>NW_006159651.1:689634-694873 GCF_000334495.1 Tupaia belangeri chinensis | reverse complement strand
GGACCTGGTGGCTTAAACTCACGCTGGGCACGTGTGTGTGCTTGCCCAAGATCCCAAGAGGAGAATGGAGGAGAAGGGATTGCGGCATGGCCATCCCCCCTGGGGGGATGATTTCTTGCTTTCTGTCTCTTCTTCGCCTCTCTCTGTCTTTCTGGTGAGCACATGTGCCCTATAGCAAAAACTTCTTCAAAAAAAAATTTTTTTTTAATTTAACTTTATTTATTTATCCATTTTTAATTTGACCAGAGAGGGACAGAGTGTAGAAGAAAGTAAGGAAGCAATCTGCCAGGTCTGGGACTTAAACTGTGGTCAGCCATGAGGGAGTCCAGTACCCTTAACCACCACGTCACCTGCCAGTCCCTATTATTGTTATTATTATTTAATTTAACCAGAGAAATACAGAGAGAGACGGAGGGAAACTGAGAAAGAAAGCTGCGAGGTCTGAGATTCGAACTGTGGTTGGCCATGTGGAAGTCCAGTGCTCTAACCACCACACCACCTGCCAGCCCCAGTTTTCATCATTTTTTTTCCTAGGGTTTTTTTTGTTTTGCTATAGGGCACGTGTGCTCGCTAAAGAGACTGACCTACAGAAAATGAGAAAGGACTTTCCGGGGGGATGGTCACACTGCAATTCTTTTCCACTCCTTTCTCTAGATTTTGGGCACATACACACACACACACACACACACACACACACCTGGCAAGAGTTTCAAGCTGGCAGGTCCAGGACTCAAACTATAGTTGGCCACATGAGAGTTCAGGGACGGAATCATTATGCCACCATCTGGTCCCAGTTTTCATCGTTTTAAGTATACAGTTCAGTGGCATTGAGTAGACTCAAGTTGTTGTGCAATCACCAGCACCATCCAGGAGTTTTTATTTGAATCTATTTTTTTGGGGGGGGCATAGGATGTGTGCACATACCAGAGAGAGAGAGAGGGAGGAAGTGAGAAATCACCTCCTAGAAGGGATGGTCACACCACAATCTCTTCTTCATTCTCCTTAGGATTTTGGGCATGTGTGCACATGCAAGCACGCCTAGTGTGGGTCTGAGACTAGAACTGTGGTTGGCCATGTGGGAGTCCAGCCTCTTAACCACCACACCACCTGTGGGCCCTATTTGAATCTTTTTATCTTCTGTTTTCAAAATTACAACTACTCCCAGTGAGTCTAAGGCACTAACTTAGAAAAACTAACTCAGTAAATCCCTTCTCCATTCCCAGTAATAATAATAATAATAAAAAAATTCGGATCACCTTGAATGGAAAAAGTTCTTGGAATCCTCCAACTACCTCTTCCTCTCCCCCACAAACAGAAATCCTATTCACAGTAGCACTGCTGCTAAGATTCTATGCTTGGTGGCCAAGGGCCACATAGGAGGCCTGGACTTGATTCCCAGTTGAACCTAAAGGCTGGATGTGGTGGCATGCTGTGGAAATCCCAGCAACTTGGGAGGCTAGGACGGGAGGATCGCAGCAACATGGGAGGCTACGGCTGGCCTAAGCAAACTAGTGAGACTCCATCTGAAAAAAAACAGCCAATTGTGGTGGCACACACCTATAGTCTCAGCTGGTAGGCTGAGGCAAGAGGAGTGTGACAGCAAGATCCTGTCTTGAAAAATTTAAAAGAATAAAAATTAAAAAGCCTATACGAATACTACATCACCCAATACCCCCTGACCTTTTTCTGGTCCATGAGGACAGCTGAAGATATGCAGTCGCCCCATAGGCTCCAGGCTACACCCAATGGAGTCACTGGATTGGTCTGCTTCCTCCTCTTCTTCAACGTCCCAGTCAATAGCCTGGGTGTCTTCCATGATCTGGGAAAGAAAAACATTACCATCATCCCCATCATTGGTTTGCACTCACATTACTGGTTGGAGACTGCTAACTGGAGGAAATCTGGATAGTTAAGGGCATTGATATTTTTCTCTCCATCAATCATTCTGCTATTGCCTTTTGGAACATTTAAAAATACTTTTAAACATGCTTTTCTTTATTCACGAATGAACACATGCATATGCATGAGAGAGAGAGTGTGTGTGTGTTACACCCTCCATAGGATTTGGTCATGCCACAATTCTTGTTCTTTTTTTTTTTTTTTTTTTTTTTTTTGGGGGGGTTTTTGGAGGTTTTTGCTATAGGGTGCGTGCGCTCGCCAGAGAGACAGAGAGATAGAAAGTGAGAAATCATCCCCCAGGGGGGACGACCACGCTGCAATCCCTTCTCCTCTATTCTCCTTTTGGGATCTTGGGCACACACACACATGCGCCCAGCGTGAGTTTAAGACATGGCGTCCGGGACTCGAACCGCGGTCGACTACGTGGGAGTCCAGCGACATAGCCATTATGCTAACTGCTGGTCCCATTCTTGTTCTTTTTTAAGAGGTTTTTGCCTTAGGATGTGTGTGCTCACCTGCTGAGAGAGAGAGAGAGAGAGAGAGAATCACAGTGAAAGGGAAAGTGAGAAAAATCACCCCAAGCAGGGATGTCCACGCCACAATCCCCTCTCCTTTATTCTCCCATGATCTTGGTCACGCATGCATGCACACCCAGTGTGATTTTTCAAGCCATGGCATTAGGGACTCGAACCCCGGTCAGCTAAGTGGGAGTTGGGTGACATAACTGCTATACCATCTGCTGGTCTCACAATTTCCTTTTTCTAATATTCAAGTTCATCAGATCTTGGGCCCTTTTGTGCATGTCTGGCATGTTTCAGGCAAACCTAGCGTGGGATTCTAAGCATAGTCACCACGTTGGATCCGGCTTCTCTTGAGCAATGTATTACCACTGCACCACAGAACTAGCCCTAAAAAAATTTTTTGACTATGACACATTGTAAGTAATAAAATATCCCACATACACAGATACATATACAAACACATCCTTATTTATATTAACAAAAATGTTAAGAAACAATGTTTACTCAAAACAGTCTTACGTATAATTACACTGATATTTTTCACTCTACTTTTTTCTATTCTACCTACACATATATTTAATTGCTAGGGGGCTTGTGCACAAAAGAGAGAGACAGAGAACCCCAACAGTGCATGGTCATGATGAAATCTCTTTTCCTCCATTTCTTCAGTCTGTCAGGATTTTAGGCATGTACACACACATACCCGGCATATTTCTCAAGCTGTTGGGGCCAGGATTTAAACTATGGTCATCAAGGTGGGATCTAGATCCCTATGACCAGGGCTTAACCACTGCATTACAGGGTTGGCCTATTCATATTTTTTAAATGCTGATTTGCAACCCTCTAATTTGATTTTATTATCTACTACCGGGTTCCAACTTGCAATTTGAAAAACATTGCTTTGCTGATACATACCATGCCTGTGTTGTGTCAAGTGTGGTGGCTATATGTAGCAAGCATTTAGGAAACTGATGCTAACAATATTAAATAATCTGCTCATATAACACAACAGGTAAATAGATAGGAATAAGTGTGCTTCTGACTGCAAAGCCATTGCTTTTCACATTTTACCAGACCACTTCAGTGTTATGACACTATACTGCAAAGACTCATAACACTGAAATATATGTCAAACACTGTTCTCTCCCTCTTTTCTTTCTCCCTTCCTTCCTTCCTTCCTTTCTCTTTTTGTTTTGCCATAGGGCACAGGGGCTTGCTAGAGAGACAAAGAGAGAGAGGGAAAGTGAGAAATCACCGCAGGGGGGATGGCCATACCCGAAATCCCTTCTCCTTCTTTTTCCTCTCAGGTTTTTGGGCAAAAAGGTGCCCAGCGTGAGTCAACCCATAGGGTCCAGGACTCCGACCCCAACATTGACCATGTGAGTTCAGCGCCTTAACCACACTCACCACCTGCTGGCCCACACTATTCTTACTGACTGCTCATTTAATCTTCACAAGAACCCTGTAAAGTGGGTATTATTATCTTCCACTTTTTTCAGATAAAGAAACCACAACAGGGGCTGGCAGGTGGCATGGTGGTTAAGGATGGTGGACTCCCACATGGTTAAGAGTCCTACCCAGTTCGAGTCCTGGACCTAGCAGCTTGCTTTCTTTCTCTCTCTCTCTCTCTCTCTCACTCATTCTGTCCCTCTCAGGTCAAATTAAAAATAAATAAATAAAGTTAAATAAAACAGTTCTTAAAAAGAAAGAAACTACAACATAAATGGGTCAAGGACCTCTCCCAAGATTATGTAGAGGTCTTTCCTCTCTGATGGCTTTCCACTCCAACAAGATAAAATAAAATCCACACTCCTGGGGCTGGCAGGTGGCGTGGTGGTTAAGGGTGCTGGACTCCCACATGGCTGACAGTGGTTCAAGTCCCAGACCTGGCGGCTTGCTTTCTCACTTTCCCTCTCTCACTCTTTGGTCAAATTAAAATGAATAGTCAAATAAAATAATTTTAAATGTTTCTCTTACTTTAATAAATAAATAAAAATAAAACGTACACTCATCAATGTCCTCTAGGCCCAAACTCCTGTCAGGTAATGTACGCCCTCCCCTCAACCAAAGCCTGTGGTGGCCAAAGCTCTGTACAAACCGTCCTTAGTGTGCCTCGCCTCTTTGCTGCCTCAGACCAGTTCCTTGGTCCTTGGCTGCATTTCCTGGTCCAACCCCTTCCCATCCTTGGAGGCTCAGTTCCAATGTCCCTGTCTCCGCAGTCTCTCCTCTCCTGCGTGTCCCAGTAAAGGGTGGCCTCGAGCCCCCTCACGCTCCTCGCCACACTGAAACGTCGCCTTGCTCGGGGCCTTCACACCCGCCCCAGGGCCGGTCAGCCGACTGTCCCTCCCCCTTGGGTCCATCACACTGCTTCGTCGGAGCACGGCGCACCCCAAGGGATCCGGGAGACCTCGCCCACCTAACATGAAACGAGGCTCCGTCACCCACACTACTGAGCGAAGAAATGGAAGGAAACAGCACGGGTGGCGGTCACCTACAAAGATGCCGCCCTTCACAGGGAATTGCTGACAGGGAGTTGACAGGAAAAGTGGAACACCCGCGTGGAGAAAGTGTCAACTCCGTCCTCGTGACAGGCCAACTCGGCGGGTGCCCACGCCGCTGGGCTCCAACTCGGAGGGCCACCGTTTTTGATCCCCCTGGGGGTTCGCCCTCCGGGTCCAACGTCTCCCTGCGTTTTCATACCTAACCTCGGGGCGGGGCGCCGGTAAGGACGAGTGTTACAATCCGACAGGCGAACTTCCAAGTCACCTCCGCCCAGCCGGCCCAAGACACGCCCCTCGCGCGCTCTGAGGGACCCAAGA
>NW_006159651.1:685570-689413 GCF_000334495.1 Tupaia belangeri chinensis | reverse complement strand
TTTCACGGCCCTACTGCACTCTGATTGACGGAACCACAACGCGAGGCCCCCCCCCCACAAGGCCCCGCCCCCTCACCCCTCAAAGGAAAAGCGTCTCGCGGTTGACTGAGATCTGTGGAAGCGCGACGGTAATCGAAGGCCGCCGGCGCGCGCAGAATAGAGCACGTCCATTGGGCAGCTCTAAGGCCAACCCACTTCCGCGTCAGCGTTCACCGCCCCCTTCCCGCGCAGATTTCCAAACCGCGACCAGAGAGTGTGGCGCCAGCTGCCGGCAGCAGATAGAGGGGCTGTACCATAGACGTCACTAAATGCGTCCGATACAGCCAGAGCGTCCCTCTTCGGTCCTCCTAGACATGGTGTCCGCTGACTCATGAGAAATGAAAATGGGTTGCGGGTTGCAGTCGTGGCTGTAGGCTGCAGTTTGGAGAATAGCCCGTAGGCGTGGCGCTGGAGGACTTCTCACTGCAATGGAATTTCATTTCCTCTTGATTTGGCTTATTTAGTAGGAGTTATGTCATTTCTTCTTGAGAATACATCTTTGACGGACATTTTGAGGTCATTTTCCTAAATGCAAGATCCTAAAGCAAAGTTCGTAGGCGAAGAGATAAAACTGTTTGCTAACCATCTTAAAGGTTGTCTTCATGTTTCAAGAGGTGGGGGGAAGAGGATAAAATAACTTATTTCATTATCTCATAATAAGACAGGAAGAGAATAGGAACAATTTGACATGTGTATAATTTTGGCAGTCTTGAACCATTCGTTCTTTTATTCTGTCTGCAATAGGCAGAAGTAGACTTTACGTAGGGATTTGAAGCTCTGGTAAGTTCAGTGACTTGCCTAGATTCCTTCAGCTAATATAAGGTAGAGACACATTTAAAGAAGTCCTCAATTCTAAATTCTGAGTCCTTTCCACGCCCACAAAGTAAATGCTTTCATTGTGATCACACCCTAAAACACAAAATATTCTATTTTAATTGAGCAGAGGGTTCTTACATAACTTGCCGTTCCCTTATTTAGAGATGACTTAGGAATGGGTGTTGGTCTGTGTTGACCAGACCGAAAGGGAATTAACAATGACCTTGATAACATCTCTTTTATGGTGCATACCACACTCTATTATTTATACACCTCACAGGAACTGCAAGATCCTGGAGGCAAGGAGTTCTGGGTTAGTGGATACTTAGTATCTAGTGAATGAGAGAATCGCTGGTAAGTCTTTGAGCTGTCATTTTCCCCGTCCAATATTTCCCCCATTAATAACCTCTCTCCCTCCCTCTTTAATCCAGGGGTTCTTGAAGGGTCAATGGCAGCTGTTCGGTCAGTGAAATGGGGAACTGGAAAGCCACTCTTCAAAGTGTCTACAAGAGGCAGGCTGAAAAGAGAATGGAATTGTGTTAGACATTTCACCCTCTATTTCTTACTGACCAAAATTAAAAAGAGAGAGAGAGGGAAATGCTTTCATTGTGATCACACCCTAAAACACAAAATATTCTATTTTAATTGAGCAGAGGGTTCTTACATAACTTGCCGTTCCCTTATTTAGAGATGACTTAGGAATGGGTGTTGGTCTGTGTTGACCAGACCGAAAGGGAATTAACAATGACCTTGATAACATCTCTTTTATGGTGCATACCACACTCTATTATTTATACACCTCACAGGAACTGCAAGATCCTGGAGGCAAGGAGTTCTGGGTTAGTGGATACTTAGTATCTAGTGAATGAGAGAATCGCTGGTAAGTCTTTGAGCTGTCATTTTCCCCGTCCAATATTTCCCCCATTAATAACCTCTCTCCCTCCCTCTTTAATCCAGGGGTTCTTGAAGGGTCAATGGCAGCTGTTCGGTCAGTGAAATGGGGAACTGGAAAGCCACTCTTCAAAGTGTCTACAAGAGGCAGGCTGAAAAGAGAATGGAATTGTGTTAGACATTTCACCCTCTATTTCTTACTGACCAAAATTAAGAAGAGAGAGAGAGGGAGAGAGAGAGAGAGAGAAGGTATCTTGAAATTTGCCATAAGGCCCAGAACTCCTACATAGGGACTTCTGGCAACGTGAACCCGTAATCAACATCTCTAAACTGTTCAGCTTATGCATGAACATACCCTCCAGACAACATCTCTATCACGAAAAACCCATGCGGTAATTTTGTTTCTCTTTAGAAACATTGCCACTCGAAAATTCCCAAGGAACTAGCAGGAGGGCAACCCTCCCTTTTTTCGGAGGCATCTGGGGAAGCATCCGCTTAAATTCGTGCTGTAGATCGCCAAAGAAGCAAACGTTAAGTAGCAAAGGGAGTGCCGCACTTTGCCCCCGTTTTCACTGAGCTAAGCACTCGGGCCTTCCAAAAGCTACCGCAGCGGGGAGCTTTCAGGGCGTGCCTACCCCACCTCCCAACTCCTGGCACCCCAGACTTCCCAATTCCTGAACCCCCGAAAATTACTCCTCTTTGTTCAAGACACTCAGGCACAGAGGAAAACTCTATCTCGCAAGGTCGTTTTCCATGAAAAAAACAACAGCATCTAACAAAAAGAACAAAAAACGCCCCCTGGTACCCACCCATTCATCCTTCATTTTGCAGCGTGGACAACAATAGAGGACTACAGCTCCCAGAGAAGACCGCGCCTGTGCCCGGGCGCACGGACCAATGGGCGTCCTGCCCATGACCAGCATCCACCAATCAGGGCCCGGCGAGAGGCGGCTTTGTCTCCGGCCGCCGCGCGGGCCGCGTCCTCCCGCCTCCCCGCCGGCGCACGCGCGCCCCGCCCTGCCCGCCTTCTCTCCCCGCCCTCCCCTCTCCATTCTGCCTCTCAGAACCTTGCTGCCGCCGCGTTCGGACCTCGCTGCTCCAGCCTCCGGGGCGCGTTCCATCCTGTCGGCCTGAACCCAGCAGAGGGAAGAAATCACGTATCTTCTTGCCCCGTACATACCTTGAGGCGAGCAAAAACATTACATTTTAACCATGAGGGAAATCGTGCACATCCAGGCCGGTCAGTGTGGCAACCAGATCGGTGCCAAGGTAAGAATTTAAGCCTCCTTTAGCTGCATTTCTTTTTAGAAATATCCAGATAGTTCGATGAATGGTTGTGGGGTATTTGCACTCTCCCATCTCAATTCAGCTTTGCCCCCCCCCCAAAGTTCCTTTTATGTAAATATGATATACTTTGTAGCTAGCATTTGCTTTTGAAAAACAGGGAATTTTTCTTGGTAGGCACGTTTGGGGGAAGCTTTTTAAAAAGGTCCTTTAGTTTGCGGGTGCAGGAAGACGGAGGATCTGTAAGATTGCACTAAAAGGGGATCTTCTAACGGTCCGAGGATAGGGAAGGGAGAGGGATGCGGAAACTGCTCGAGACAAAGCCAGGCGAGGTTTTGCCCCCGGCACCCCCCCCCGGGGGGCTCGCAGGACGAAACCGGGGAGGGGGTGGGGGCAGGGGCGAGTCTGGCGGACAGCTGCAGGCAGCTCCAGTGCAGAGGTGCGGCCCCAGCGTGCCCGGGTGGGCTGCACTGCGCGTTACCTTTTACAAAAGGGAAGGGGCCCCGGCGCGCCCGCAGTCTCCGAGGGGCGGCTCCGTAGTTTTCTGCGGACTGAAGGATCTCTTCGGGATTAACTTCTCTTACCGTACCCAGGGGGAGACCCTTTCAGGCGCGCACACACCCGGAGAAAGAGGGGGTGTGTGCTTATCGTTAATGGGCTCCTCGGGACCCAGGGTGGGAGAAAGCACCCTTAGGGCGGGAGGGGGATTAGCGGGGGAGTCGGTGCCGGGCCACGGGGATTTTTTCCCTTTGCGCGCGGTTAGTGGCGGGGGAGGGGAGGAAGTGCGGCTACGTTGTAGCCCCAGGGCGGGTC
>NW_006159651.1:674780-685455 GCF_000334495.1 Tupaia belangeri chinensis | reverse complement strand
GGGGTGCGCCGCGATCCGAGCCCGCGCGGCCAAGCCCGTCTCCCTGTGCTGGCGAGCCTCGGGCCCTCCCAGCTGCGCGTCATCTAGCCCAGCGCAGGAGAGCTGCATTCTCCGGTGTGCGCGGGTCTAGGGCAAGGGCGTGGTGGGCAGATGATTGGGGTGCCTCCCGGGCCAGGGCCTGCCGTGAGCGCATCTGCAGTGTGAATGGGGACGAGGAGCATAGTTGGGTGGGACTCGAGCCCCTGAGGGCGCTCTGCTATCCCCCCGCAGTTTTGGGAAGTGATCAGTGATGAACATGGCATCGACCCCACCGGTACCTACCACGGGGACAGTGACCTGCAGCTGGACCGCATTTCCGTGTACTACAATGAAGCCACAGGTGAGGGCAGGAGCCCGGGAAGTCCGGGCCCCGTTTTCTCTCCCTCTTTTTGCTCCGGGGGGGGGTCTCTTTATCCTTGGGATCCCCATAATCTCTTGGGATGAATCTACCCTTTGGAGACACACCTTGAGAGCTAAAGACTAGCTCTGCTTCCACCTGGTGGCAGAGCCTGGAATGACAGGCCCAGGCCCCCACATGTCTCACAACCCGGATTTTTTTTTTTCTTTTTCTTTTTTCAGTTTTTGCCCTAGGGCTTCTGTGATTGCCAGAGAGAAAGTGAGAAATCACCCTCAAAGGAGGACTGGCCATGCTGCAATCCCTTTTCCATTCTCTCAGAATTTTGACCACAGACCACGTTTTTCAAGCTGCCCCGGTGTGACTCAAAAACCATGAAATTGACCATGTGGGATCCAGCTTCTCAGCCACCGTGCCACCAGCTGGCCCCCTTGCCTTTAAATTATTTTCTAAATGATGGCATATTATGAGAGGGGACTTGACTGAGGCATAAGGCACGGCACCCCTCAGTGGAGCTCAGCCATGCTGCAATCCATTTTGTTCTGGTTCTCCATCTGTGCCTGGCATGTTTGTCAACCCACTGGCAGTAGCACTGTGGTCGGCCCTGTGGGATCCAGCTCAACTCTTTGGAGAAAAATGAAAAATTAGAGTCTACTCCATTAATTTTTTTTTTTTTTTTTAAGATAAGGCCTTAAACCAGCAGATATTGTAATAGTTACATTGTTGGACTCCCAAGTAGTTGACGACCATTTGAAGTCTTGGACCTGGTGGCTTAAACCTCATGCTGGGCACATGGTCTTGTGTGTCTCGTATCCCAAGAGAATGGAGAAGGGATTGCAGCATGGCCACCCCATCCTCATCCCCAGGGAACGATTTCTCACTTTTCTATCATTCTTGTCTCTGACTCTCCTGCAAGTACACGTACCTTATAGCAAAAAGCCCTATTAGAAAAAAAGTGAACATAAGGCTTTGCTGTGTGGCCCAGACTGGCCTTAACAGGGTTCTCCTGCCTCGACCCCCCCAGTCACTGGGATTACAGGTATGCCATTGTGTCCGCCCTGACCCATCTTCCCCTCTCCGTGCTCTCTGCTTTATTCCTCGCAGGCGGCAAATACGTTCCTCGTGCCATCTTGGTGGATCTGGAACCTGGGACCATGGACTCTGTTCGCTCAGGTCCTTTTGGCCAGATCTTCAGACCAGACAACTTTGTTTTTGGTAAGTTACAGGGTGATGTTAGTAGATGTCGTTGTGTTCAACTTCACCTGGGCAGAAGAAGATAGATTGTTCTGGAGAGCTCCTATAGAGATGTGCTCTGAAGTCCCAGCTGCCTTGGCTGGGGCGTTACTGGGGAGACACAGAGGAAGTTCCCAGGGAACTGTTCTAAAAGTTGAAAGGTGGGGATAGCACGGATTTCCACACCTCACAAATTACGCTTTTCCCCTAAAAGTTGAAAGGTGGGGATAGCACGGATTTTCCACACCTCACAAATTACTCTTTTCTCTGATTCCATTCCAGGCCAGTCTGGGGCAGGCAACAACTGGGCCAAGGGCCACTACACAGAAGGGGCTGAGCTGGTTGACTCGGTCCTGGATGTGGTGCGGAAGGAGGCCGAGAGCTGTGACTGCCTGCAGGGCTTCCAGCTGACCCACTCGCTGGGCGGGGGCACAGGCTCTGGAATGGGCACCCTCCTCATCAGCAAGATCCGAGAAGAGTACCCCGACCGCATCATGAACACCTTCAGCGTGGTCCCCTCACCCAAGGTGTCCGACACCGTGGTCGAGCCCTACAATGCCACCCTCTCCGTCCACCAGTTGGTAGAGAACACCGATGAGACCTACTGCATTGACAACGAGGCTCTCTACGACATCTGCTTCCGCACCCTCAAGCTGACCACACCAACCTACGGCGACCTGAACCACCTCGTCTCAGCCACCATGAGCGGGGTCACCACCTGCCTCCGCTTCCCCGGCCAGCTCAACGCTGACCTCCGCAAGCTGGCTGTCAACATGGTGCCCTTCCCACGCCTTCACTTCTTCATGCCTGGCTTCGCCCCTCTCACCAGCCGTGGGAGCCAGCAGTATCGGGCCCTCACTGTGCCCGAACTCACTCAGCAGGTCTTCGACGCCAAGAACATGATGGCTGCCTGTGACCCCCGCCATGGCCGGTACCTCACCGTGGCTGCTGTCTTCCGTGGGCGGATGTCCATGAAGGAGGTGGACGAGCAGATGCTCAACGTGCAGAACAAGAACAGCAGCTACTTCGTGGAGTGGATCCCCAACAACGTCAAGACGGCCGTGTGTGACATCCCGCCCCGTGGCCTCAAGATGGCGGTCACCTTCATCGGCAACAGCACGGCCATCCAGGAGCTGTTCAAGCGCATCTCGGAGCAGTTCACCGCCATGTTCCGGCGCAAGGCCTTCCTGCACTGGTACACGGGCGAGGGCATGGACGAGATGGAGTTCACCGAGGCCGAGAGCAACATGAACGACCTCGTCTCTGAGTACCAGCAGTACCAGGACGCCACCGCAGAAGAGGAAGAGGATTTCGGTGAGGAGGCTGAAGAGGAGGCCTAAGATGGAGCCCCGTGTTGCCTCAGGCTTCTCCATTCCCTCAGCCTTCTTCCCCAACTGCCCCTGTCCTCTCCCTCAGAATTTGTGTTTGCTGCCTCTCTTTTTTTTCTTTTCTTTTTTTTGGGGGTGGGGTGGGGGTGTCTAGAACAGTGCCTGGCACATAGTGGGCACTCAATAAATCTTTGTTTGTTGAATGTCTCCTCTCTCTTTCCACTCTGGGAAACCTGGATCTCTGCCATTCTGGGTAACCGTGTATGTCCCGGTGCCCACTCCTCCCATCTGTCCAGCTAATATTTCCTGCTCTTTCCACAACAAGTCTAGATGCTGGGTCTCGTCCAGGTCCCACTTCACAGCCAACTGGGTGCTGAAAACCCAGAGAACAGCCAGTCTTTAAAGCCCCAAGAGGAAGAGGTAGAAATCAATACAAGGAAGTCCAAGGGAGGGGCGGTGGGGTTTTCCATTCTCGGACAGTTTTAGGGGAATTCAAGGTATAAAGTCATCATTTCAGGTATTTCCGTGCCCTGTCTCCCAGGTCCACGGGAGGAGTGAACAGTATTATCTCCCTTTCCGTCTCCTCCGTCTCCCTCTCCACGCTCCGTCCTGAGCTGCTGTCCTTTGGCGGGGTCTGCTCCACTCTGGGGTCTTCCCCTCTCCCGCACATTGCATTTCCCCCTTTTCCCTGATCAGAGCTCAAGATGGCAAAGACATCCCCGTACCCCCCCTTTCCTGCCCCCTGAAAAGGAGCAGCATGCCTGACGCACGGAGAGGGGCATCCTCCCCCTGGAAGGTCCGTCCTTGCCCAGGGGGCAGGGGCAGGACGCCCCTGTCTTTTGGCAACATCTCTTCTTTTGCTCTGCCTATCCCCTCCTACCCTTGGTTTTGTGCTACACTTCAGATTCCTATTTTGTGTTGAACTTGCTGCTTTTTTTCATATTGAAAAGATGACATTGCCCCAAGAGCCAAAAATAAATGGGAATTGAAAAAGAAAAGTTGCAAGGTGTGTGCTCATTCAGGGGGTGCTGGTGGGGCTTAAACTCAGTTACCTTCTGCGCCCCTTGAACTGGTGAGATGGCCAGAGTACTTACTCATCCTCGGCAAGTCTTCATCTGGTACCCAAGCCCCACCCCACTACCAGTAGAGCCTTTGGATCCCAACAGTCTGCTTTGTTTTAAAGGTTTTGGATTTTTTTGCTATGGGGTGCCTGTGCTCACTAGAGAGGAAGTGAGAATCCCCCACCAGGGGGGATGGGCAGACCGCAATCCCTTCTCTCTTCTCTGGATCGGAGGCAGGAACCTGTGCCTGGTGTGTTTGAAGCCACTGGGTCTGGGATTCGAACCGCGGTTAACCACAAGTCCAGTGATGTAACCATTACGCCATCTGCTGGTCCCACAAGTTGGTCTTTTTTGAGAGGTTTTGCTATAGGGCACGTATTCTGGCCAGCGAGAGAGCACCGCCCAGAGGGGGGTGGCCGTGCTGCCATTCCTTCTCCATTCTCCTCTTGGGATCTTCGGCATGTACACACATGCCCAGTGTGAATTGAAGCCACTGGGTTTGGGACTCGATCTGTAGTCGACTACATGGGAGTCCAGCAATGTAGCCACTGTCATCTGCTGTTCCCCCCCCCCAAGTCGTTTAATAGTGTTTCAAAAGGCTGGAATGTGCATTGTTGAAAACATGCACCCTTTCCAGTGTAGACAGGATTTCTCTGGGTTGCTGGTAGCCTGTGTGCTTGGGTTTTCACAGGCAGCCTGAGGTGAAGACCAGGGGAATACCTCCGTCTAAGCTGAGTTCCACTGCACATCTCCTGACACTAAATGCACAAAGTCAAGCTACCCTAAGCGCTTTCGGGGCCAGCAGGTGGTGCGGTGGTTAAGGCGCTGGACTCCCACACGGCCAACCCTGCCTCAAGTCCTAGACCCAGCAGCTCGAAAAGCTGGGCATGTGTGTGCGCATGCCCCAAACCCCAACAGATCGGAGAAGGGGTTGCTGTGTGGCCACCTCTTTTGGGGGTGTGTGTGTGTGTGATTTTTCACTTTCCTGCTTCCCTCTCTGGCAAGTTCACATGCCCTATGGTTTACAAAACCTAAAAGAGACAACTATGTCCCTTGACCAAATTTTTAAAATGATTTTTTTTTTTTTAATTTGCTATAGGACACATGCACTCACCAGAGAAAGAATGAGAAAGCAAGCCACCAGGCTGGTGGCAAGTGACAACCATGCCGGCTGCCGGCCCCGTTGGCCACATGGTTAATAACTTAGAATGCAAACGTTCAACATTTCCTTCTGAGTCGTTTTAAGTGCCAGTACTTAGCAGTTTATTTGGTGAACTAAGAACCTCCAGGCAATCCCTCAGTCTTGGTCTGGAAATCCTAGGACAGGCTCAGACTCATCTCATTAGGAAGTTAAATATACCGGGATGGGGTGGAGCGGACCATCGCAAGGCTGACGGGACCCTGGGCACCAGCAGTTATGGCAGTGGGGCTGGGAAGGGGGCAGCCCCCTCCAAGGCAAGGCACAGGCTATTTGGCAAGGAGAGAGGAGACAACCCCGCCATCAAAGGCCGTGCTCTGGGAGGCCGTTTGGGGTGCATGCGGCAGGGGGACCATTCAAGCGATTTGAACCACGAGGCTGGACGTGGGGAGGGCTGAGGGCTCAGGCCGTTCGCAAAGGCTTGTGGTTCACCTGGCAAAAAGAGGACAGTGGTAACACAGAGACCCCGTATCCCTGCCCTACCCAGGCCCCCCTAGACACACGGGCTGCAGGGAGAACTATGTCCATAGGCTGGCGCCCCTCACAGTGGTAACACAGAGACCCCGTATCCCTGCCCTACCCAGGCCCCCCTGGACACACGGGCTGCAGGGAGAACTATGTCCATAGGCTGGCGCCCCTCAGCCCCTTCCCCAGGCAAAGTCTTCAGGACCCTCGTATGTATGGCACTGGAAGAGGGCAGTGGGCAGGGCCAGCTGGCCAGACTCCTTAGTTCCAGATCCCCCACTGCAGGCCTCAAGGAGGGCTCCAGGGGGCTCAGCCTGAGGTCACTGGTAGGAACCAGTGTTTCACTTGACTTGCTTTTTTCTTTAATGCACATGTTTACTGCGTGCCTGGCGCTGTCCTAAACACTGCACAATTCACGCATTCTCGGTGTCACAGCGTAGTTTCTGTTACCGACTCGGTCTCCCGGTGAGGAAACTGACCAGGGTCACGGCTAGCAGGCAGCGGAGCCATAGGCACACCAAAGCAGGTGGTTCTGGAGCCTGTCCTCTGACCACCAGGAATGACAGGTGGGTACACAGGCACCAGGAAGAGCAGTGGTGCCCCTCGGAAGGAACTGTCAACAGGCAGCCACTAGTTCCTCGCCCTGGCGGGGGCTTTGAACCTGGCTTCACCAGCTGCTGTTATTTAACACAGTGGAAGCCAGTTTCTCTCCTAGCTACGAGACTACCTACCCTAAGGGTAGCTGGTAAGTGAGCCCCACTCCACTACGCAGAGGTTTAGTGTTGGCTGGCACACAGAGGGCGATCGGTAAATGTCAGCACCCCCACCCTCCTGCCCGCTGGCCCCACTGCATCTGCCCGTCACACAGAACCAGTTCCGCCCCAGGGACCCTCACCTGGGAGATGCTGACGCCCGTGAGTCTCTCCACACTTTCCGGAAGGCGGCTCAGGATGTCCAGTACTTCCCCGGTCACTTTGGAGGCCCCCACAGTCCCACTTCCGCTGGACACCAGGGTGATCTTTTTGGCAGAGGTCAAGGGCCCACTGATCTCCTCTGCCACCTAGTGGTGAGACAGCCATTCAGCACCTGGGGCTGGACCGCACCCACTAACACGGCCTCTGGGGTTTCAGACCCTCGTCCTTGCTTTGGTTACTGGCTTATAACCCCCACCCCGGGATGGTTCCATAGCCTGGTCTCCGCATCCCCCGTTTCACCCCGCCCGGGGCCTGGTTCCTGGTTCCTGGCCCACAGCCCGGACCTGGGGCAGCTTCTCCAGCAGCATGTCCAGCTGAGCGGCCTCCTGGTACAGCTGGAACGCTTCCGCCTTCTTGGCCATCTGCTCAGCCTCTGCTCGGGCTCGGGCCCCGATGGCAAAGGCCTCGGCCTCCCCACGCATCTGACCAGGGGACAGAACATGAGTTAGGAACAGGAAAAGCTAGCTCAAGTAGCGACTCCTCATCCCCTCCACCAGCCAGCGGGAGGCACCGCCAACTCACTCGCACAGACTCCGCGTCGGCCTCCGCCTGCATGATCAGCTGGGACCTGGGGAAAGAGGGGAGGTGGAGCGAGGGGCCCGCCCAGGCGGGGCCCCTGCTCTGCAGGAGGGCTCCCACAACCAGAGTCCATTGGTGTCCTGGTAGCGACGGCCTCAGCTCCAGCCGAGGAGGCAGGAGGGGCCGGGGAGGGCTCTTACTTCTCCGCCTCGCCCAGGCGCTCCAGCTTGTAGCGCTCAGCCTCCGCCGGCTTCCGCACGCGGGCCTCCAGCTCCTTCTCGCGGCGGGCGATCTCCTGCTCCTGCACCGCCACCTGCTGGGCACGCTCCACCACCTGCACCTGCACCCGCTGCTCCTCGATCTGCTGCTTCGTCTTGGCCACCTGGGATGGGGGGGCGCTCAGTCAGCCAGAAGAGCAGGTGTCCAGGAAGCAGAGAGGACACAAGTCGGTTTCTGGTCCGCCCCGTCAGAACCAAGATATTAGCTTAACCACAACAGTACCGCGAGGTCCGTCAGAATTTTGAAGGCAGTCTTCTAGCTTCTCTAGAAACCCGAATTTGAGGGACTAGCAGTTAGCGTAATGGCTATGTCGCTAGACTCCCATGTAATCGACCACGGTTCACATCCCGGACCCAGTGGTTTAAACTCACGCCGGGCGCGTGTTTGTGTGTGCCCAAGATCCCATGAGGAGAATGGAGGAGAAGGGACTGCGTGGCCATCCCCCGTGGGGGGGGATTTCTCACTTTCTGTCTCTGTCTCTCTCTGTCTGGCGAGCGCATGCGCCCTATAGCAAAAAAAACCTCTCCAAAGCATAATGGCTATTTGTTCAACTCCTGTGTAGTTGACTGTAGTTTGTGTCCCCTGACCTACTGGCTTAAACTCACTCTGGGTGTGCATGCGTGCCGAGAAGGGATTGTGGCATGGCCATGGCCATCCCCGCCGGGGGTGATTTCACGCTTTCTGTCGAGTGCTCTCGCCCTATAGCAAAAACCTCTCCAAAAAAAAAGAATTCATTTTGGCCCAACAGGTGGCATGGTGGTTACGGTGCTGGATCCCACATGGCCAACTTGAGGGTTGGGCACTGAGGCACGCCACGGAAAGACTAGCATATGCATGAGTGCCAGAAATCCGGGGAACTGAGGACAAGGGATTGTGGCATGGCCATTCCCCCTGGGGGTGATTTCTCACTGTCCCTCTTTGTCTCTCTCCAGCAAGTGCACACGCCCGATGGCAAAAACCTTAAAAGAGAAAGAGAAAAAAATCTGAAGTCATTGTGATACCTGACCTTCTTTGTGTTTGTGATCTGTTCTTTCTGGAATCTTTCCTGTTTGGTCTATTTTCTGTCTTCAAGGTTCTAAAATTTCACATTGATGTGTTTCTTTTCTCTTTACTTTTTTTCTGCTATAGGGCACATGCACTCTCCAGAAAGACAGACAGAGACAGAGAGACAGAAAGCGAGAAATCACACCGCAGGGGGAATGCTCACGCCGCAATTCCTTCTCCTCCATTCTCCTCTTGGGATCTTGGGCATGCACGCACACGTGCCTGGTGTGAGTTTAAGCCACTGGGTCTGGGACTCGAACCGTGGTCAGCTACATGGGAATTCAGTGACAGCCATTACACTTACTGCTGGTCCCTCTTTTCTCTTTCCTTTAAAAAAATTGCCAGAGGGCGTATGCATTGGGGGAGGGAGAAAGTGAGGAAGAGCCCCCATGAAGGACGGTCAAGCAGCACCCCCTTCTCCTCCATTACTGCCACCAGGACTTGGGGCATGCACGCACACGAGCCCAGGGTCATGGTTTGACCCGTGCACCAGGCCGTGTGAGATCAGCTGCCTTAGCCACCATGCCACTGGCTGGCACCACGCTAAGTTTCCACATCGTTCTCGCTCACTGCATCGGTCTAGAACTTCACACCCTGCACAAACGGATACACATTTCTGTGATCTCACTGGTAATTTCCTCCCACCTCTTCTGTACTCTTGAACTACCTGGACTGGTCTCCAGCATCCTTTTTTCTTTTTTTCATCTTTTTTCCTTGTTCTAGTATTTTCATTTCTGCCATCTTGTTCATGTCTAGGTGTTGAAATTTTTTTTTTCTATTCTATGTCCTAACTTCCTAAAGGTGAACTCCTCTCTTGTATCACTGAGGGTGTAATTATCTTTTTTTTTTTTTTTTTGAGGGGTGGGGCTCTACAGGGCGTGTCCACTTGCTGGAGAGAGACAGAGAAGGAAAGTGAGAAATCACTGCCTGGGGGGGATGACCATGCCACAATCCCGCTCCTCCATTCTCCCCTTGGGATTTTGGGTACACATGCCTGGTGTGATTTTCAAGCTGCCGGGTCTGGGACTTGAACTATGAGCAGTCATGTGGGAGTCTGGCACCTTACCCACCATGCCACCTGCTGGCCCTTACAGTTACCATTTTTAAGCTTTCCTCTCCACACGCAGTACCTATCTTTCAAAGCACTTTGCTGCTTTTGATTTCAGACCTCCATGTTGGCTGACTCTGTCACTTATCAAACAGGCCTTGGCTGTCTGCTCACAGTGAAGGTCTGTGTTTCCTCTTTAATTTTGTTAGAGGATACATGCACTTTCCAGAGACAGACAGACAGGGAGTGGGCCACCTGGTGGCATGGTGGTTAAGGCAGCCGAGTCCCACATAGCGAGGGTATTGGAGCCTCAGACCTGGAGAGAGACAGAAGGTGAGGAGGCACCTCCCTCTATGGGGAATAGCCATCCTGGAATCGCCTCTCTCCCTTCTCAGAGATTTGGACATGCGCACATACCCAGTGTGTTCTCAAGCCACCGGGGCTGGGACTGGAAGCTCCCTTAACCACTAGGCCAAGGGGCTGTCCTGAGGCTGGACTCTGAGTTTCACTCTAGGATGATCTGGGCAGGCCATGTTGAAGACACACTATTGGGATCTTTAAATCTGTCCTCGTGGGTCGGTCATGTTTCCTAGAGCAGTGTTCCAGTCTTTTTGAAGGCAGGAGACTCTGGGCCCTGGGGGGCTGGGGGGCTGGGGCTGGCTGCCAGCATATGCCGCTCAGCTGGCTTCAGTCACGTCATGCCTCTGTTCCTGGGGAACAGCCCCGGCCCGCACTGTGCCTGGCCAGCTTCTGGTTTGCTTTCCTCATGTAGTACACCTCCAGAGGTCTCTGGGCAGGCGAGGAGCCAGAGAACGGCCAAGCAGGAGCCATTTTTCATCTGTTCCTCCCATACCACCAATCTTTTTATTTTTTTTAGAGAGATTTTTGCTATAGGGCGTGTGCACTCGTCAGAGAGGCAGAAAGAGACAAAGCGAGGTATCACCACCCGGGGGGATGGCCACGTCGCAATCCCTTCTCCTCTATTCGGGATTTTGGGCATGTACACTTGCCCGCCATGACTTTCAAGCCACTGCTCTGAAACTCGAACCATGGTCGGCCATGTGGGAGTCCAGTGATGTAACCACTAGGCCATCTGCTGGTCCCCACGTTCCTCTCCTATCCCCAGTCTTGA
>NW_006159651.1:669433-674171 GCF_000334495.1 Tupaia belangeri chinensis | reverse complement strand
AGGCATGTGTGTGTGCCCAAGATCCCGAGAGGAGAATGGAGGAGAAGGGATTGCGGCGTGGCCATCCCCCCGGGGGTTGATTTCTCGCTTTCTGTCTCTCTGTCTCTCTCTGTCTGTCTGGCAAGTGCACATACCCTATGGCAAAAACCTCTCAAAACAAAACAAAAACAAAAACAAAAAACAAAACCCTCACTCCCTCACAGAACTGTTCTCTGACCACCCCCCAATTTTCTCCAGCACCCCCTGTCCACCGGCGCTCACGTGGCTGTCCGTCCCCTTGGCAGCACTTAACCTGGGTCCTCCCAGCCGAGGTCACTTTCTGGGTCATTGGCTGTTTCCGGTGTTATAATGAAAGCTCCCCAAGGGGAAGGATCCTGTCTGTCTCATCCATTCTGACGTCCTCACCTCCAAAACAGTGCCGGCACGCAGGAAGCTCTTCGCTGTGAACGAACCCTGACTTGCCAAGCACCTAACAGAAAGCCTGGCACCTAAAAGCTGAGCAGAGCCCGGGCAGCCCAACTCTCGACTTGCAGACAGAGAGCCATGTGCGGGATGTAAGAACCTTGTCGGGTGGGACGGTGGCACGGTGGCAGTGACCGACGTTCTGTGAGGCTCACCCGTAGGTGAGGGCCCTGTCTTAGCACGCCGGGCATGCCCACGCCCGCCCACGCCCACGCGGGGCTGGCTGATGGTGGGCTGAAATGCAGGGCCAGGGTCTGTGGGGGGTGCTGCCCCTCAGTCTCTCTTGTTCATGGAGGAGATACACAAAAAACACCTGAAATACCCCAAAAGCCTCAGGCCGGCTCTGTACCTATAGCCTAGTGGTTAAGCAGCTAGATTCCACATGGCTGACTGTGGTTCAAATCCTGGCCTAGATTTTTGCTACTGTGGCTTAAAAATACAAGCAAGGGGACCAACAGATGGCATAATGGTTACATCACTGGATCCCACATAGTTGACTGTGGTTCGAGTCCCGGACCCAGCAGCTTAAAACTCACACCAGGCACATGTACAAGATCCTAGATCCTGAGAGGAGAATGGAAGAGAAGGGATTGCGGAGTGGCCGTCCTCCCTAGGGAGTGATTTCTCACTTTCTGTCTCTCTGGCAAGCAAGTATTGCCTTATGGATTTCTCACTTTCTATTTCTCTGTCTCTCTGGAAAGCATGCATGGTCTATAGCAAAAATCTCTCTCTCTTAAAAAAAAAATATATATATATATATATACACACACACACACACACACACACACACATACATTCTAGGCACTGTACATGTGTGCCCCAAATTCCTACAGAGTGGACAAATGGAGGGAAAGGAATTGTGGTATGGCCACACCCCAATGAGGAGGGCTTTTCTCCCCTTCTCTCCGGTGAGCATACAGGCTTTCTAACAATTAAAATAAACAGGGGCCAGCAGGTGACATGTGGTTAGGGTGCTGGATTCTCACACGGTGGACTGTGGTTTGAGTCCCGAACCTGATGGTTTGCTTTCTCACTTTCCCTCCGTCTCTGTCTCTTCCTGGTGATTATAGCAAATTAAAGTAATAATAATAATAAATAAAATGAAATAAGCGGCCTCAGCACAAGGTAGTGGTTTCCACTGTGGTAATGCTTTTTAAGTTCAAGGGTGTACACAGACCAACTAGGGATTCATCTATGGAGTTTGTGAAAACGCAGAATCTGAGTTGGAGCCTGGGAGAATTTTTTTGTTTGCTTGTTTTAGTTTGCTATAAAGTGAGTGTGCTTACTGAGAGAGAGAGAGAGAGAGAGAAAGAAAGTGAGAAATTGGGACCAGTAGATAGCATAGTAGCTATGTCACCGGACTCCCATGTAGTCGACTGCGGTTCAAGTCCTGGACCCGGTGGCTTAAACTTACACCGGGTGCATGTGCGTGCGTGCCCAAGATCCCGAGAGGAGAATGGAGGAGAAGGGATTGCAGTGTGGCCATCCCCCTGAGGGGTGATTTCTCGCTTTCTCTCTGTCTCTCTCTGTCTTTCTGGAAAGTGCACATGCCCTGTAGCAAAAACCTCTCCAAAAATAAAGAAAAAGACGGACAGTGAGAAATCGCCCCCTGGGGGGATGGCCATGCTGCAATCTCTTTTCCTCTATGCTCCTCTAGGGATTTTGGGCACACATGCCTGGCGTACCGGTGTGAGTTTAAGCCACCAGGTTTTTAAGAATTATTTTATTTAACTTTATTTATTTATTTATTTATTTTAATTTGACCAGAGAGGGACAGAGCGAGAGAGAGGGAGAAAAAGAGAGAAAGTAAGCCTCCAGGTCTGGGACTTGAACTGTGATAGGCCATGTGGGAGTCCAACGCCCTTAACCACCAGGCCACCTGCTGGTCCCCCAGTATGTTTTTCAAGCTGCTGGGTCCAGGACTAGAACCGTGCAGCAGGCCATGTGGGATCCAGCCATCTTAACCTCTGGCCTGCCTGCTGGCTCCATGGAGCCTGAGGTTTCATATTCATGACTAGCTGCCCAGTGCTGCTGCTGCTGGCAGACCAACTGAGTGGGAGGCGCTCTGCCAGCCTCGACGGCCTGTTGAGACCCTAGGAATAGAACATCACCGCTAAAGATGTCTTGCACTGTTAGGCTTTCAGCCTCTGCCAGCTCTTGGCAAAAACACAATGCGTAAATTGCTATCCTTTGGCTAACGATCTCAAAGTACAGTTGATTCTCACAATCCATGGTAGTCTTATTCTGGTAATAGAGAGAAGCTGTAAACACTGAATTAGCTAATATGTGGGAGCTTGCTCCTAGTGGAAATGCCTGGCTAGTTTTCTGTGATAGTGATGTTTTCATTAATCAATATATAACCTTGTTTTATATTTTTCTGTTTAGAGACAACATGTATATATATATATTTTTTTGTTTGTTTGTTTGTTTTGAGATATTTGCTATAGGGCATGTGCACTCACCAGAGAGACAGAGAGACAAAAAGCGAGAAATCACCCCCCGGGGAGATGGACAGGCCACAATTCCTTCTCCTCCATTCTCTTCTCAAGATGTTGGGCATGCACGCACATGAGCCTGGGGTGAGTTTAAGTCACCAGGTCCAGGCCTCGAACTGCGGTCAACTACGTGAGAGTCCAGCGACATAGACATTCTGCCATCTGCTGGTCCAAAAGACAACGTACTGTTGATCATTAACAGAACTCTCAGCCAGCAGTGTTGTAACTCAGGCCTGAGTGAAGCTGGTCTAACGGGACATTTTCTCTATAAGGCACTTCTCAGCCTTCCAGTGCTAAGAGACACCCTCCAACATTTCAGCACTGTGCCTAGGGACCCATTTTAAACAGTGACATCACCAACAAAAACTACAAAAACGCAAAAAAAGTGAGTAAATATACAAAGAGTCAGGCCAGCAGGTGGTGTGGTGAAGGTGCAGGATCCCACATGGCTGTTGGAGTGCTGGACCCAGAGGCTTGGGTGTGTGTGCGTATCCAAAAAACAGGAGAAAAGAATGGAAGAGAAGGGACTGCAGATGTGGTCATCCCCCTTGGGGTATGACTTCTCACTTTTCCTTTCTCTCTGTCTTTCTTCGGCAAGCACATGTGCCCTATAGCCAAAAAACAAAACCAAAAATAAAACCAAGGAATCTTGAAGCACTTATTTATGAACAAACTATGTATGAATTTCAAGGTTTTTTTGGGCACTAAAAATAAACTCGTATCGTAATTCCATTTTTCCGTGAACTAGCCGAGGTCCCCTCGCACTGTGACACTGTGATACATGCTGTCTGCACTCCGAGAGCTGAAAACAAGAGGGCAGAGCATCTCGTATCTGACCTGGGAACCCAGCACCAGAAACTCGGTTTTTGTTTTTTCTTTTTTTATGAATTGCCAGAAGGTGCATGCACCCACCAACGCATGCACACATGCATGCGCCTGGGCCAGGCCAGGCTTTGAATCATGGTTGATCACATGGGCTCCTGCTCCCTTAACCAGCAGGCTGTGAGGCAGGCTGATGAGATTCAGATTTGCACGACAGTGCACATGGAAGTGCTGTGAATACTGACTTTGGGGTCACCGACAAATTTTAGTGCACAGGCAAGTTTCCAACTATTGAATTATTATTTTTAAATTATTTATAAAGAGGATGAGGGCCAGCAGGTGGCATGGAGGTTAAGGCTGCTGGATCCTGCCTGGCTGCCTGCAGTTTGAGTCCTATACCTGGTGACTTGAAAACATACCCTGCATGTGTGTGTGCATGCTCAGATTCTGAATGGACTGTGGCAAAGCCATCCCAGCCTGGGGGTGCTTTCTCACTTTCCCTTCCTCCTCACCTCACCCTTTCTCTCTGGCAAGTGCATTATACCTCATAGCCAATTATGAAAAAATACAAATAATGAGGATTGACCGCAATATCCAGGGCGGCCCAAACCTCACTTGCAGAATTCGGTGCTCGGTCCAGGTGTTCCCTCCTCACGCCCTACTTGATCACTAGAGCTGCTGCTCAGCCACGGGGTGTCCTTGTGCAAGTCAGAAACGTGTACTGCTCTTGGGGTAGAGGCAGACCCATGTCAGAATGCACCCCGGGGGTGTGGAGCATGGGCTGGATCTCAGCTCTGGTTCACCCCCACAGCTGTGCCTTTATACTGGGCACAGCTGGGGCCAGACACCCGTCAGCCCTATGGGTCATACCCCTCCTGGGCCTTGTCTCCGTTCCTCAGGTGAAATGTCTGGGTCTTTTTTTTTTTTTTTTTTTTGGGGAGTTTTTCGTTTTGGGGTGG
>NW_006159651.1:666795-669064 GCF_000334495.1 Tupaia belangeri chinensis | reverse complement strand
ATAGTCACGCCGCAATCCCTTCTCCTCCATTCTCCTCTCGGGATCTTGGGCACGCACGCACACGCGCCCAGCGTGAGCTTTAAGCCACCGGGTCCGGGACGCGAACCGCGGTCGACTACGTGGGAGTCCAGCGACATAGCCATTACGCTAACTGCTGGTTCCCACATCTGGGTCTTTTAAATTGGCCCTCATAGAGGGGAGACGGTCAGAGATGGAGAGCACACATGTTCAGAGTTAGAGCCGGAGAGATGGTGGCCTGAGAGGGATGCGAAGGGGAAAGCACGGCCGGCCACCCGCCCGGGGTGGCAGTCCTCACCTGAAGCTGGTAGGCCAGGTCAGCCTGCGCCCGGCGGGTGTTAACCTCAATGTCGTACGCGGCCTTCTTCAGTTCGTAGTCCCTCTGCGCCTTGGCCATCTCGATCTCACTCAGGTACTGGGCGGACACCTTCTCCTGCTTGGCTTTAGCCTCCTGCCCAAGCAGAGGTCAGGCAGGAAGTCAGGGCAGGTGCCAGCCTGCTCCCCCTAGCCCTCCCTGCCTCCACCCACCAGGGTCTCATCTCCGTCCCCTGCCGACCGGGCTCGCCAGCCTCGCTCACTGTGACCCTTCGGCCCCCTCCCCCTGGATGCCCACGAAGCCCGTGGGGGCCGGGCAACTCGTCTCTCACCCGGATGCCAGCATCTCTCTTGGCCTCTGCTTCCCCAATGCGGGCGTCTTTTTGGACCTGAGCCGTTCGCGCCTTCCCCAAAGAGTGCAAATAGTCCTTGGGAGAAGTGCAGAGGTCACTTAGGGGGGCCCTGAGACAGCGAGAAGGCAGGGAGGACCGGCCGGCCGCTTTACCTGGTCGTCGTGGATGTCCTTCAGAGTGTAGCTGACCACGCTGATGCCCATGTTCACCAGGTCCGAGGAGGCCACTTTGAAAACTTGCTCTGAGAACTTCTGCCTGTCCTTATAGATCTCCTGGACAGCAGGACGGTGGGGGAAAGGGACTTAAGCTTAAGTCTGCGGGCTCTCCCAGACTCGCCTGGCCCCAGGCTCCGCGCATCCTGGCACCCCACTGGGAGTCATACCCTGCCCCGAGGCCCACCTCCACGGTCATGTGGGCCATGATGGCCCTCTGGTGGCCCTCCAGCGTCTCCAGAGCGATGTGGGCGATCTCGGCCTCGGTCTTCCCTAGGAACATCTGGCAGGCGGCCGCCAACATCTCCTTGTTCTGCCCCTGGATTTTCACCTGCAGCCAGAGGGAGGGCAGAGAGGCTGTGGTGATCTCAAAGCCGGAGGAAGCAGGGAGAGAAAGGAGGAGGAGCTCAGGGCCTGGAGGGGCCTAGAGAGGCTGCGGCTAGCAGGGACACTTCCCTGCAGGCAGGGGCTGGGAAGGCCGCGGGCAGATGAATCTTACTGTCTGGAGGACAGTGGCGGGGAGTGGGCTTTGGGGGCAAAGGCTCTGTAAGCCTCACCTGGGCAATGCCAGTGACTGAGATGGGGACCCCGTGGCGAGTGTAAACCTTTTCACTCTTGACATTGAGGGTCAGTGTGTTGAGAGAGATCCTAAGGGGAAAAGAAGTGGGAGACAGTAAGGAAAGGAGGAGAATGAGAAAACCGAGGCTCCCCGTTCGAGTCCTCCTCTCCTACCTACCTCTGGATTTTCTGGATGCAGGGCAGGACAAAGACCCGGCCTCCGGCCACCATGACTGGGGGGCTTCTGCAGAAACCTGCGAGGTGAGGGCAGTCAGCAGCCATGGTGGGCCGATGTAGAATGTGTGCAGACTGAGGAACGGAGCGTGCAGAGGGTCTAGAAGCTGGGGGGATTGGAGGGAAGCGCTGGGGCACTGGGAATCACAGGAGGGTAGCTAGCAGTCAGGGAGCTGGGCTGGGGCAGAAGCTTGGCCCCGGGGAGCTGGAAGGGGCGAGACAAAGTGCAGAGGAGAGACGCACAGGGATCTGGGGTGCAGGCTGGGAGGAGACGGGGGCTTACCCGAGACCACCATGGCCTCATTTGGCCCACAGGTGAAAAACATGGTTCAGGCTGGAGCTAGGAGAGGGAGAGAAGGGCTTTGCGGATGGCAAGGGGCACCGCGACGCCACAGAAGCGAATCGCTTTCCCCCAGCCCCGCCCCTCTGCACCCGCCACTGCCAGGCCCTTCCACGCCCCACGCTCCGCTATGGCTCTCCCCCGTGAAATCCCGAGGGCCCCCAGGGCCCCGCTCCCGGCTGTTTACGGCCACCCTTCCCCTCGCCGCGCCCGCTCTTGCAGGGCGAACGGTCTCCACC
>NW_006159651.1:666273-666616 GCF_000334495.1 Tupaia belangeri chinensis | reverse complement strand
GGTCCGCAGCCAGCTTCTCCCGGCCCGGCTCGGCGGATTCCCCCGCGCCCGCCGTGCAGAGCGGAGTCCCGCCCAGCCCGATGCCCCGCCCCGGGGTCAGGTGCCCGTGGGGAAGCGCGGTTGCCACACCGCAGGTTTGCCCGGGGAGCGGACAGGGAAGACCGCACGCTGCACGCTACGCGCCTGCATCCCGCGGCCGGATGCGGTTCGGGGACTCCGGGCCCGGGCGCGGGATGGGAACCCGGCCCCGGTTCCTCCCGCCCACCCGGGTGGCGAGGGGATGGAATCGGCGCTCGGAGAGACACGCTCAGACGGTTGCTGACAGTAACTCCGTTATTCCGGT
>NW_006159651.1:661757-666224 GCF_000334495.1 Tupaia belangeri chinensis | reverse complement strand
CCCGCCTGCCCGGCAGCTCCCAGATCCGGGCCACGGACCGTACTCCCAAGGTCCGCTCCAGCCTCACACAGGAGACCCGCGGGGCTGAGACACCGCAGGGCGCAGAGTGTCACCCCTAAACTAGACCCGCCACCACCCCGGGCGCCCTCCCGGCGCCCCCGCTGCTCCCACCTTCCACTGCGGGGGGGCAGGCAGCCGCCTCCGCAATCCCACGTAGCTCAATAAATAGCGAGACCTGCGTTCGCAGCAGGGCGCACACCCGCACCCGTGCATAAGTTAAATAAATATGACACCCTCCATCACTTAGGAGGGCGGACATAAATACACATAAATATTAATTAGGACCACGAGAAATAAATTAACGGCGCGCCGCTCCCCCCGGGGCTGGTCCCGGCCGGCGTCGCCGCTGTAGTGTGCTGAGTTCGAGTCCTCAAGTCCCAGTTTGGGATACGCGCTCGCGCACCAGGTACTCTGGTGTTTCTCGGTTGTTTCGGATTCGCTACGGAGGGGTCGAGGTTAGAAGGCGGCCGGGTGCTGCTGAAGGAAAGCGCTGAGGTCCAGCGCGTAGTCCGAGGGCTCGGTGGTCAGATTGAGGGGCTCGAACGAAGACCGGCGGCGCGGCGGCGGGTGGCGGGGCCGCGGCGCCGGGCGCGTCCTCCGGGGCCAGGGGCGCGGGCACGCCGTCTTCGGCCATCAGGATCTGGCAGAAGATGACGGCCAGCAGGAGGAACAGCAGCCTTTTGGCGGGGTTCCGCTCTTCAGCGGGCAGCTGGCGCCGGACCTGAGGGACACGAAAAGGGGACAGTCAGATCCCAGTCCTGGCGGTCTGTCGTCCTCCCGCGGCGACCGGTTGCGCCCTCCCGGCAACACTCACCACTCGAGGGTAGAGGACCCTGCGGCTGCGCTTGCGGGGCCCGCGGAAGGAGCTGGGGCGCGCCGTGGGAGCCCCCGCGGGCTCCGGGAGAGGATCGAAGGTGAAGATCTCGGGGCCGGAGCCCCGCCGGGGTCCCTGGCTGGCGGAGGGGGCGGGGCTCGGGGCCCGCAGGACAGTCATGGTGGGGAGAGAGCTGCGAGAGTGACACATGGCGAGCGGGAGCGGAGCGCGGGCTGTGCAGGCCCTCGGCCGGGCACACCTATTTATGCACTGGCCGGGGGGCGGGCCCTCGGCCGGCTCCTCCTCCTGCAGGGAGTCGGCAGCGGAGCAGGCTGGAAATTCCGACGATTAGCAAAGGGAGTGGGTGGAGACTGGAGCGGGGGGGGCCAGCCCCTGGCGCCCCGGCGCCATCATGAGTTAGTCGTGAGAGGGGGTGGGTGAGCGCCGCGCTGCAGCCACATGTCAGGGCCGGTGGCAGCTCCAGAGGGGCCCCTCGCGGTTGAGGGGATGGAAGCCACAGGACTCCACCACCCGGCAGGCAGGAGGGCTTGCATAAGAGCTGGCCACCCCGTGGCCAGCAACGTCAAACCATAGCCACACGTGCACATCCACACACTTGGAGGCACGCACAGAAACACAGTCGGGGGAGGCCATGACGGAAGCAGCCACAACGACTAAGAGCAATAGCACACATGCACACACAGACAGGCCTGCCCGCCTTCGCACATGTGAAACACACGTGTGCACATACCATGTAACACGACACACGCGCACACACAGCAAAGGTGCCAAAACTATATAGGGACCGTGCAGTAAAGCTACCCACTTAGATACATGCAGAAATACTCAGGGACAAGCAGGTGGCATAGTGGTTATGCCACTGGACTCCCACCATGGTTCACTGCGGTTCAAGTCCTGGACCCAGTGACTTGAAACTCATGCCAGGTGCATGTGTGTGTGTGCGTGTGTGCCCATAATCCTGAGGAGAAGGGATTGTGGCATGGCCATCCCTCCTGGGGAGTGATTTCTCACTTTTCTGTCTCTCTGTCTCTTGAGCAAGTGCACACACTCTAGAAAAAGTCTAAGAAGAATAAATACTCAGGGACCAGCAGGTGGCGCGGTGGTTAAGGGCGCTGGATTCCCATATGGCCAACCACGGTTCAAGTCATGGACCTGGCAGCTTGCTTTCTTGCTTTCTCTCTCTCTCTTCCTCTCTCTCTCTCTGTCTCTAAATAAATAAAGTTAAATAAAATAATTCTTAAAAAAAAAAAAGAATAAATACTCAGGCAAAGATTGGTACAAAAGACCACAAGATACAAAGGCCAGAAGTTAGCAGCCACTCAGCTTTGTCTTGCGTTGTACGGATCAAATAACAAAACTGATGAGATGGTTAGAAATGGTGGGACCAGCAGTTAGTGTAACGGCTATGTCGCTGGACTCCCATATAGTCAACTGTAGTTTGAGTCCTGGGCCTGGTGGCTTAAACTCACGCCGGGCGCGTGTGCGTGCATGTCCAAGATCCCGAGAGGAGAATGGAGGAGAAGGCATTGCGGCGTGGCCATCCCCCTGGGGGGTGATTTCTCACTTTCTGTCTCTCTGTCTCTCTCTTTCAGGAGAGTGCACATGCTCTATAGCAAAAACCTCTCAAAAAAAAAAAAAAAAAAAAAGGTTAGAAATGGTGAAAAACCTCTCAAAAAAAAAAAAAAAGGTTAGAAATGGTAAGACTTGGGACCAGCAGTTGGTGTAATGGCTATGTCACTGGACTCCCGTGTAGTTGACCATGGTTCAGTTCCCGAACCCGGTGGCTTAAACTCACGCCGGGCGCGTGTGCGTGCATGTCCAAGATCCCGAGAGGAGAATGGAGGAGAAGGCATTGCGGCGTGGCCATCCCCCTGGGGGGTGATTTCTCGCTTTCTGTCTCTCTGTCTGTCTGGCAAGCACATGCGCCCTATAGCAAAAACCTCTCCAAAAAAAAAGAAGAAGAAATGGTGAGACTTTAACAGATGTTGCCATGTTGGTTATACATGGGAGGGCGTTGCACAAATGTCGCAATAACATCACTCTTGGAGTTAAGACAGACTTGGCACACTTTCATAACTGCCTTAGAGACATCGGCTCATGGTGACAGAATTTGAAGTCCTTTGAGCATCGGCCTGTGCCCGGTCCCTTGTTAAAGGCAGTGCTGAGAACCCTGAGGTCAGCTCACTGTGAATGCTGTTTGCTGAGGGAGGCAAGCCAGGGAACAGCTCTGGGGACCTTAAGCTCTGGCGTGGGGAGGGGACCGTGACTAGCGGAACTCTCTTGAGGGTTCTAAGAAAACTGAGCACTAGGTGTTAAGGGGACCCCAAACAGCTAGTGTTCATTCACCTCTGGTTAACGATCGGGGAGGCGTCCAGAAGAGCGCGTTTGAGATGACCCTGAGCAGTGGGTGGGTTATGACAAATTGGGACGTGGAGGATGACTGTGAGAAAGAATGGGATCAGCAAAGGCCTTCATCTGGAAAAGTACAGGATGTGTTTGGGGAATCACAGGAAAAACAATCTCAGAGGAAGTTTCCTGTAAAGCAGGGGTGGGAGCTGATAATGCTGGAGAGGAGCAGGGCAGAGTGGAGAACGGAGCTGCTGCCAGGCCTGGGTTAGACTCCCGGCCGTGGAGCTTGGGGCTCCGAGGTGCCCTGAAAGGAGCTCAGTCCAGCCTGAGCACGGCTGAGCTAGGTGTGCCATGCAGCCAGAGACCGAGGCAGAGCACGGGGGCTGCTGGAGGGCCCGGGCAGCAGGTCACAAGGTCGGAAAAGGTGGCCATGAGACACGGCCCCAGCCTCAGTTTGCCAAGTTTGGCTATGATGTGGGTGTCATTAGGGGAAGAGAGCTAGGGAGGGATGTTTACTGACAGGGTAAGGAAGAAAGATCAAAGACATTCTCCACAGGGTCTTTAGTCTTTTTTCTTTTATTTATTTAATTTTTTGCCATAGGGCATGTGCTCTCACTAGAAAGAGACAGAGAGAGACAGAGAAAGGGAAAGTGAGAAATCAACCCCCCACCACCAGCATGGAAGGTCACGCCACAGTCCCTTCTCCTCCATTCTCCTTCCGGATTTTGGGCACACATGCTTAAGTTTCAAGCTACCAGGTCCAAGACTCGAACCACGGTTGACCTCGTGGGAGTCCAGCTCCTTAAGTACCATGCCACCTGCCGACCCCTCAACAGGGTCTTCATGCCGTAATCCATGCCCAGCCTTAGCCGGTCCAGGTCACAGGCGTGCGTGCATGTACCTGGCGTGTGCACATGTTCTGGAAGCTTCCCACGTGGGCCCAGGTGCACTCTCGCCGCACCACTGCCGGCTCCTGCCTTTGCCCTCTCACCGTAGCAAGCCTGCGCTCAGGTGAGCACACACGTGACCTCTGCCCTGGGAGGCTGCATTACACACGTGGCGTGTCCTCCGGAGAGCCCAGTGCGGAGGCTCGTAGGTAGTGCCGGCACAATAACCGTGTTACAGGAAAGAACTACATGCACACTGGCGGGTCATCCCAAGGTTCTGAAACATGGATACGCTCCGCCCAACTCCCCATACACATTTACAATATCATTTTTGCT
>NW_006159651.1:659367-660692 GCF_000334495.1 Tupaia belangeri chinensis | reverse complement strand
CACCTGCCAGCCCCTCTCAGCTCCTCGCTGTCTTCTCCATGCACACTGAGCAATCTTATTGTGTGTTTGTTTGTTTCTTTCCTTTTTTGGAGAGGTTTTTGCTATAGAGTGCGTGTGCTCACCAGAAAGACAGAGAGACAGAAAGCGAGAAATCACCCCCCAGGGGGGATGGTCACGCCACAATCCCTTCTCCTCCACTCTCCCCTCGGGATCTTGGGCACGCACACACACACCCGGAGAGAGTTTAAGTCACGGTGTCTGGGACTCGAACTGCGGTCGACTACATGGGAGTCTAGCAACACAGCCATTACGCTAACTGCTGGTCCCTGCTTTGGTGTATTTTGCTGCTGTTTGTCCTCCCTGTGAGTGTACAGGGCATCTGCCCTTCTCCTGTTGGCTCTCCATGGTGTCTCTAGCACTGTGTGTGCCCTAGTAGGGGCTTGGTAAGTATTCTTTTTTAAACAAAAAGCTTCTTTCCTCCTTTCTTCCTGCACACGCGCCTGGCATGAGTTTAAGCCGCCGGGTTCGGGACTCAAACTGTGGTCAACTACATGGGAGTCCAGCGACACAGCCATTGCACTAACTGCTGGTCCCTCCTATTTTTTTTAGAGAGACTTTTGCTATAGGGCATGTGCACTCACTGGAGAGACAGAGACAGACAGAGAGGCGGAAAATGAGAAATCACCCCCCCAGGGGGATGGCCACGCTGGAATCCCTTCTCTTCTACTCTCCTCTCGGGATCTTGGACATGCACACACGCACGTCCGGTGTGAGTTTAAGCCACTGTGTCCTAGACTTGAACCACGGTCGACTCTGTGGGAGTGATGTAACCATTACACCACCTTCTGCTCCCCTGGTGTGACTTTCAAGCGGCCAAATCTGAGACTTGAACCATGGGCGACCATGTGGAAATCCAGTGCCTTAACCACTGTGCAACCTGCTTGCCCCATAAATATTCTTTTTCTTTCTTAATTGTCAGAGGGTGCGTGTGCTCCTGAGAGAGAGAAATGGGACGTAGTCATGCAGTAATCCCTTTTCCTCGGTTTCTCCACCCCATCAGGATTGGGGCTCGTATGCACATGTGCCTGGGACGTGAGCAGCCAGCCACGTGGGGTCTGGCTCCCCCAACCATGAGCTGCAGAGTCAGCCCAACGCATGTTTAAATCTATCCAGCTAAACCTCATCTCCAGACATGGCTGTCTATCTAGTTTTCCTCTCTCTCAAGGAATAAATAAATAAACTTAAGACAAAGAAGACGGGGGACCGGCAGGTAGCATGGTGGGTAAGGGCACTGGACTCCCACATGGCTGACTGCGGTTCAGGTC
>NW_006159651.1:653427-658962 GCF_000334495.1 Tupaia belangeri chinensis | reverse complement strand
AAAAAAGAAAAAGAAGACAGGAAACACAGGGAAGCAAAATAGCATATTACAGTCTAGTGATGCCGGAGGAGACGGGGTGTAAATTCCAGCTCTGGTACTTATTAACTCTGCTATCTGGGCCGGTTCCTTCCCTTGCTTGCATTTCCTCAATTGACAGTGGACACCGGCCTCTAGGCTGCAGTGAGGATTAGGCTTAGACTTGTTCCTAGGCACAGGGTAGGTGCTCCTTGCACGGCGGCCATCATTATGACCAGGGGAAGAGGGCCGCTTTGGAGCAGGAGCGGTCCCAGGGAGCTAACCCCGGAGCAGGGGACTAGAACGAGAAAACAGTCTCGCAGGGGGAGATGGCAGGAGATAACAATTCTTTCTCTTCCACCCCGTCCCTCCCTCTGTATCTCAGGCAGGCTTTGTGGTTCTTTGATTTCCCAGCGAAGCAGCGACTTCTGCATTCCTAGCCGTTCAGCCACTCTCCTAGCCTCTGCATTCCTAGCCGTTCAGCCACTCGCCTGATTTCAAACACCCTCCCGGCCCCCCTTCACATGCATTTTCCCTGGAACAATTCCTGCCAGAGGCGCAGGGGGAGGATGGGGTGGGGAGTGCCAGACAGCAAGTTAATAAATGACCCCTAAAGACCATCGTCTAGGCCCGGGGGGACCAAGATCAGGCCCTGGCAGCCTCCTCTGACGCAAAAGCACGGATCGTCTGTCCAGGGTGCCAGGGCAAGGCAGGGCAAGGTCGCGAAGGTCACACGTCACCTTGTCCGGGGATGCGGCTCAGGCTGGCCGGCCCTGCCCAACCCAGCCTCACCAGGGGCTACTGAGACTGGGAGTTCGGGGAAGGACCCTGGCTCCCAGGACCCCGGCTCCCAGGACCCCAGGTTATGGCCCCGCCCTCTGGCCTGTTTCCTTCCCTCCAGATTGTGATTCCAGAGAGCAGACTTAATCCCTTTCATTCGTGGCTCTTCAGAATCGTAGAAGTCATGACAGTTCTTCTGTGCAAAAATGCATCATGACTTTTCTGACAACTCAATATTTTAATTTTTAAAATATTTATTTATTTATTTTAGAGATTTTTTTTGAGAGGTTTTTGCTATAGGGCGCATGTGCTCGCCAGACAGACAGAGACAGAAAGACAGAAAGCGAGAAATCACCCCCCAGGGGAGATAGCCATGCCTCAATCCCTTCTCCTGCCCTTCTCCTCCATTCTCCTCTCGGGATCTTGGGCACGCACGCACATGCACCCGGCATGAGTTTTAAGCCACCAGGTCTGGGACGTGAACCACCGTCGACTACATGGGAATCTAGTGACATAGCCATTATGCTAACTGCTGGTCCCTATTTTAGAGATTTTTTACTATAGGGTGTGTGCACTCACGAGAGAGAGAGAAAGACAGACAGAAAGTGAGAAGTGACCCCCCACCCCCACCCCACTAGGGGGATGGCCACACCACAATTCCCTCTCCTCCACTCTCCTCTCAGGTTTTTGGGCACGGATGCAGACGGGCCCAGCGTGAGTTTCAAGCCACCGGGTCTGGGACTTGAACTGTGGTCAGTCACATGTGGTCAGTCACAGTGTCTTCACCGTTACACCACCTGCCAAGCCCTATTTGTTTTGATTTTGCTATAAGGCACGTGCACTCATCAGAGAGGCAGAGAGAGAGAAAGTGAGAAGTCACCCCTGCACAGGGACAGCCACGACACAATCTTGGCTCCTCCATTCTCCTCTCAGGATGTTGGGCATGCATGCACATGCACCTGGCATGTTTTCAGGGCACCAGGTCCAGAACTTTGAACAGTGAGGTCAGCCGTATAGGATCCAGCTGTCTTAACCACCACGCCACCAGCTGGCCTGACACGGCTCTATTTTGAGTGCCTCTGTTGGTCCAGGCTGCCTGGGAAGGCTGAGGTGCAGGCCCTCAGTCGTGGCCTCGGTGCTGTGTCTGCGGAAGCAGCTTGCCTCTCGCTGGGCTGCTGAGTGTGGGCTGTGGGTGAGCGTGATTGAAATTTAAGTCAAAGGCTCATCGCGGGGGATAAAAGGTGCAAAGAATAAAGTATTTCCCCTTTGGTCCCGCCTTTTCAGACACCCTGTATTTAGCGGGTGAGTTGATCTACACAGAGAAAGGCCTGGATTAAAGGCCTGGATTGTTTTCCCCATGATTCAGCAGCGGCTACCATGTCTCCTCAAAAGCTGGACGTGTCTTCCTCCTACTTCCAAAGCCGCTGCCGAGGCTTCTTTTTTCTTTTTCTTTTTCTTTTTGTTTCCAGTTTGGGAGGGGCAGAGGTGGTAGCAGGGGCTGGCCAGCCTGCAGCTCCCTGGCCCTGCCCAGCGGGGATCGCGTGTTAAGACTGGGGCTTGGTGAGCTGCCAAGGGGTGAGCCCTGAGGCAGTTTTCTGGGAAGGGTAGATGCCATGTGTGACTCAGAACCAAGTTAGGGAAAAACAAGCTCACTGCTCACTGCAGCCGTCCCGTCCCGCTGGCTGGGCTTCGACCATGAGCTCATGAAAGAGGAAGCTGGGCTGGGCCCACGGTAGCCCTGCTTTCTCTCCTGCTTTCTCTCCACTCCCTCACAGATTCCCTGGCGTCTGGGCTCACGTCCACGCCTCACGGACTTCCTCGTGTCTGGGCTGATGCAGTCATCTGGCTCCTGGGCAGCCCGGGCCCTTTGATGACACCTTCTCTTCCCAGACAAGTGGTCAGTTGTTTCCAGGTTGGAAATCCCACCCACCACAGCCCAAGGGGTTGCTCAGAAGGGGAGGCTGAGCATGGGATTGGGTCCCCTGGCCTCCACCGGAACAGCTGCCTCCCTGAAACAGGCAATGATGTCTGATCAACCCACGAATTAAGGGGCTCCCGGATAACTAGGATTCCCCAGTTCAGGAAAGAAACAGGGGGTCCCAAACGACTGGACAGCTGCACTCCCCTCGGGCCTACTGGATCCCAGCTGCGAGCAGCTTACCTAGCGCTCGGTATTCCCACCAGCTCACTCGCACACAGGCGTGTCTTATTTAGTGGAAATACTGACAATGGGGACCCCAAGGACCCTGTAACCCTTGTCTCTCCAGTCCACCTTCTACGCTCCCCAGGACCGTTCTGCTCAAACACAGACGTGACAAAGTTTGTGCAAACGTCAGTAACTTCAGCGGCTCCAAGCTCTCTGGTGAGGCCTACGCTGGCCTCCCGACCTGAGTCCAGACACTCTCACAGGCCTCCTCTCAGGAAGCTCCCTGCTGTCCTCCATTTTGCACCTGTGTTTTCATGCCTTTTCTTCTTCTTTTTTTTTTTTTTGGAGATGTTTTTACTATTGGGCATGTGGGCTCGTCAGAAAGACAGAGAAAGAAAGAAAGAAAGCTAGAAATCACCCCCAGGGGAGATGGCCACGCCCCAATCCCTTCTCCTCCATTCTCTTCTCGGGATCTTGGGCACGCATGCACACGTGCCTGGCATGAGTTTAAGCCACCGGGTGTGGGACTTGAACTGCGTGCGGTCCACTACATGGGAGTCCAGTGACATAGCCGTTACGCTAACTGCTGGTCCCTTTTCATGCCTTTTCTCACACACACCAAACTCAACCTGTTGGACCCTTCATTTGTTCTGCTTCCTCTCCTTTTCCTTCCCAGCCCCCCAGTGAGGCATGGCCACGCCACGATCTTTCCCCTCTATGTCTCCATCGCATCGAGATTTTTAGCACGGATGCATATGAACCCAGTGTGTTGTTCAGGCCACTGGGGCCAGGATCCAAACCACAGTGGTCATGTGGGACCCAGCTTCCTATGCACAGGGCTTACCTGCTGCTCCATGGGGCCAGCTAGGTATGCACATTGTCTTGTTTTCTTTCTTTCTTTCTTTCTCTTTCTTTCTCTCTTTCTTTCTTTCTTTCTTTCTTTCTTTCTTTCTTTCTTTCTTTCTTTCTCCTCCCCCCCCCTCTCTTTCTTTTTTTTCTTTCTTTTTTTTTTTTTTTAGAGGTTTTCGTTATAGGGCTTGTGCACTCACCAGACACACAGAGAGAGACGTAGAGACAGAAAGCAAGAAATCACCCCCCAGGGGGGATGGTCACGCCGCAATCCCTTCTCCTCCATTCTCCTCTCGGGATCTTGGGCACGCATGCACATGCGCCTGGTGTGAGTTTTAAGCCACCGGGTCCGGGACGCGAACCGTGGTCGATTACGTGGGAATCCAGTGACATAGCCATTATGCTAACTGCTGGTTCCCTTTTGTTTTCTTTTTGAGAGAGGTTTTTGCTATAGGCCGCATGCGCTTGTCGGAGAGACAGAGACGGAGAAAGCAGGAAACCATCCTCCAGGGAAATAGCCACGCTGCAATCCCTTCTTCTCCATTCTTTTCTCAAGATCTTGAGCACGCAGGCACACATGCCTGGCATGAATTTTAAGCTGCCGGGTTCAGGACTTGAACCGTTGTCGACTACGTGGTAGTTCAGCAACATAATCATTACACCACCTGCTGGTCCCCAAGTACGCAAATCTTTCGATGTATCAACACATGGTTTATCTTTCTGGTTACTCAGACTGTCCATGAGGTCATAAGGTAGCCATTTGCTACAGTAACCTTTTAACTAGTCATAAAAAGGTTACTAAGTGGTTAATATGATATCTTTTTTTTTCTACAATTAAATTTTTACTATTGGAATTGGGTTTTTTTGCTCATATATTGACTGTGCTTCCTTCCATTTGTATTGACTTCATTTTTGATCAGGTTGTCTCTGCTCCTGATAAGATTAAAACCAGGAGCCAGGAGTCTGGAATTACTCTTTCAGGAACTGCTGTGTGTGTGCATGCCTGTGAGCTCCAAATCCCGAGAGGAGAATGGAGTAAAGGCAATCGTTGCGTGGCCATTCCTCCAGGGGGTGATTTCTAGCTTCTGTCTCTCTGTCTCTCCAGCAACCGCATGCACAAGAATCTCACTGGCGAGGCCCACCCTTGGCTCAACCACTAATGCAGGACCTCTGGGCTGCGGGGAGGTGACCACCAGGGCTCTGCATCCACAAAGGTCACCGTGGCCGTTAATATGATCTTCTGAAGTTTTTCTTTACCGATGACAGAATGCGTGCATAGGCCTGTGAGAGCGAGGCGGGAGGCAGGGGGATCTCCACAAGGCCTGGTCGTGCGCCAGCCTCTCCCTCCGGTCCTCCAGCCCAGTGCATCTTGTGTACTCACACAGGTGTCCTGCTCATTTCTGCCTGACTGGAGCCAGGGATTTGAACTGCGGTCACCGTGTGTGATCCAACTTCTCTATTTTTTTAAAAAGTGTTTTTTAAAGAATTCTTTTATTTATTTAATTTTATTTGTTATTATTATTTTTTAATTTGACTAGAGAGAGACAGAGAGAGAAACGGAAAGTGAAAGAGCAAGGCTCCAAGTCTGGGACTTGAACCACAGTTGGCCACGTGGGAGTCCAGCGCCTCAACCACCATGCCTCCTGCCGGCTGCCTACCTTCTCTTATGCAGTGCATTACTGCTGTGCTACAGAACCGGCCCAAATGTCAATATTCTTTAAAAAAAAAAAGTAAGACATGTATAA
>NW_006159651.1:649457-653396 GCF_000334495.1 Tupaia belangeri chinensis | reverse complement strand
TCTCTCTCTCTCTTTCTTTTGGAGAGATTTTCCCTATAGGGCGCGTGCGCTTGCCAGACAGACAGAAAGAGACAGAGAGACAGAAAGCAAGAAATCACCCCCCAGGGGGGATGGTCACGCCACAATCCCTTCTCCTCCATTTTCCTCTCGGGATCTTGGGCACGCACGCACACGCACCCAGCGTGAGTTTTAAGCCACCGGGTCCGGGACGCGAACCGTGGTTGACTACGTGGGAGTCCAGCGACATAGCCGTTACGTTAACTGCTGGGTTCCCTAAACCAGATATTCTCAATCCACCCCTGTGGGTGGGCTCATCTATTTCAGACTCCCACCGTTTCACATCACATTCGAGGAGTTGGTGATATCACATTTTTTTTTTTTAAATCAAGGTATATTGAAATATAATGTACATTTGGTAAAATCCATCCTTTTCAGCAGTAGTTTGGTGGGTTTTGATAAATGCATGTAGTTGTATGAATACCTCTGCGGTCATGATCTGGAATATTTCAATGCACTCTGAAAAGTTCCTTGTGACCCTGTGTAATCTCCTCCCTAAACTCTCAGCCCTGAGCACCCATTAATCTGATTTTCGTTCCAGTAGTTTTATCTATTCTAGCATGTCATAACTCGCCCTAGGTCAAGAGAGAGACAGAGAGAGAGGAAGAGAGAGAAAATGAAGAAGGACTCCCTGGGGGGGGTGGCCACACCGCAATCCCTTCTCCGCCATTCTCCTCTTGGGATTTCGGGCATACGCGCCCATGCGCCTGGCTTGTTTCCAGTCTGCCAGGCACAGGCTCGGGTTTTGCAGCTGGCTGTGTGGGATCCAGCCACCTTAACCACCATGCCACTGGTCCCAGTAAGCATTCTTTGGTGTCTGGATTCTTTCACTCAGCATGATATTTCTGCAATTCCTCCATGCTATTGCATGAATCATTCATTTTTTCCTTTTGATTTCTGAATATTTTATTCTATAAATACACCAGTTAGCTCATTCGTTCCCTACTGATGGACATTGGTGGGTTTTTCTCGTTCTGGGCTATGATGAATAAAGCTGCTGTGAACACTCAGTGCAACTCTTTCTGCGGGCATGTCACCGCCATGCTGAGTAAATATCTCGGAATAGCGTGACTGGGTGTACGTTTAACTTGAGAAGAAATAGCCATGCTGTTGAGAGAGCGGCTTACCGTCTACACTCTGTTCCACAGGACAGAATCGGAATGTCTCTCTGTACACTCTCGCCTCCATCTGCCAGTCAAATGCTTTCCTGGCCAGGAAACGGGTTTCCGCTCAGGTACCTCAGGGAGGAGAAGTGGGAGGAACGTGGTCATCTCAGCCGCCAGGACCCGGCCCTGAGCTGGCACGTCCTCAGGACATCATAGCAGCTTAGCTGGCTCTGCCCGAGGCCCGGGCTGTGGCGGGAAGCCACGCTAGCCACGCTTGCGAGAGTTTGCAATGCACCAACAGCAGGCACTGTTCTAAGTGCTATATTTGAATTAACCCATTACGTCTTCAAAACCCCTACTATTACTCTTACTATCTTTATTCCTATTTCAAAAATGAGGTGCGATAAGGCAGCTCACTTTCTCAACCCTGCACAGCCAGGAAGTAGTGGGAAGGCCAGCCCCATGGCCCGGTGGTTAAGGGAACCCGATCCCACATGGCCAATGTGGTTCAAATCTCACCCTGGCGGGACCAGCAGTTAGCATAATAGCTATGTGACTGGACTCCCACGTAGTCGACCGTGGTTCAAGTCCTGGACCCAGTTGCCAGGGCGTGTGCGTGCGTGCCCAAGATCCCGAGAGGAGATTGGAGGAGAAGGGATTGAGGTGTGGCCATCCCCCTGGGGGGTGATTTCTCACTTTCTGTCTCTCTGTCTCTCTCTGTCTCTCTGGTGAGTGCATGCGCTCTGTAGCAAAAAATAAAAACCTCTACCCCCCCCAAAAAAAAAAAAATTCTGGCCCTGGTGACTTAGCACACTGGATGTGCGTGCATGCCCCCAGCCCCAGAGAGATGGGGAAATGGAGGAGAAAGGATCACAGCATGACCACAGCCCATTGTGGGTGCTCTTCTCCCTTCCCTCTCTCTGTCTCTGCATCTCTCTCCCACAACTGCACGTGCCCTCTGGCAATAAGAAAAAGAAGGAAGAAGAAAAGACGAAGAGGAAGAAGAAGGAGCAGACGAGAAGATGGGACTGTTAAATGTGAACCACCTCGTTCCGAAGTCCAGCAGCGCGGCACACGGGGCGCAGCGCGGCACACGGGGCGCAGCGCAGCCGCTGGCTTCCACTCCCTGCGTTTACGTAATTTCCCCACTGAGCCCGGGGAGGAGGGCGTGGCCGTGTGGTCTCACAGGCGAGGAGACAGCTCGAGACTTCTACAAAGCAGGGGAGTGGCAGAGCTGGGTTTGGCATCCAGGACGCATCCCCCATGTTAAGGTGGTTACTTGGCTCTCAGCGCGCGCACTCAGCAATTTGTGCACCGGGGTTTGACGCTGCTCTGACGGCTGTGTCCTCACGTGTCTCACACGCGAACCCCAGGAGGTTGTGTGCACACTCCCAGGATGGCACCTCGCCGGGCAGCCCTGCTGGGCAGTCACGTCCCGGCCATCCCATATACCTCTTGTTAGCTGCTGGAACTGCCCCCACTCAGGAGACGGTTCTCGCCTGTGAGGTCAGGGAGGCAAGGCCACCCCTAAGGCCACCCATGACAGTCTCAGGACTCCCACTGGATTTTGGTACACACTATGTGTTCAGAGGCCTGAAAACCGTTTCTTCGAAATCTATTACTGAGAAAGGAAAATGTATTTCGGACCACATCCATGACCCACACTTCTGCGAACAGGAAGCCAGGAGGCTGAAGGGGGAAGGAACTAGGACAGCTGAGTTCTGCCTGTCACTGGCCACATGGAACCAAGCAAGCCAGGGTGCTCTGCCCTCCTGAGCTCACCCAGCGCTCCCGGCAGCCGGGGGACTCTCCTGGAAGAGCCACTGAAAGACAGACTTCTCAGGTGGTGGCTGCTGGTCCCCACACTCAGAACATCAGTGGATTGACCATCAACATGTTCCAACGAAGGCAGCAGGATGCAGAAAGATATATAAACTTTGAGCCTTAAAATATCTATAACTGGGCCTGGCATGGTTGGTGGTTAAGGGCCTTGGATTCCCACATGGCTGACCACGGTTCGAGCCCCAGACCTGGTAGCTTGCTTTCTCACTTTCCCTCTCTTTCTCTCTGTACCTCTCTGGTCAAAATTAAAATAAATAAGTAAATAAAGTTAAAGGACCAGCAGTTAGCGTAATGGCTATGTCGCTGGACTCCCATGTAGTCGACTGCGGTTCAAGCCTCGGGCCTGGTGGTTTAAACTCACACCGGGCCAGGCTTGCCTCAGCCCTCCTTAGGTAATCACAGCTACCCACTTCCCTGCCGGCAGTGATTTAGAAATGATCGTCTGTGGCTGACTAGTGGTGTGGTGGTTACGGCAGCTGGATCCCACAGGCGGACTACATAGTTCGAGTCCTGGATCGTCTTGAAGAAGCATAGGGGGCACAAGTATGTATGTGCCCGAAATCCCGAGGGGAAATGGCAGAGAAGGAGTTACTGTGGTCAGGGGAGCCGTTTCACTTTCCCTTCTCTGTGTCTCTCTCTGGTGAGCACATGTGTTCTGCAGCAATTTTTTCCTCTTTTTTTTTTTTTTTTTTTTTGTTATAGAGTGTGTGCACTCGCCAGAGAGAGACAAGCTCTGTGCGCTTGGTCTCAACTGTAATTTTTGTCAAGCCTTTAACTTCCTTTACTGTCATTTGGAGTTCTTTGGCTTCAAGCCACAGAAACAAATCGTGGCTTGCTTCAGTGGAAAAGTGAAGTATTGAGAGGGTCCTGGTAGGGCCACAGGATCAGAGGAAGGCTAGACAGCCGTGCTCAGAAGGCACGGGAGCCCGGGAGC
>NW_006159651.1:648404-649297 GCF_000334495.1 Tupaia belangeri chinensis | reverse complement strand
CCCCCCAGAGAATCCGATGGCTGTCATCCAAGGGGGGGAGAGCGGATGCAGAAGGCCAGACCCCAGAGCATACCCACTCCGCTTCTGGTTTTCTCTAACCTGTCTCTACTTGTTCTGATTATAATAGAGGTGACCAGTGCATCTTCCAAGGTTACGGGGGAAGTGTATATATATATATATATATTCCACAGGTACTAGAGTTTTCCAGAAAGAGATGAACGTTGGGGGAGTTTGACTTAGTGCTGAGTACAAGGGTTAAAAAGATAACGCAAACGAAATCCCTGGCATGCAGCCAGTGCCATTAAATGACAGTCCCATGCCACCCTTCCCATCTGCCTGGTGTGGTGCTGGAATCATCTCAACAGTCCCATGCCACCCTTCCCATCTGCCTGGCATGGCGCTGGAATCATCTCGTACAAGCTCTTGAGAAAGATTGGGGCCAACAGGTGGCATGGTGGTGAAGGGTGCTGGACTCCACATGGCCGACCATGGTTCTAGTCCTGGACCTGGTGGCTTGTTTCCTCACTTTCCATTTCTCCTGCTCTCTTTCACTCTGTCCCTCTCTGGTCAAACTTCAATAAATTAATTGATTAAATTTAATTACAAATATTTTTTTAGAGTTATTTTATTTAACTTTATTTATTTACTTATTTTAATTTGACCAGAGAGGGACAGAGCAAGAGCAAGAGTGAGAGAGAGGGAAAGTGAGAAAGCAAGCCACCAGGTCTAGGACTCAAACAGTGGTCGGCCATGTGGGAGTCCAGCACCTTTAACCACCATGCCACCTGGTGGCCCATAAAAATAGTTCTTAAAAAAAAGAAAGCTCATGCGAAAGATCATTATACACTTTCATGAATTTTGTGAATCAAATGACACAACATCCAGTTTACAAT
>NW_006159651.1:643093-648376 GCF_000334495.1 Tupaia belangeri chinensis | reverse complement strand
GCTTGGAAGCCGGAAATGCTGCCAATCAGGACTCCTTCCCCTACCCCCGATAGTTGTTAAACACCTCCCGGCCACCCTGCAGCGGCTCCCTTCTTGTTCTTCAGTAACACTGAAGAACCGTGTGCTGTTAGGATTAGATTGCGCGGTGAGTGGCCAAAAAAATCAAATAGACCAGTTGTTTTGGATATAAATCCATTTCTCTCCGACAGAAACTGAGTCCTGACCAAGGCGGGGAGTGCAGGACTTGGGAGGTCGCTCGGCCTTGCTTTCTCACCGTCCTCCGAGCGGGCTTCGACTTCCTGGCCCAAGACGGCTGCCCCAGCCCCACAGTCCAGGCAGCAGGAAAGAGAAGGACGAACACACACAGCCCTTCCCACTAAGCCCACTGGCAGAAGTCACCAGAACCTCCGCCCACTCGGAATAGGTGAGAACGAAGCCACTCGGCCATACCTAGCTGCAAGGGGACCTTGGCGATGAGGGGCTGGACCTGAGGAGAGGCTGGCCTCTGAGACAGTTGTTCCCCCACGGGAGCAGGGAGGAAGGAGCGGGGCTGCTGTGCTGGGAAGGAGCGTGGTCTGTGGGTCTCTGAAGGAGCTAACTGGAAGAGAAAATTAGAAAGACTCAGGACAAACGAGGTTAAATAAGCGAGGTGCGCGCCAGATCTCAGCGAGGGTCCAGGAAAGCAGACAAAAGGAACTTTATCTCCTGCCATTAGACACCCGGGGCATTGAACTTTTCAGAGGCATTTAGAAAATTGTCATCTGACACAAGCTAGACGCATTGTGTGATTGTGGGAGGGAAGGAAAACAGGGAGCAGCAGGGAGGTCGGGAAGGGGACTGATTTCACAATCCAGGTGGGAGGTGATTATGTGCGGGCAATGAGAAGAGAAGGGAGAGAACAATGGGAGAGGCATTTGCTAGAATGGACTAGCGGCCCGCTGGACGCTGACGGCATGGTTCCAGCCCCAGACCTGGCGGCTTGAGCTTGAGAAACACGCTGGGTGCATGTGTGTGTGCCCCAGGAGAAGGAGGGATCGATTGTGGCGTGACCATTCCCCACAGGGGTGCTTTCTCTTCTCCTTATCGCTCTGTCTGTCTGTGGCGAGCACACAAGCACACGAGCACACGTGCTCTCTAGCAAAAAAGAAATAAAAATCAAATTAGGGTGGATGGCTGGATTGATGGAGTTTCAGGCGGGGGTGGTGAAAAACAGGACTCGCGGTAACCAGGTGAACAAGGTAAACCTTGTTTGGAAGGTGTTTGGGTTGGGCTCCTAGAAGCAGAGCCCAGGGCAGGGATTTATCTGTGGGGGGTGGTGGGGTGATTCTCAGGAGAGAGACTGAGGGCAACAGGCCAGGGACGGGCAGAAGCTGGCAAGGGTGTGGGCTGAGCTGCAGTCTGGACCCGCCAGGAAGCTCAGGATGACAAGCCGCACCATGGGCTTCGCTGAGCCTGGGGCAGGGGGCCGGTGGTCTGTGGCCTCGTCACGCAGCCGTCCTCAGGTGTGTCCAAAGTGTGGGTAGGGATGGGTGACTTGGCTCCTGTTTGACCCAGGACAATTCTCCAAAAATGGGGTCAACTATGTGTGGTTATCAGATAACATTCCCAGAACTGGGAGATGGTGGTTAAAAAAAAAAAAAAAAATCCGTGGGGCCAGCAGGGGGCATGGTGGTTAATGTGCTGGACTCCCATATGGCCGACCACGGTTTGAATCCCAGACCTGGTGGTTTGCTTGCTGACTCACTTCCCCTCTGTTTCTCTCTGGTCAAATTAAAATAAGTGAATAATTAAATGATTCTTAAAAAAAAAAAAAAAGTTTAGACCAAAAAAGTCTGAGCCCAGACGGTGCCCAGGACAGTGGGTCCCTCTGGGGTGTTGTTTGACGTCGGGAAGAACTGAGGAGTCGGCACTGACTAGTGGGAACTGGAGACGGAAGTAGGAGTTCTTGGGAAAGAATTCTGGAGGTGCGAGGAGGGGTTCACGCGGAAGACTGAGGCTAGGTGTGCGGATACTGGAGTGGGGGCCGTGGCCCACACGATAGCTTAAACCAGAGGAGTGAGCTCTTGGAAGGCCATGGATAGGAACAGGGAAAACACCTTTGGAAAGTAAGTCAGGTAGGGACCAGCAGATGGTGTAATGGCTAGGTCGCTAGACTCCCATGTAGTTGACTGCAGTTCGAGTGGCTTAAACTCACGCCGGGCGCGTGTGCGTGCGTGCCCAAGATCCCGAGAGGAGAATGGAGGAGAAGGGATTGCGGCGTGACCATCCCCCCTGGGGGGTGATTTCTCGCTTTCTGTCTCTCTGTCTTTCTGACGAGCACATGTGCCCTATAGCAAAACAAAAAAACCTCTCCAAAAATAAGGCAAGTCAGCCAGGTATGTTCTAGTGGGAAGGGGATGGAGGAACAGGAATCCATGAATAAAGAGAAGAAGAGACCCAGAGAAGAGCACACCGGGGTGGAAACTGACCTCACATCAGATTGGAAGGCAAGGGAGAAGAGGCAATTAAGCGTGGAGAAAGCGTTGAGGTGTCTTTCTAGGTCATCGCAAAAGTCATGACGTATTTTTCTATGCAAAAATGCGTCATGACTTTTCAGCCGACCCAGAAGGTTTGCTCTCACCAGCGTGGGGGTTGGCGGTGGCCTTGAGCAGCTGCACAGCGGCACCGGGTGGGAGCGCGCACGGTGAGGGCTGGTTGGCCATGTTTTCCACTCTCATGCCGTTCCCTTCTAAGTCCTGACGCCTCTGGGGCAAGATCGGCTTCAGCCTCCATGCCACTGTCCTGGCTTGTCTGAAGTCTCCCTGTGTTCTAGTTACGTGTCGCTACCCAGCGGATCGGCCCACAGCTCCAGAGCGCCGGGCGGCCCTTTGCTGGGGGTGAGGCGTTTGGACAGCACAGGGACGGCAGGTCTCTGCTGGGTGACATCTGGGCGGCCGCAGGAAGCCCGGGAGCTGGACAGCTGAGTGCTCTCTGCCTGGCCCCACATGTCTGGCAGACGGTGTTGCCCTTGGCTTGCGGCCCCAGTTCCTCCTGTGGTCTAGCTTGCGTTCCTCCGGGACGATGGCTGGGGTGCTGGCGGAGAACCAAGCGTGACCTGTGGTCGTTCGCGTCCTCACCTCTCCACCGTCTGTGCCACTTTCCTCATACCCTTTCTGGCCAGCGCAGTCACAGGGCACTCGGATCCAAGGAGCGGGAGCATAGCCCTCACTCCGGAGCGCAGTCACGTGACAAGGAGAGCAGGCGAGAGGGGCCCATCTGCCACACTCAGCCACATTTGTCCCGTTTAGTCAGGGGTCATCGCATCCAGAATACTTACAGCACCTCGAGGAGCTTCCTGAGGGCAAGGCCTGGCCTGTCCCTTTTGTCTTCTTTATCTCCATATCCTGAGCATTTACACAGAAAGAGACCCACAATCGATATCTGCTAAAGGAGACACTCTTTTTTTTTAGAATTATTTTATTTAACTTTATTTATTTATTTTTCATTTGACCAGAGTGTGACAGAGATAGAGAGAGAGAGAGAGGCAAAGAGAGAAAGCAAGTTGCCAGGTCCGGGATTTGAACCGTGGTCAGCTATGTGGGAGTCCAGTCTCCTTAACCACGATGGTGCCTGCTGGCCCCAGGAGAGACTCTTTATAAACCTATCATCTATTTTTCATGTACACTGCATCATCTGATCCTAAGGTAGCCATAATTATTATTTCTCACTTGAACATATCAATTCTTTTTTTTTCTTTTTTTTTCACAATGTGGTGTGTCCACTCATTGGAGAGAGACAGAGAGAGAGGGAATGTGAGAAACCATCTTGGGGAAGGCCACGCCACCATCCCTTCTCCTCTGCTCTCTTGGGAAGCGCGTTTTTCAAGCTGCTGGCTGGGAACTCAAACTGCAGAGCTGGCCATGTGGGATCCAGCACCTTAGCCTCCAGACCACCTGCTGGCCCTGGCCCTGGCCCTGCACTTGATACACTGATTCGACACGTTGAGTAGAACTTGTAGGAGGCCAATGTTTTAGACTAAGCTCCTGCTCTAGGCCTTGACAGACCAGACCAAAAAGGAGTTCCTCACATGAAAATATCACATCCTCAAACTGAAACTTAATAGAAGTTGATAGATTCCAAGGGACCAGCAGCTGGCATAACGCTTACGTCCCTGGACTCCTACATGGTTGACTGTGGTTTGCGTCCCAGATATGCGGCTTCAAAACTCACACCAGGTGTGTGTGCATGCGTGCCCAAAATCCTGGGAACCAGCAGTTAGTGTAATGGCTATGTCGCTGGGCTCCCACGTAGTCGACCACGGTTTGCGTCCCGGACCCGGTGGCTTAAAACTCACGCCGGGCGCGTGTGCGTGCATGCCCAAGATCCCGAGAGGAGAATGGAGGAAGGGATTGCGGCGTGACCATCCCTCCTGGGGGTGATTCCTTGCTTTCTGTCTCTGTCTCTCTGGTAAGCGGATGTGTCCCATAGCAAAAGTCTCTCTCTAAAAGAAGAAGAAGTAGAAGAAGAAGAAGAAGAAGAAGAAGAAGAAGAAGAAGCAGCAGAAGCAGAAGAAGAAGTAGCAGCAGCTAATAGATTCCAAAATAGACCAGTTTTTCATGAAATGTTTGGAGATTCCGGTTTGCCTGAGTCAGCATTATAAGGAAATAAAACTTATGCACATTTGTGGCATTCTTAGGAATATGAGCCAGATAATAATTTCCAGATCCTACCAAAGCTCAGTGGAGTTTTTTTTTTAAAAAAAGAATTATGTATTTAATTTTATTTATTATTATTATTTTTTAATTTGTCCAGAGAGAGAGAAAGGGAAAGTGAGAAAGCAAGCCGCCTGACCTGGGACTCGACCCCATCGACCATGTGGAAGGCCAGCGCCTTAACCACCACGCCACCGGCTGGCCTCTCATTGGATGTTTTGGTTCCGTGAACGTTATTACTGCCTAAGTACACTGCTCCTTTACGTTCCAGACTTGCTGAGTCCAGCTGGGTGGCCCAGGCTACCACGAGGTCATCCCGTGCCCTTACCATAGGTCACTGCTGAGCCGAAGCAGCCTGGGTGGGAGAGCGTTAGACTGAGATGGGAAATTCGTTATGGCTGAGGCTCCTTGCTGCTCTCCCCTCCCAACCACTGCCTGCCTTTAAAATCACTCTGAGGGCCCAGCGAGTGGCGTGCTGGTTAGGGCACTGGGCTCCCGTGTGGCCGACTGTGATCTGAGTCCCGGACCCAGCAGATTGAAAATCATGTGTGCATGCCCAGAATCCCAGGAGAAAAATGGAGGAGAAGGGATT
>NW_006159651.1:634870-642292 GCF_000334495.1 Tupaia belangeri chinensis | reverse complement strand
ATTTCCACCTCCTCCCCATCTCCCAGCCCAGGCGGGACCACGCGGGCCCGCCTCAGGGGAAATCCTGGCAGAGTGTGGCCGAGTGGGTGGTGGGCACTTATCGATCGAGATCAGGAGTGGGTGAGGCAGGCCTTCCTGCCTGTATCAAACCTCAAATTTCCGAATCCTGCCCCTGCCTCCCCCACCAAACCAGTCTTTTTCTTTATCTGTTCAGAAATACGCTGGGCCAGCAGTTTCTCTCTTAGAGATGACAGATCAGGAAGGGCCTCTGGAAACCGCAGCTTCCACTTTCCCTGTGGGGGCAGAACACACGGGGCCGCCTGACAGGTTGGTGCCTGGAAAGTGACAAGGAGGACCCCCGTCCTTCCCAGGTGCCTTCTCCCACACCAGCCTGCAGGGCCTCCCCGAGTCTTTCCGGGGATCCTCCCTGCCTCGCTGTGGCAGGCCCTCTTCCTGCTCAGTCCCGGGGACAGCAGCTCAGGAACTGCCTGCAGCTCCCCCTCCTCGGCCTCACCTTCCTGGTCCTCAGCCGGCCGCTTCAACTGTGTCCTTGGTGCGTCACCCTTGCGGTGTCGCCACTGGCCCTCGAGATGTGCCCCTGGCCCTCTGCCACGTAGGGCAGGCGTGGGCATGACGCAGCACTTCTGTCACCAATCCCTCTGGAATGTGTCCCCTCCTCCAGGACGCCCGACCTCCCCACATCCTTATTATTCTGTTTAAACTGACAGTGTTTCCCCCACCCCCTCTGATGATTAAAATAGGACGTCTCTAGTGGGAAATTTGTAAACGACACAATGCACACGAAGGAAAATCAAAAGTCCCCCTGATTCTGCAGCCCCGGCGTGGCTGCTACACTCCTCCGCTTCCGCTAACCCTGTCCCCTGTCCTCTCCTGCCTCAGCCTTCACAGGTGCAGGTGCGCGGTCCTTCCTACGAGTTGTCTTCCTCTCCCCTTCTCTCCCTCATCCGTGAGGAAATCCACGGTGGGAAAGGTCGTTCTCTCAGACCTCCGAGCTAGGCCTCCCTCATGCACTCACAGGCCCCGGAGAGAAGCCTGGACCGTTAGGGTTAGAAAGGAACCCTGTGCGTGTAATGCCTGTCTTAGCCACGGACGGGGACTGGATCTCGTGCGTCCTGAGGACTCCAGCACCCAGAGCAGGGCCTGATCAGGGAGCATGCAACACGGGCGCCAGGTGCCCTCCCAGAGTGACCCCGTGCCCTGTTCCCGTAGCTCTCTGATACAGCCAATTTAACAAGTGCGCTCGACCAACCCCGTGTACCAGCGGGGTTCTGGGTCCGGGATACCGAGTTGAAGACCTGATGATGACTTCCAGGAGCCTTCAGTCTTCCGAGGAGACAGATGAAGAAATGGAGCCTCCCAGCACAGTGAGTGCGGGATCACCCGAGGTGCTCACTGGGTGGGCACGGCCCTCAACTCGCCCCGGGAGGGCCGCCATTGTTCCTTTTTTGGCTTAGTTAAGACATTACTTAGGTTCAGGCCAGCAGTTAGCATAATGGCTATGTCGCTGGACTCCCACGTAGTCGACTGCGGTTCGAGTCCCGGACCCGGTGGCTTAAACTCACGCCGGGCACGTGTGCGTGCGTGCCCCCCCCCCCCCCCGTGCCCAAGATCCCGGAGAGGAGAATGGAAGAGAAGGGATTGCGGCGTGACCATCCCCCCTGGGGGGTGATTTCTCGCTTTCTGTCTCTCTGTCTCTCTCTGTCTTTCTGGCGAGTGCAAGCACCCTATAGCAAAAACCTCTCAAAAAAAAAAAAAAAAAAAAAAAGAAAAAAGACATTACTTAGGTCATAGGATAATAGCATTGGATGTGGCGGCGAGGTCAGCAGGCCCCATCTCTCCCTGTGAGGATGAGGGAACTAAAGCAGCGAAGGGCGGTTTCGGGTTCCCAGTGCTGGGAATCGCGCAGTAAACCCTTTGTACCTGAGATTCGGCCAAAGCCGAGTTGAGTTTGGCCAAAGTCACTGGGTAATCTACTGGGGGCAGATCTGGGATTAGAACCTGGATCTTCAGATGCCCAGCCCATTGCTCTTCCTACCAAACCTCGGGGGCCTTTGGAGTAGCCCTCCCTCCTTCCATTCTATTAGTCCCTAAACCCTCTGGCTTTCCTGGCGTCCCCAGTGTTTCCCAGCTCCAGCATCTCCAGCTGGGCTCCCTCCCGCCTCCTGCCTGTCTCTGGCTCATCTCGCCCTTCCCGGACCCCTTCTCCACGCTGGCTAGAGTGAGCCTCCGGATGTCAAGTGTAGGCCTGTCTGTCCCTGCGTCCCACCGGGCTCTCAGAAGTACATCCTGCTTCCCTAATGTGGTGTGCTATGTTAGTCTGGGAGGGCGGCCATGACACGCCACCACACACTGGGCACGTCCCACCAGAGGAACTGATTTCTCACAGCTGTCTGTGGAGGCTGGACGTCCAAGGTCAAGGTGTTGGCAAGGTGGGCTTCATTCCAAGGCCTTTCCCTTGGGCTAACAGGCGGCCGCGGTCTCACTGTGCGCTCAGTGCTTCTCTGGTGCGTGTAGAGAGGACAGCTCTTGGGTCTCCTGCACCTTTCAGGGCACCAGACTCCTGAACTAGGCCCTGTTTAGGTCCTCTTCTAGGTTTAACGGCCTCCTCCCAGCCTTATTTCCAACTATAGTCACCCTGGGCATTAAGGCTTCAACATACAATTTTTTTTTTTTGAGAGGTTTTTGCTGTAGGGCGCGTGTGCTCACCAGACAGACAGAGAGAGACCGAGAGACAGAAAGCGAGAAATCACCCCCCAGGGGGGATGGCCATGCCGCAATCCCTTCTCCTCCATTCTCCTCTCAGGATCTTGGGCACGCACGCACATGCGCCCGGCATGAGTTTAAGCCACCGAATCCGGGACTCGAACTGTGGTCAACTACATGGGAAGCCAGCGACAGAGCCATTATGCCAACTGCTAGTCCCAATAATTAAAAAAAGAAATTGCCAGACAGTGCGTGTGCTTGCTAGAGAGAGACAGGAGGAAGAGAGAGATTGTGAGAAAACACGCCCGTCCTTCCCAGTGAGGCATGCCCACGCCACACTCTGCTTCCCTCCTCCTCTCCCTTCTCTCGGGATTTTAGGCGCCCATGGACATGGGCCTGGTGTGTTTCAAGGCAGCAGGTGTGGGGCTGGAACCATGCAGGTGGCCATGTGAGAACCCGCCGCCTTTACCACCACGGCCCTGGCTGGCCCAGTGTATACCTTTGAGGGGACAAAATTCCTTAGCACTCGGCCCGCCAGGCCTTCCCGCCTGCCCTTACAGCTCCTGAACACCACTGTCCGCTCTACCCCTCAGCACGTTCTGCAGAGTATCTCAGAGTTCCCTGGGCTCTTTGATCTTGTCCTGATCGCTCGTAACTGTAATCCCCTTATCTGCCTCCCGCTTCCTTTGCCTGCCTTGCTCCTACTTAGTTGTGTTTTTTTGTTTGTTTTGTTTTTTGTTTTTTTGCTAGGGCGTGTGAGCTCACCAGAGAGACAGAGAGAGAGAAGATGAGAATCATCCCCCGGGGGGATGGGGGGGATGGCCTTACTGCAATCCCTTCTCCTCATTATCTTCTTGGGATCTTGGGCCTGCACACACATGTGCCCAGCTTGAGAATCAAGCCGCCGGGTCTGGGACTCGAACTGCCACTGCCGATGTGAGAGTCCAGTGTTTTAACCACTATGCTGCCTGCTGGCCCCCATACTTAGAGTCCGTAAGAAAAATAAAAACTGTCTAACCTTGGAGCACACAGATCTGCCCACTTCTGGCCAGAGTCCACTGAGGTGTCACACGATCTCTTGGACCTCTTTGGAAACTGCCTGCTCTTCCTACCTTCCTTCCTTCCTTCCTTCCTTCTTTTCTTTTCCTTTTTTCTTTACTTCTTTCTTTTTTAAAGTTTAGTATTTATTTCTTTTTCGAGAGAGAGAGGGGCCCTTGACTGGATCTTGCTGTGCCGTGACCCTTTGTGAGCCTCCAGATAGCCAGGACCATGGGTGCCCGCGGGCGTACCCGGCGTGTGTGTCTGACCCAGGATCTGAACCTGCGCCTCCCAGGGGGCTCCAGTCTCATGCCACGGCACCCTGCTGCCTGCTCTGTCAGGAGCACCGTGAGTCAGGAAGTGCTTACAAGCCCCTTCCCGAACTAGAGACAGGAAATCGGAGTTCCACGTGTTGGCGTCGGGGTCGGGGTCGGGTCGGAGAGCTTCCTCCTTTCTGACCCATATTCTAGCCCTTTCAATTTCGGTCGAGGAGACTCGCTGACCTCAGCTCAGTGGGGCATGGTATGCCTTGCCATTAAGCAATAAACTCGGCCTCGCACTCCCTCCCCCATCTCTGAAGTCTTCCTATTTGGCTTGTCACTTTTCAGTCTCTGGAGAAATGTCAGTTTCTAAGGGAGGCCTTCCTGGACCCCCGTCCTTGTGATGTGCTCAGGCTCCACCGTCCTATGTGCCCTGTACACCCCATCTGTACCCCCCTTTGGTAGGAGCCAGCTCCTAGATCCTGTGTGCTCGGGTGCTGCCCCTCGGAGCTCCGTGGGAGGGAAGCGTCTTTATCAGCTACGGTACCCCCCAAGGTGAGGGCCGGGCTGGCGCCTGGTCAGTGATCTGTAAGTATCAGGTTTTATAGGTACGTGCCAATACATTTCCACTGGTCTGAGTTATCCCCAAATAATTCCTCAGATAGTGTATGTGTTTTGTTGTCTAATTGGATTGAAATACCAGAAAGATCCTGGCCCTCTCCTTTCCTTTTTCTTTCTTTCTTTTTTTGTTTGTTTGCTATAGGACGCATATGCTTGCTGGAAAGGGAGAGAGAGTGAAGTCACCCTCCAGGGGAGGTGGCCATGCCACAGTCTCTGGTCCATTTTCCTCTTGGGATTTGGGCACACGCGCAGATGCACCCAGTGTCTTTTTCAAGCTGCTGGATCCAGGACTTGAACAGCGTGGTCGGCCACGTGGGATCCAGCACCTTACCCACCACACCACCTGCCTGGCCCTGACCCTTTCCTCTGCTCCCTACAACGTGCCATCCTGGCCTCCTCCAGTCGGGAGGCAGCCCACGGGATTAGAAATTGATATCCCTACACCAGCTTCCCCACAGACATCACATTTGAAGTAACGAGCGTATTTAAACGAATATAGAGTGGGACGATTTATTCCAAATTTAATATAACAAAAATCTATTGAGAATGGAAAAAAAAAAAAGAGGTTTCTTCTCCCCTTCCTCCTCCAGGAGCCCGGACTTTGCTTCCCTGAAGTTGTGGGTTTCCCGACCTCTGAGGGCTTGCCAGTTTTGTGTGTTTTAGAAGGCACAAGAAGAATCAGGCTGGGTGGGGCTCTCAGGAAACCCACCCTGAGCAGGGTGGCTTTGTTTCTGGAAAGTGCTGGACAGACATCTGTGGGGCTGGGCGATCTGGGAGGGAGGCCACGGGGCATTTGCTTACCCTTGGTTGACTCAGACTTCAGAGGACTCGGGGAAAGGGAGGAGGCGCAGTTTCTTTAGGGCCTGTTCCAGGACCCCCTCGATGGCCTGGAGGCCAGGGTCTGTGAGAGCCGGGCTGCAGCATGGGCGGACACTTTCCGAGCCTCAGCCCCTCAGCCCAGCTACAGCCACAGCAAGGCCGGAGAGAAGCTCTAAAAATGTAATCTCTCTCCTGCCACCCCACGATGTAGTCAGAACCGAGCAGCTTCGAGCATATGCTGAGGGCCCGAGCTCTTCCCTGGGTGTACGGCGACGCTGAAGTTCTTCTCCATCTTCTCTCTTCTTCCTCCCACTCCTTCTCCTGTTATTATATCTTCAAATATCAAATTATTTCCCAACTTGTTTTTTGTTTTTGTTTTTTAAGAGTTTTTTGCTATAGGGCACATGCGCTCGCCAGATAGACAGAGAGAGACAGAAAGCGAGAAATCATGCCCCAGGGGGGATGGCCACACCGCAATCCCTTCTCCTCCACTCTCCTCTCGGGATTCTGGGCACACACGCACACGTGCCTGGCATGGGTTTAAGCCACCAGGTCCGGGACTCGAACCGCAGTCAATCACGTGGGAGTCCAGCAACATAGCCATTACGCTAACTGCTGGTCCCAGCCAGGCTTCTAATGGACTCCACAGGTCTGGGCAAGGAGCAGGCAGTGTTGCCCACTGGCCGGGGCACCAGCCTCTGTTGCGTCCTCAGGGCTGCCAGGACTGGGCAGTCTGGCCCCGGTAAGGGAGCCCGAAACCATCAGATGCTGGGATTCCAGCCCATGACAATCAGGGCTGAAGCCAGACTGGATCTGAGTGAGGTCAAGAAACAGGGCATCGCTTGTAGCCCAAGAGCGACGTGGAGTGCTTACGCCCATCCACATATAGGCACACACATGCACACACACACACGTTTCTGAAAAGCCAGTAATAATGATGGCTTCTAGCGTGTGGGGCTGGGTCTGTGCTCGTATGCGGGGGGGCGGAGGGGGGCTGAGTTTCTTTAAAAAAACATTGAACAGATATTATTCGTCTAATAAAAATGTACTACAAAAATTAAAATGGCAGTAAAATAAACTTATCAGATTGCTAAATTCTTCAAGCTCTGGGCAGCTGGAAACTGCTCTCCAAGAGGGGTGAGCTCGTGACCCAGGCCTGGCGGTGAGAGGAGGCCAGCTGTGGGAGGGCTGTGTGCAGCTGGAGCAGAGGCTAATTATAGACCAGGCTGCGACTCTGCAGAGCCAGGCCAGGCCCGCGCTGGGACAGGCCTCAGTCGTCAGTGAGCACTCAGCTCCTGCCCATGCTCCGGGGACCAGGGCTGCAGGAGTGAGTGGGGAGCCTGGGCTCAGGGACCCCTCGACTTAGCGTAGTGTGTGCGTGTGTGTGTGCGTGTGTGTGTGGGCACCCTGGCCCATCGGGAGGACAGGAAAGGAAGGGGAAACATGGCAGGTACGGAAACTTCTCAGGCCCATAATACGCATTTTCCATGAACTTGTTTTATTAAGAGGTTTTTGCCTTAGTGTGTGTGTGTTCACTGGAGAGAGACACAGAGACAGTGAGAGGGAAAGTGAGAAATCACCCCTGGAGGGGATGGCCACACTGCAATTCCTTGTCCCCCTATCCTCCATCCAGGATCTTGGGCATGCACACACACCTGGAAAGTAAGAAAGCAAGCTGCCAGGTCCAGGATTTGAACCACAGTCATCCATGTGGGAGTCCAGCGACATAACTGCTGCACCCTCTGCTGGTTCCTCCATGAACGTTTTGAAGACCCCCTTATAGCTCATCCATGGTATAAACATGCCAAGTTATCCACTTACCCATTTTAACCCAGTTTTTGGTAATTACAAATAAAACTACTATGAACATTCAGTATTCAAGGTTTTGTATGAATACGTTTTTTTTTTTTTTCTTAGGTGAATACCTAGCGGGTTAAAACATGTGTTAAGCATATTTTAA
>NW_006159651.1:631562-633647 GCF_000334495.1 Tupaia belangeri chinensis | reverse complement strand
GGGAGTCCAGCGACACAGCCATGACGCTAACTGCTAGTCCCGATTTCTTCGTTTTTTAAAAACACTTTTATTTATTTATTTTTTATTTGACCAGAGAGAGAAAGTGAGAAAGGAAGCTGGTAGGTCCGGGACTTGAACCATGATTGACCATGTGGGAGAATCCAGTGCCCTTAAGCACTGTGCTACCTGCCGGCCCTGGACTGTTTGATTTCTTGCGTGTGGTTCTTGAGAGTTCTTTATGCATTCTGATGTGTGTCCTTGTTGGCTGTAGGGTTTGTGGATGTTCTCTCCTACCCAGGACCTTGTCTTTTCAGTCTTTTTTTTTTGGAGAGGTTTTTGCTATAGGGCACGTGCACTCGCCAGACAGACAGAGAGAGACAGAGAGACAGAAAGCGAGAAATCACTCCCCAGGGGGGATGACCACGCCGCAATCCCTTCTCCTCCGTTGTCCTTTTGGGATCTTGGGCATACACGCACATGTGCCTGGCGTGAATTTAAGCCACCAGATCCGGGACTCGAACCGCTGTTGGCTCCATGGGAGTCCAGCGACATAGCCATTACACCAACTGCTGATCCCTTGTCTTTTCATTCTTTAAGTGCACAGCTCAGTGAGTTTTACATTTGGGTGGATGACATCTTATTTGGATACTATCATCATCTTCTTCTTTTAAGCTATTTTATTTACTTAAAAAAAGAATTGATTAAATTACTTAATTATTATTTAATTTGCTAAAGGGCATGGGGCTCACCGGAGAGAGACATGCACACACACACACATACAGAGAGAGAAAGAGAGAGGGAGAGTGAGAAAGCAACCTTCCAGGTCCAGCACTTGAACTGTGGTTGGCCATGTGGGAGCCCAGTGCCTAAACCACCAGGCGACCTGCTGGCCCCTTCTTTGCTTATTTTAAAGTTCATTTTCTTCATGAGAAAGGGGGTGGGGGCACTCTTGGCAGTAGCTCTTCATGTACTGGTTACCCCTCAGCCCACAGGCCCATCAGTGCTGGGGCATGGGCACCAGCTTGTTTTCAGGTGAGGTGAGGCCCCTGCGCTGTGGTCGGCCGTGTGGCTGTGGCTTCCACGCCGCAGCTCAGGATGCTCTGGCCCGGCTGTCAGCTGCTCGCTGTTATCTAGCGCGGTGGGTGTCATCGTGGTTGGATAGCATCAACATGGAAGGCTTGTTTCCTTTTGAGCCAACGTGCAACACCCTCTTTTCTATCTCCTCCCTCCAAATAACCACCACTCTGGCTTTCCTCACCACAGCTGGCTTTGCCCGGAAGGTTTCTAATGACTGTGCTCCAAGTTTGTGACCTGCCAGTCTTGGGAGTCGGGAGTCTGCCATGCTCCTGGAGGGAGAGTCCCACGCCCCTCACCTCGTACAAGGGCTGGCGAGCAAAGCCTTGCTTCCAGGGACGGGGGAAACAAACCATGCTTTTTGGCAGGGTTTCAGAAGTTAGCAAAAAATGGCAGAAAAGCGAATAAGGGGGAGAGAGGAAGAAGCAAAATACGTAAGGAACAAGAAAAGGAAAATTACTTGTTGACAATAACACATACGGTAATATCCTTGATCTAGCCAATATACAGTGTATTCTGGATGGAAAAATCTCATTTTGTATAGTGTAATCATGTACACCGAATGAGTGTAAATAAATAAATTTAAAATAAAGAGAAAAGAAAATGGCAGAAAAGGCTAGACACCCTAAAAATCCAGTGAAATGGGAAGAATATGGTATTGGGAATCAAAATACATGGTAGTTATTGCATGTTCTTTTTTTTTTTTAGAGAAGAATTATTTTATTTCATTTTATTTATTATTACTTTTTATTTTTATTTTTTTAAATTTGACTAGAGAGAGACAGAGTGAGAAAGCAAGCTGCCAGGTCCAAGACTTGAACCGTGGTCAGCCACGTGGGAGTCCACCACCTTAACCACCACGCCACCTGCCGGGCCCTACTGCATATTCTTTTTTTCTTTTCTTTTTTTTTTTTAATTTTTTTTGGAGAGATTTTCACTATAGGCGCGTGCGCTCGCCAGACAGACAGAGAGAGACATTAGAGACAGAAAGCGAGAAATCACCCCCCCGGG
>NW_006159651.1:631130-631499 GCF_000334495.1 Tupaia belangeri chinensis | reverse complement strand
GCGTGAGTTTTAAGCCACCAGGTCCAGGACGCGAACCGCAGTCAACTACGTGGGAGTCCAGCGACATAGCCATTACGCTAACTGCTGGTTCCCCTACTGCATGTTCTTGAACAAACCACGAAGCCTGCTGAGCCTCAGCCAGCCGTATGTGAAGGAGGGACAGTCTCAGTGCTGTGGTCGTCAGGCTTGTTTAAAGAGACCTGGGTTCCTCTGCTGTGTTTTGCCACTCCTTCTAATTCGTACCAGTTAACCGGGGCCTGGCTAGAGGACTGACTTTTGCCAGGTAAAGTGTGTCCTTTCGAGACTGGCAGGTAGTGTGGTGGTTGAGGTACTGGACTCCCACATGGCTGACCACAGTTTGAGCCCCGG
>NW_006159651.1:630256-631010 GCF_000334495.1 Tupaia belangeri chinensis | reverse complement strand
TTAAATAAATAAATAATTATTAAAAGAGAAACCAGCTGCAGGGGAGTGGAGAGAGACAACATGGTGAAGGAGAGACAGTTTAAGAACAGGCCGGAGAGAGACAGAAGATGCCCGAGAACCAGGCAGAGGGGCGTCTAAGGACACAGCAAGCACTGAGACAGATGGAAACTGTGCCCCTCTGAGCTGCTCTCGCCAGCCTCAGTCAGACATTATCCGTTACAGGTGAGCAAACACGTTTCCCTAACGAAGCTCCTGGCCACCCAGTCATCAGTCTACCGACCCAGTGTTTACGGAGCACCTACTCTGTGCTGGGGCGCTAGGCTTGTCCTGGGTTTACCGAGACGGGCAAGATCTGGCCCTGGCCTCTGCCGTCCAGGATCCCCAGGCAGCTGAAACAGACACGTGCACAGCTAGGCCACTGTCTGTCTGGCAGCCATGGACATGCCACGGGGGACTCGGGAGGAGAAGGGGAACTGGGCCATGCATGGAGTCGGGGAGGGGGGCTTTCTGGAACACAGGAGTCTAAGTGTCTTGAAGGATAGTTAGGAGTTAGCAGGGGCAGGGTTTGCAGGAGTGGAGGCGGGAGCACAGTGGGCAGAGGGGCGGCAGAGGCCAGGTGGTGGAGGAGACGCTGCAGGCAGCCGGGGCTGCTGGAACCTTGAGGATAGGCAGCGGGCAGCGGGGATGAGGCCTGCTGCAGAGACCAGGTGTCACGTCAGCGGGGTCATCTTTCGGGGCTGGACAGATGCTGGGG
>NW_006159651.1:614931-629443 GCF_000334495.1 Tupaia belangeri chinensis | reverse complement strand
GGGCTGGCTGTTCCCCCCCCCCCTCCCTCCGCCCGGCCCCCCTGCCTCTCCCGGGAAGGCTCTCCAGGCAGAACTTCGTCTTGCATCCTGCTTCAAGGTTATGACATCTTTTGCAAGGATGACCTCATCCCAGCCCTGCAATAATAGCTTCTGTGAGGTGGGCATTATTATTCATAGCTTTAAACAACCACTGAAGGAAATCCAGGGATTTGTCAGAGGTCAGACGGCTGAGCGCGACTCAGACTTGCACGTCCCGACTCGGGTCCAGTGCTCGGAGTGGGCACCGACCCTGCGGACAGCCGCAGCGACCACGCAGCAGGGCACACGGCTCGGGGTCAGGGCGCGGCCACTCTGCTCAGCTACCCATGTCTAGGAAAACGCTTCTCTGGACCAAGGGAGTGAGTCGCAGAGAATGCGCTGCTGGCATGACTCCCTACGGGTGGTGAAGCAATGGCTTCCGCCGTCGGAGCAGGTGACGTCAGCCGTCTGGGTTCCTGCCAGTGTTCTTGGCCCAGGAAATGGACTTCCGGCCGGTTGGGCTCTGAACCATCTCCGGGCTCCTGGAAGGGCAGATTTCTTAATTCGCAAAGTGAGGAAGAAAAAAGCAATCGGATCTCAGGAAATATTTCACTAGAGGAAATTAGGTAAAAATGGAGAAGGGGAGTTCAGGGGGTCCTGGGTAGGCGCGAGCAGGGAGCCCCTCCATCTGGGGACTGGGAGCAGGACCTAGGGCTCCTACGGGGAGATGGGAGAATCTGTGAGTAAACAGACCCAAGCAGATTGGGGTGGACTGGGGGAAAGATAAGCAAAGCCAGGCGGTCTGGAAAAAAGTACGCGTCCACATACACACACGGGTCAGAGGGAGGCCAGGGGAATGTTGACTCCAGGTCTCATGCACTTTCTGGGGACAGTAAATCTTGAACTAAGCAGCAGCATGCAATTATGGCAGGCCCCATCTCCTGGTTGTTTTGAGTTATAAAAGTATTCCAGTGGAAAAACGCCTACATAACAGATAAACTAGATTTTGAGGGGTTTTTTTGAGAGTTTTTTTGCTAGGGGGCATGTGCACGCGCCGGAGAGACAGAGAGAGAGAGACAGAAAGTGAGAAATGACCCCTCAGGGTGGATGGCCACACCACAGTTCCTTCTCCAGTCTCCTCTTGGGATCTCAGGCAGGCACACACGCACACAGGCCTGTGAGTTTTAAGCCGCTGGGTCTGGGACTCAAACCGCAGTTCGCCATGCGGGCGTTCAGTGACGTAACCGTTATGCCATCCCCCGGTGCCTACAGTAGAATGTTAAATCTTCTCTCACATGTCTCCAGGCCTGGTTCAGGCAGCTGTCCTGCAGCAGATGTTCATCTCCTTTCATTCTCAAGTGACTGTGTGAGGTAAGAACCGTTATGATGTCTTTATTTGATAAAATGTGGTAAAATACACGCAACATAAAACGGACCGCATTGACCGCGTTCCAGTGTGCAGGTTAGTGGCGTTGAGCTCCTCCACGACACCGTGCAGACCTCACCCGCGTCCGCCAGAGCGCTGTCCCCTGCGGCTGACCCTGCCCAGCACGCGCTCCCCCACTTCCCTCCTCGGCTCCTTGCAGACGCCATTCTGTCTCCTGAACCTGCCTATGCTAAGCGCTTTGTGCAAGGAACTCACATAACATTTTTTCCATTTGCGACCGGCTTCTCTTTCAGCCGGCATAATGCCTTCAAGCTTGATTTATGCTGTAGAATAGGTCAGAATTTTCTTCCTTTTTTCTTAAATGTAGGACAGAGTTTCACTTTTTTATTTTGCTTTTGACTTTTCCATCGGGCACCTGTGCTTGCAGGAGAAAGACAGAGGAGGGGAGAGAGAGAGAGAAAGAGAGAAAGTGAGAAGTCACCCTCAAGGGGTGATTACCACGCTGCAGCCCCTCTCTGCCTTCTCCTCTTGGATTTTGGGCATGCACACATGGGCATCTGGTGTGTTTCTCAAGCCACTTGGTGCAGGACTCGAACCACTCAGCCAGCCATGTGGGATCCAGCTCCTTAGCCTCCGTGCCACCTGTCAGCCCTGAGAGAGTTTCTCTTTGTTGTGACCCTCCTACTTCAGTCTCCCAAGTAGCTGGGACTGCAGGTGTCCCCTACCACACCTGGCTTTTAGTCTGGGCTAGAAACTGAACCCACTTCTCTGGTGTGGCCTCAGTGACACAGCAGTGGCATCTACCTGCACATGCTACTGTTCCTGGGTCTCAATTTTCTTCCTTTTTTTGAGGGGGGAGAAGTTTTTGCTATAGGGCGGGTATGCTCACCAGAAAGACAGAGAGAGACAGAGAGACAGAGAGACAGAGAGCGAGAAATCACCCCCAGTGGGGATGGCCATGCCGCAATCCCTTCTCCTCCATTCTCCTCTCAAGATCTTGGGCATGCACGCACGTGCTCCTGGCATGAGTTTAAGCCACTGGGTCCGGGACTTGAACCACGGTCAACTACATGGGAGTCCAGTGACATAGCTATTACGTTAACTGTGTCTTTATTTTTTTAAGAATTATTTTATTTAACTTTATTATTGTTACTATTATTATTTTCCAGTTTGATCAGAGAGAGACAGAGAAAGAGAGAGAGGGAAAGCGAGAAAGCAAGCCACCAGGTCATAATTATTAATTTATTTTTATTTAACTTTATTATTATTTTTTTAAAAATTATTGCTATAGGGCACATGTGCTTACAAGAGGTAGAGAGAGAGAGAGAGAGAGAGAGAGATGGCAAGCTGCCAGGTTCGGGACTCGAACTGTGGTCAGCCATGTGAGAGTCCAGCACTGTAACCACCATGCCATCTACTGGCCCCTGTACCACATTTTTTTTTTTTTGGAGAGGTTTCCGCTATATGGCGCGTGTGCTCGCCAGACAGACAGAGAGAGACAGAGAGACAGAAAGCGAGAAATCACCCCCCAGGGGGGATGGTCACGCTGCAATCCCTTCTTCTCCATTCTCCTCTTGGGATCTTGGGCATGCACGCACACGCACCCGGCGTGAGTTTTAAGCCACCGGGTCTGGGACGTGAACCGCGGTCGACTACATGGGAGTCCAGCGACATAGCCATTACGCTAACTGCTGGTTCCCAGTACCACATTTTATTTATCCATTCATCTATTGATGAACACTTGGGCTGCTTCCATCTTTGGCTATTGTGAATATGAACATGGTTGTGCAAGTATCCGTCCAAGTTATGCCTTTATTTTTAATAGCAGTTATATCGAGATATAATTTACATGTTATTCAATTCATCCTTTAAAAGAATAATAGTGAAACTATTTTGGTATATTCAAACAGTTGTGCAAACATTGCTGTCATCAATTTGAGAATATTTTCATCACCCCCAAAAGAAACCCATACTCAGGACCAGCAAATGGCATAATGGTTACGTTGCTGGACTCCCACATGGCCACCTGCGGTTTGAGTCCTGGACCCAGAGGCTTGAAACTCATGCCAGGCACCTGTGTGTGCTTGCCCCAATTCCCGAGAGGTGACTGGAGGAGAAGAGACTGCAGCACGGCCATCCCCTCTGAGGGGTGACTTCTCACTTTCTGTCCCTCTCTTGGTGAGTGTGTGCACTCTACAGCAAAAATCTTTTTCTAAAAAGGGAAACCTATACTCACTAGCAGTCCCTTCCAATATTCCCCCAAACGCCTCCCCTCTCCAGCCCTAAGAAGACAGCCATCTGTTTTTTGTCTGTGCAGAGTTGTGTTTTCTGGACATTTCCTATAAATGGCATCTTGTGGTATGTGGAATTTTGTGTCTGGCTTCTTTCATTAGCATGTTTTCCAGATTTATCCCTGTTGTAGCATGTATCAGAATTTCTTTTTAATGCCAAATACTTCATTGTGTCAGTATGTCACACTTTTTCATTCGTAGTAGATCAACTGATGGACATGTGTGCTGTTTCCATGTTTGAAAAATCTACCAGAAGGCGAGAATACATGCACTCACCAGAGAAAGAGAGAGAATCGAATGTTTTTAAAAAAAATACTAAGAATAGGGACCAGCAGTTAGCATAATGGCTATGTCGCTGGACTTCCATGTATTCAACTACAGTTCGCGTCCCAGACCCGGTGGCTTAAACTCAAACGTTGGGTGCGTGTGCGTGCATGCCCAAGATCCCGTGAGGAGAATGGAGGAGAAGGGATTGCGGCATGGCCATCTCCCCTGGGGGGTGAATTCTTGTTTTCTCTCTCTCTGTCTCTCTCTGTCTGGTGAGCACACGTGCCCTATAGCAAAAACCTCTTCAATAATAATAATAAAAGAAAGAAAGAAAGAGGAGAGAGAGGAAGAAAGTCCCCTGCTCTCCAGGGGGCGTGGTCCCGCCTCACCCCTCCTCCTTCACCCCTCTCAGGGTTGGGCACACACGCATGCGTTCACGTGCATGTGCATGTCCCCTGGCTCGCACTGGCATGCTTCTTCACAGCTGACTAAATTGTGAGCTCCGCGGAATGGACTGACCTGGCTTTGCTGGCCGTGGTCCCACTTAGCCCGTGCAGCACACATGCCAGATGCACAATGTGTGTGGGACGTGTGAACGGGCACACGGAAGTGAGGGACCGAGATCAGAGACGGTCGGTAACTTGCCTCGGTCCATCAGCTGGGAAGTGGCCAGACATGTTGGAACTCACGTCTTCCCATTCATTTCTAACGAAGGGGTTTTGTACTCCGAGGTTTCTGGAAACTTCTTGGATTGCCAAAAGCTCTTGGCCAAAGGAGGCCAGATCTTCGGTGTCACTTGCCTCTCCCTGTGTAATCCCGAGTATTGTGTTGTTAGCGAACAGCCAGCCTTCTCAAATCTAGCTTGCTTCTTGTCCCCACCCCGTCCTCCCCTCCCACCCCAGTCACAGAGACAAAGATTCCACTTCCCTCTTGGTGGTTTATAGTTGGAAAGTTCTAGCTATCTGACCGCAGCCTCCTGCTGCCCCATCGTACCGTGAATCTCCGCGAGTCTTGGTGTAACCGTTTATTATGAGACCTGGCTTGATGGAGGAGGCACTTCTGGCCGCAGGAAGTCTCTGTGCTCTGCCATTTGTGAAGCGCAGCCTTGGTGGAGCCAGAGGCCCTGGCTCTGGCCCTGAAATGGTGCTGTTTTTGGACTGTTGTTTCTGATTCTGGTACTAGCTTGTCATGTCAGGGAGGGTAAAGCCGGGGTCATAAACCTCGGCTATAGAACATTTCGATGGACCCCCTCTTGTCGTAAGGACAAGGGAGAGCCTTACAGGGAAAGGCAGCTTTGCTTCTCAAGGGGTCCAAAGTTTGAGCCCAACCTGGGGTGAGCTGGGTGGACTTAACTTCCTCCCCTTGACAGGGTTGAGTTTGGGCTCCCCCTGTTGGACCCTCTGAAAAATAATTCTTTGAACTACAGTAAAATTAGGACAGGGAAGGGGACAAAAGGAAAAACATTTATTGTGAGCTTGCTCTGTATATATATTAGTCATTTTATTCAAGTTTCTTATTTTATCCTTAAAGTAATCCTACAGGTAGGTTTCATCACTCCAGTTGCAGAGTCAAATGTTGCAACTTGCCCGAAGTTACACAACAATGTGAACCTACAGCTTTCCTGACCCCCGAAGTCCATATTCTTAGCAGTCGGTGCACTGAGCCAAGGGGGCCAGTGGGCAGAAATGGCACACGAAGTCCCCTCTTCACTTCCACGGGATCTAGCGCTCATTTTTCTCAAGATGTCTTGGGGTCCCGGGATTCTCCCATGATCTCCTGAACCAGTGGTGTGTTGGCACCAGCTCCAATCCACTGATGAAAGTGATTGTTAAATAGTTAGGAATTTTTCAAGTGGGTGACTAAACTATTGGTGGTTGGAAATCGGTCATGGCAGGAAGTAGTTACACCATGGCAATTGGTAGCTGCTACAGATCAGGCCTCTCCATCTCCCCTGTGGGCCGGTTTACTAGCGTGTTACTGTCCTGAAGTCTCCTCTGAGGTCACAAACACCCTGAACAGAGCATTAACCTTGAGGTCCCGAGCAAGATCGGGGGGAGGTCCCATCCCTAGTGGTCACAAACTTTTAATTGTACACTGTGGAAGGTTAGACACAGCTGTTGGAAAGTGAGGAATTGCATGTACATAAAAGAGAGGAAAAAAGTTATAAAATACTGGTTATTCACATATAAGCAAGCACCAACATTTTCAATCATGAGGATTAGATGGGAGGGATATGGCTTATCACTAGAGTCTTTTTCTTTTAGAGCAATGAGAAAGTAGATCTAATTCATGAAGAAACTAGGAAAGTGCCCTGGATCGGTGGGAAGAAAAATCCCAATCTGAGATCTTGGGATGGGACACAGTTTGAGGACCACAACCTCTGACCTGAGACCACAGCTAGGGTCCCTTTGCTTGCCACGTGGTAGCCTTCCAGCAGCAGGGTCCCACAGGAACAAGGGCTATGGGGGTCTGTGAAGAACAGAGTGACCTATGCACCAGGTGACAAATCTCCAGAGCTGACTCTGGCTTTGTTTGGTGTCGGGGTCCAGCCTCGGCAGGGGTGGGTTAGTTGAGACTCGTACACAGGAAGGCGACACGGGTGATCAGGAACAGAAATTAGACTAAGACCTCAATACTTTTTAGCATGTTCTCAGCCGGCCACAGCCAGAGCCAGCTCCAGGCTGCAGTGCTAGCAGCTATCAAACACACGTATTTATTGAGGGATCTTACAGGAGTAGGAGGGGTGAGGGGGAAATAAAAGATTTACTCTAAGAAATAGGGAATTCAAAGCACAGGAACAGTGATCATAAAACATGATGTCTGTCTTGTTTGAACAGGTGAAGCCAAACACAGTTCTCAGAATGAAGGAGTCTATTTGTCTGGTGCATTTTCTTCTCCAGTCTTGATTACCGGACAGGAAGTTTGATAACTTCTGTCCCAGGTCAGCTTGATAACTTCAGTTCTGGGCCAGGGCGGTAACATTGCTGGTTACAAAGGCTTAGATAGAAATCTTGTCTTGTTAAATAAAGACACAGTTAATATATGCACTATCTATATATTACAGCTAAAGAGGGTGAGCCTATTACCCATATCTGGAGCCTTCAGGTTTGTTCATCCTGTCATCAGTCAGGCTTTTCCTTTCTTATAAACCTGCAGGTTTCTGTATTTTATTTGCTGAGTCTGTCAATTAGTGAGTTCTTTTGTTTTATCTCTGAGTTCCTGTTGTGTGGTGAATGTGCTGACTTTGCCTAGCATGAGTTAACTTTGGCCTGTAGCTTTTACATAAAACTAGCCTTAAACTAACTTAGTCTACATATGCTACTAATGCTACTTTGGCTTATACTGATTTGACCTAACATATGTTAATTTTGGCTTAAACAGACAGGAGGGGGAGTCTCAAACTTCCTGGCCCTCCTGTGCCATCTTAGGAAGCCACATTCCTACAAGATCACTCATTGGTTTTATTGTAATGGTTGGGGGTGATATTTTACCCTTGCAGGGTACCCTAATAACAGTGAAACTCATGGCAGAGAAATTGACTACAGGCCAGTAAACCAAGGGGGGACTCATAAACCGGGCCTTGTCTCGCAGTTTCTTCCCAGCCCAGGCCTTGCCTGTAGACTTGGGAAGCAGCCTCTTTACCAGCTTGTGTTGTCTGCATGGCCCCGTCAGTGTGGGTCTTTTCCATTTTCAAAAAAGTTTTAAGCCATTATTCATCTCTTCCAGGAGAGACAGAGAGAGAAAGGGCAAGAGGGACAGGCACCCTCACCTGGGCCTTGGACGCCACAGTCTCCTTCCCCCAGCCCTAAGAACCTCAGTTGACCCCGATCCAAACACATTGTCGCCACGTGTCCCAGCACTGCAGGTCGTACCCTACTGACTGCACCGCCAACGTGGGCCTGGGCCGTCTCTGTTGAAGACTGGAGTCAGAGGCCGTCCTGGGCTCGTTTCGAAGCTGCAAAAGAACCCAGGGGCATGTTCTCACACAGCTCCTTCATTTCTCCATCCTGTCTCGATTTCGAGCATGCCTGCACACAGCCCAGCATGTCTCTTAAGTCGCCGGGGCCAGGATTTGAACCAGTCAACCACGCATGACCCCATTCGCTAGGCTACGAGCCTGGCCCCATGTTTTACACGCCCTCTTGCCATTAAAATGAGTTTTTCCATTGGAGTCAGCGTGTTTAGCTTCACAGTCCATGGAAACGAATGAGAGGAAGAATAAACAACGCCCTCTCCCAAATGATGGGTGTTGTGCTCTGTGAACTAAAAAAGCCCAGTGATTTCCTAAAAGAAAAAAAAAGAAGCTGCAAAGGAACAGCCACCTCCCCAAGTAAAAATAAGGGGCACATCCTCTGTGGTGGGCACTGGGAGAGAGCCCCTCATGGGGAGCAGATGCCGTACTTCCCAGCCCTGCAGTCCCCAGCGGTTCCTTGTCCTTTTATACCGGCCTTTTTCCCCCCCAGAGAAACAGAGAGAGAAAGTGACAGGGAACGTGAAAAATCACCCTCTTCTCCTCCTGGGATCTGGACATGCACACACACAGCGTGGTTTTCAGGCCAGCAGGTCAGGGACTTGAACTGTGGTCGGCCTGTCCTTTTAGGCACAGCAGAAGCCCTGGAGCTCGGGAATGATTAAACAGGACTTCCCTGAAGGCCTAAGAGGAGGGAAGACAAGACTGAGCAGCAGGGAGCCAGATAATCTGACTGGCCCGCCCACCGTCTCCAGCCCAGGGCACTTGCAGGATTTGCTTTCTCCTTCCTCCAGGCTGCCTTCTTTCCACGGAGCTCCCTCCCTGATCTGACTAGCGAAGCTTGGTCAGTGGCCACTTCCCCCTCAGCCTGCTCAAGGCGCCCTTTCTGGGTTCAGCTTCCTGTCTGCAGACCCACCTCACCCATGCCTGCCCGACACCAGAACGTCCAACCCTTTAAAAACTTTTTTTAAAAGAATTGTTGATTTAATTCTATTTATTTATTCAGCTCTTATTCCCAGGTGTGTGCCCGTGTCCCCGAGGGTGCAGCAGGAAACCCGCACACGGTGAGGGTGAAGTGAGCGTGCGGCGTTCCTTCCAGGTAATGCCCCACTCTCTCTCGCCTTTAAAATTTTTATTTATTTATTTAGTTCCATTTGTTGTTATTGTTATTATTATTTTAAATTTGACTACAGAGAGACATAGAAAGTGAAAGCGAGAAAGCAAGTTGCCAGGTCCAGGACTCTAACCGCAGTCGGCCCTGTGGGAATCCCACGCACTTAACCACCGTTGCCACCTGCCGGTCTCGTGCCTGACTCTCTTGCGGTTCAACCCAGGGCTAGAGATTGTGATCAAGGGACAGCCCGATTCGATCTGCATGTACAGGGTGAGAGCGACAAGACTGGTGTCACGTTTGAGGTTAACTAGTCCCTTCTGCAGGGCAGGCTTCCACCTGCTGCTGCCACTCCCAGCTGAGGCTGGCCCAGGCAGACTTTGAAAAGCACGTCGTGGGAGGGAGGCTCGAACTCAAAGGCCAGCAGAGGTAAGCGCTCTGTGGGGCAGAAACTGATCATCAGCTAGAAACTGGCCGGTTGCCAGCCCTGCAGCGCCTTCCCCAGCCTTGGAGAAGGCTCCACCGCAAGGTCGTGTTCACTCAGCAAGTGTGACCGGTTCTGGGTTCTCGTGTGTCAGGTGCTAACCAGACGCAGCACAGAGCAGGGAACAGGGCAGCCCAGCCCAGCCCAGCCCACCGGCGTGGAGGTCACAGCATGAAGGGAGGAAGACACTGAAGAGTAGTTAGCAGGGAGTGGGCATCAGGAGGGAAGGTGGGGAGCATCCAGCAGGCAGGGAGTGCCGACAGAAGGGGAGATCACCACTTAGGGATACCCGAGGACTTGGCGGGGTGAAACAGAAGCTCCATGAGGAGAGGGTCCACTGGTGCCAGTGTCTGTGTGTGTGTGTGCACGTACACATGTGTGCATGTGTGCATGCATACGTGTGTGTGTGCGTGTGTGTGGTGTAGCTAATCCTCCCTCAGTTCATCTTGGTAAACGGCTTTTGTAAAACTGCTGCTGTGCTGTCTGCTAACAGGTGAGAACGGGATAGGGATGAGCCACGCACGATTAGACGCACATGACTAATGGGATTAGCCTGGACATCCACACCTTCCCACTTGGGTCTGACCCCTGATCAGCTGGGTTGAGAACTCGAGTGAGTTATTTTCCTTTCCCGTGCCTGTTTTCTGTACACTCCATTTCCCAAAGTCGTGAAGATAGAAGGCGGTGTTTATAAATGACTTGGAATATTATAGTCAGTGCTTGGTGACCGGTATTACAGACTGAGTCCAAAAACCTGAAATCTGAAATGGCCCAAATCCAAAATCAGTTTCTTTCTTTCTTTTTTTTTTTTTTTTTTCTTTTTTTTAAGATTTTTGCCATGGGGTATGTGTACTCGCCAGAGAGAGACAGAGAGAGGGAAAGTGAAAAATCCCTCCCCAGGGTGGATGGCCACACTGTAATCCCTTCCCATCCATTCTCCTCGCGGGATTTTGGGCCCACGTGCATAGCACCGAGCATGTTTTCCAAGCTGCTGGGTCCGGGACTCAGACCACAGCTGGCCATGTGGGAATTTGGTGCGTTCACCACACCACTTACTGGCCCCCATCCAAAACCTTTTGAGTGCAAACATAATACCGCAAGTGGAAAATTCCACACCTGACCTCACAAATGTTGCAATACAAAAATATTATATAAAATTACCTTAAGGTTTTATGCATGAAGTATATACGAAACACAAATGTTATGTTTACACTTGGGTCTCATCCTCCAGATATCTTTGCAGAGGGAACAGCAGATGGTGTAATGGTTATATCGCTGGACTCCCATGTAGTCAACCGCAGTTTGAGTCCCAGACCCGGTGGCTTAAAACTCATGCTGGGTGCTTGTGCGTGCATGCCCAAGATCCCGAGAGGTGACTCAAGGAGAAGAGATTGAGGTGTGGCCATCCCCCGTGGAGGGATGATTTCTCACTTTCTGTCTCTCTGGCAAGTGCAAGTGCCCTATAGCAAAAATCTCTCTCTCTTAAAAAATAGAAGGAAAGATATCCTTGCAGATACTCCAAAATCCAAAAGAGACCCCAAATCGAAATACTTTTGGTCCCAAGCATTTTTTTCTTTTCTTTTAAAAAAATTTTCTATAGGAAGCGTGTGCCTCTGAATAGAGAGAGAGAAAGAGAGAGAAAGAGAGAGAAGCATCCTCCATGGAAGATGGCCACACCACAATCCCATCTCTTCCTTTCTCCTCTCGGGATTTTGGCACACATGCACAGGAGCCAAAGCTGCTGGGTCTGGGACTTGAACCAGGTGGTTGGCCTTGTGGGATCCAGCTCCTTTAGCCATTATGCCGCTGACTGGCTCCCCAACCATTTTGGTTGGAGAGGGAAATCAACCTATATTATTTATGTATACTAAAGTTCAAAAGAATTTTGATAGATACGAGAAAAGACATAATCAATCTGGTATCAGGAAACAAGAGTAAAATACTAAGTCTAGCAGGAAGAAAGGGAGGGTGTGCACGCAGCGCCGGGTAATGTCCGTGTAGAGAGAGGTTGTGCTCTTGGGAGATGAATGGGAGGTTTTCCCACCGGGGAGGGGCTCTATGCTTGGTGTGCTGACTGCACTCACCAACCCCACTCTGTCCTGTCTTACCAGGAGAGTCTTTTTTATTTTTCTTTTAATAAAGTATCATTTTATTTAACTTTATTTATTTTAATTTGACCATAGAGGGACAGAGTGAGAGAGACAGACAGAAAGTGAGAAAGCAAGCTGCCAGGTCCATGACTCGAACCACAGTCGGCCGTGTGAGGGTCCAGCACCCTTAACCACCACGCCCCCTGCCAGCCCCACCAGGAGAGTCTTATTCTAGGAGTGCAGAATCTTTAATCTCTAAACCCATTTGTAGCGGGGCTAGCAGGTGGTATGGTGGTTAAGGTGCTGGATTCCCACATGGCCGACTGAGGTTCAAGTCCCAGACCTGGCGAATTGCTTTTCCACTTCTCCTCTTTCTCACTCTCTCTGTCTCTCTCTGGTGAGTGCGCATGTCCTATATCAAATGAAAGGAAATAATAATAATAAAAAAATCAAATAAAAAGAAAATCCATTTGTAGCAAGTTAGAGGAGGAAAATGAAAGGGAAGTTGATGTGTATTCATTCGTCCACTGGCCATGCTTGCTGGAAGAAGGGCAGACGCCTGCTTGACCTTTACAGAAGGCACCAGAGATCTCTGTAGACCTTCATGCTAGGTGACACTTGTGCAGGCGTTCTGGGCCTTTCTCAGCAACGTTTGTCTCGAGAGGCTGCTTCCTGTTTGTATTCTCTTACCACAAGTTAACCGCTGTCCCAGCTTTCACTAAGTCTTTTCTTTTTTTAACTTTCATTTATTATTTATTTATTTATTTTAATTTGACCAGAGAGGGACAGAGAGAGGGAGGGAAAGTGAGATAGCAAGCCGCCAGGTCCAGGACTTGAACCTTGGTCGGCCATGTGAGAGTCCAGCACCCTTAGCTGCCACGCCACCTGCCGGCCCCCTTCACCAAGTCTTATGTCTTACTCTGAGAAATTTTTGAGCTGACTGGAAACATTTCCTGAAACAGTTTCTCAAATCATTTTCAAATAGCTGCATTTACGGTGGATTACTTGAGCTGAGTTACCATCAAGATCAAAATGCCAGTCTTTAATTTACCCTGATTTATAAACCCTAACAATCATCACTTTCTCAGATTTGTTCACATGTCCATTTCTTCTTCACCAGTATCAGCTATTGGCTTTTGAGGGGGCAATATTTACAAAGATATAGTTTTTTTTTTTTTTTTTTAGAGAGAGTTTTGCTATAGGGCACATGCACTTGCTGGAGAGAGAGAGACAGAAAGTGAGAGATCATCCCCCATGGGGGGATGGCCACACCACAATCCCTCCTTCAACCTCCTCTTGTGATTTTGGGCACGCATGTACACGTGCCTGGCATGAGTTTCAAGCTGCCAGATCCGGGACTCGAACAGCAGTCAACCGTATGGGAGCCCATTGCCTTAACCACCATGCCACCTACTGACTGAAAATTGAGTTTTTAAGAACCATGTTTGCCATAGGTTTCCTGCCTATGGGAAACCACCTGCTGAGAAACGCGAAGCACTTTGGGAAGTTGGGTGGCATCTCTCATCACTCAACCCCATCCGGCCTGTGCCTCAGCAGCACTGCCCGCTCCAGGTGTCAGGGGTCTTTGCAGACAACTGAAACAAGCAGAAATGTCCGATCTGCAGACGCCGTGTGTTTCCTGTACTAAATATTCACAGCAAGGAGACACAAACAGCCACACGCCCTGTTACTGCCTCGCTACTTCGCTCAAATAATTCTAGATAAAACTGGTTGTAGTGGGGCCAGCAGGTGGCCTGGTGGCTAGAGGCGCTGGACTCTCACATGGCCGATTGTGGTTCGTGTCCCAGACCTGGCGACTTGCATTCTTGCTTTCCCTTTCTCTCTTTCTCTGTCTGGTCAAATAGGAAAAAAATAATAATAACAAATGGAATTTTAAAAAATAATAATTATTTAAGGAAAGAAATTGGTTGTAGCAATGGAGGTAAGCCCCATTGTTAACTATATGAGGGTTTTTTTTTTTTTTTTTTGGTTTTTTTTTTTTTTATTAGGGGAGATATGTTTTTTGGGGACCAAATTAATGGGAACATAGTTCAGTTTTTCTCCTTCACTGGGGGATAGACAGAACCCACATAATATATAATAGCTTGTGCCTTTGCCCCTCATGTAAGCACCTCTTATTTTTCTGTCATTATTATGCTATTATGGAATTTTCAAGTTAAGACCCTTGTTAGAAAATGACAGAGAAAATGCAATTGCTCTATAATCCCCAATTATATTGTAACTTTTTTCAGATAAGTACACTCAACGTTTTTAAAAAATAATTATTTATTTTATTTTATTTATTCATTCATTTTTTTATGTTTTAGTTTGACCAGAGAGAGACAGAGGGTGAGAGTGAGAAAGAGAGGAAGTGAGAAAGCAAGCCACCAGATTCAGGACTTGAACCCTGGTTGGCCTTGTGGGAATATCCAGCGCCTTAACCACCACGCCACCTGCTGGTCCCAGTACACCCAACTTTTAATCTTATTTATTTATTTATATTCAGAGGATTTTGCCTTTGAGCACGCGGGCTTGCCAGAGAGAGCGGGACAGAGACAGTGAGAGGGTGAGAGCTCACTTTACAATGTGGGCGGCCGTGTCGTGATCCCTCCTCCTCCATTCTCCTCCTGGGATCTTGATACGCATGCGCACACGCCTGGCGTGCGTTTCAAGCTGTAGGTCTGGGACTCCTGCCGCAGTCGGCCGTGTGGGAGTCCAGGGATGTAATCATTGTGCGTTTGCTGGTCCCCCGATCTCACTTACTGTAAAATCAGAGGGGTGAAACAGCCTTTGTTTAGACGTGTGGTTCACGTCTGGGCTTGCTGCTGAAAAGGCCCCAGACAGTGGCTGGGCAGGTGGGCCGGGTGGGGAGCACTTGTCGCAGGTCCTGCTGA
>NW_006159651.1:606776-614900 GCF_000334495.1 Tupaia belangeri chinensis | reverse complement strand
CTGCTGAACACGAAGCCCTGACTGGAGGAGTTGGCATCTTCTGCACGTCGTTGGCAAAGGTGGCAAATTCCTCTAGAGGGCTTCCTGCCTAAGCTGCTCTGAAAGAACTTTCTTGTGCTGTGGAGGCCCTTGGCCTCCCTCTGGACTGGGACTGTCCCTCGGCACGTTGCATGAAACTTGTCATTGCGTACAACTGCCAGGTGTTCGAAACAGGAAACGCTAAGAGCAGAGGGAGGCGGTTGGCCCTTGAGGGCAGGAAGCGGAGGGTTGTTATCGATGAGATCGGTACGAGCATTAAATGGGAGTATGTGTGCCAGGGACTTCGCGGGGTAAACACCCGATAAAATCACACGTTCCTGATTATTACCTGCTGGCCAGCTCTACCTTTTCGGTTTCATGTATGCAGTGACATTTCCTGACTTGCTCATTCTTGCCCTTCCTTGGGCTCTTCTGTTTATTTTAAGTTTTTCTATTCCCTGAAATGAGAAATATGAGCTCATATTGGGACCCGCAGTTAGCATAATGGCTATGTCGCTGGACTCGACCGTGGTTCGTGTCCTGGACCTGGTGGCTTGAACTCACGCCGGGTGCATGTGCGTGTGTGCCCAAGATCCCGAGAGGAGAATGGAGGAGAAGGGGTTGCAGTGTGGCCATCCCCCCTGGGGGGTGATTTCTCGCTTTCTGTTTCTCTGTCTCTCTCTGTCTGGCGAGCACATGCACCCTATAACAAAAACCTCTCCAAAAAAAAAAAAATGAGCTCATATTTAAAAAAAAATTTTTTTCACTTTATTTATCTGCTTACTTAATTTGACCAGAGAGAGAGAGAGAGAGAGAGAGAGAGAAAGCCACCAGGTCCAGGCCTTGAACCACAGTTGGCCATGTGGGAGTCCAGCACCCTTAACCACCACGCCACCTGCCAATATGACCTTGTAATATATTTGTTAAGTTAAAGCAGGGAAGGACCTCAAGAGATCACTTAGTCTGTTTGACAGGTAGGGTACCACTTTCCTGCCTTGTAGGAGAGACAACCGAACTAGGAAAGGCTAAGTTCGAGTCCCAGACCTGGTGGCTTAAACTCACGCCGGATGCGTGTGCGTGCATGCCCAAGATCCCAAGAGGAGAATGGAGGAGAAGGGACTGTGGTGTGGCCAACCCCATGGGGAGTGATTTCTTGCTTTCTGTCTGTCTGTCTCTGTCTTTCTGGCAAGTGCACACGCCCTGTATCAAAAACCTCTAAAAAAAAAAAAAAAAAAAAGACTGGCAACTTCTTGACTCTCCAGTCCGAGAAGATACCCAAGTATGCTCCCACACTGCCTTCCCCAGGCCGAGAACCGAACATTTCTTCCAGGAACAGTGGTCGCCACTGAAGGGAAGTGGGAACTGGAGACTAGCATCAGTGCTGGGCACTCAGGCAAAGGGTCAGTCCTTGTTTCTAGTGGAAAGAAATGCAACATAAATCTATTTAAAGAGAAAAGCTGTCTGGCTCTGCGGCCTGTGTTTAGGGTAGCTGGACCTGACACGGCCAGCCCAGTGGTTCTAGCTCCAGATCCGGCAGCTTGAGAACCATGGTGGACATGTGTGCATGCCTGCCCCACATCCCAGAAGGTGGGACAGATGGAGGAGGAGAGAGGCAGAGACGGGCACCTTCCACAGGGTCTGTCCGTGCTGCAATCTCCTCCAGGCTCCGTCCTACGGCGGTCGGGCACTCGCACTGGTCCCCGGTGATTTTCAGGCAGCCAGGCCAGGGATTACACAGTGATAGCCCCATGGGACCTGGCTCCCCCTGCGCAGCGCGTTACGCTGTACCCTGAGCGGGCCCACCTTCCTTTCTTAGTGGTCTGTCCTGGTGACATCCTTTTACAAAACAGGCTCTTCACATTTATTTTTCTATGACGTGTTCGTGTCTCTTGCCCAATTGAAAAATTTGTTTTTCAGATTTTTGCTATAAGGTATGTACAACTGTGGAGAGACAAAGGGAGAGAGAAAGGGAAAGTGAGAAATCATTCCACAGCGGCGTTGGCCATACCACAATCTCTTCTCCTTCATTTTCCCTTTGGGATTTTGGGCATTGTGCATGCATGCCCATTATTTTCAAGGTGCCAGATCTGGGACTCAAACCACAGTTAGCCACGTGAGTATCCAGTGACTTAACCACCATGCCACCTTCTGGCCCCTCTTGTCCAATTTTTAAAATGAGTTTGCTCTTTCCTCTCTATTTTAATTTATTTTTTAATTGCCAAAGGGTACATGCACTCGCTGTTCAGAGGGAGAGAGAAAGGGAGAAAGCGCCCTCCAAAGGGTCGTGGCGATGCTGCACCCCTCCTGCCTCTCTCCGTCCTCTCGGGATCAGGGGCACACACGCGCGCGTGGCTGGCGTGGTTTTCGGGCTGCTGGGGCCAGGATTTGGACCTCAGTTAGCCACGTGGGATCCAGCTCCCTTAACTACGAGGCTGTGGGTCGGCCCACTCCACCTCTAGAGGTGTGTGCTGGCACCGAGCTGGGACGTGAACCACTTGTCTGTGATACGTCCGCTGTCTGTCTCTTTTTTTGGAGAGGTTTTTGCTATAGGGCACGTGCACTCGCCAGAAAGATAGAGAGAGACAGAGAGACAGAAAGTGAGAAATCACCCCCCAGGGGGGATGGCCACGCTGCAATCCCTTCTCCATTCTCCTCTCGGGATCTTGGGCACACATGCACACGCGCCTGGCGTGAGTTTAAGCCATCGGGTCCAGGACTCGAACCGCAGTTGACTACATGGGAGTCCAGCAACATAGCCATTACGCCAACTGCTGGTCCCTGTCTTTTTACTTTGCTTATGGCAATGCTTTTCTTTATAAACATTTTTGCCTTTACTGCTTTATTTTTTAATTTGCTAGAAGATGCATGTGCTCACTAGAGATATGGGGGGGCGGGGTGAGAAAGCATCCCCAGGGGGATGGCCACACCCCAATCCCATCTCCTCCATTCTGCACTTGGGATTTGGGGCATGCATGCACACATGCCCAGAGTGTTCCAAGTTGCCGTGTCTGGGACTCGAACGGTAAAGTTGGCTATGTGGGATCCAGCATCCTAACCACAATGCCAATGGCTGGCCCGCTTTTAAATGTTATGTAGTCAAGGGGCCAGCAGGTGGCATGGCGGTTAAGGGCACTAGATTCCCACATGGCCAATGCCAGTTCAAGTCCTGGACCTGGCAGCCTGCTTTCTCACTTTTCCCTTCCCCCCCCTCTCTGGCCAAATTAAAATAATAATTACAATTATAGAAACAAATTGAATTAAACAAGTTATGCTTTAAAAAATTTTATGTAGTCAAATTTATCAGTCTTCTTTTGATTGCAGCTGAACTTTTAGCCATAGTTATGAAAATCTCCTTTACTCCAAAGTTGTAGAGGAATTCACCTACTTTCCCCCGATACTACGTATTTTTAAAATAAATATTCCACAGGAAATGTATACTTTTGTGTGCTTCAGCAATGGGTCAGATTCTATCTGTTTTCATTGAGTTTCAGGTTTGATTTTACTAGCTCCCTCCACCCCCCTTTCCCTTCAGCTTGACTTTTCCTGGACATTTTATTCTGTTCTTGGCCAAGTCTGGACATGGATCAAAATCAACATCTGTCCGACTCCCCACTTTGGTTCCACTTTGCTGCTTGTTTTCCTTTCCTGGAATCTGTGATTTCCACACAGTGTTTTTCCAGGCGTTCAAAGGAGTTCTGAGTTTCCAGTTTGAGGAAGGACATGCTACAGGCCTCTCTGGAGTGGTTCAGGCTGGAGCCGGTCCTGCAGATGCCCGAGAGGGCTCAGCTCTGCCTGGGGCAGGAACGGCGTGGAGGGTTCCTTCTTAGGTGGGGGACCACCCTCACCTAACCCTAACCTGTGTGGGGCCTTCAGGGGTGCACATGCCAGAAAGACAGAGAGATAGAAAGCGAGAAATCACCCCCCAGGGGGATGGCCACGCCACAATCCCTTCTCCTCCATTCTCCTCTCGGGATCTTGGGCATGCACGCAGGCCTGGGAGGAGTTTAAGCCACCGGGTCCAGGACTCAAACCGTGGTTGACTACATGGGAGTCCAGTGACATAGCCATTACGCCAACTGTTAGTCCCAGGAAGTGTTGCTTTTCTAACCAGAGAAGACTGGTGGCAGGGAGAGGAGGCCATGTGGGCAGAGGAAGGGAGGCTGGAATACAGACTGGGACTCCCCTCGCTCTCCCCTCTCCCGTCTCCGCACAGGGCACCCAGCAGGTCCAGAGCACCAACAGGAGCCCTGTTTACAACTGCTGTCTACAGCCAGGCGCTCGCTCGCTCCTACAGGGCTCAGCGTCTTCCGGGGCACAAATCTTGAGCTTAGTTGGCAAGGGTTGTTATTCCCAGAGGGGAAAAGAGGCTCAGAAATAAGACCCCACACAGGCCAAGTACTAGGATTTGGGTCTGTATGACCTCAGAGCCCAGCCTCGAGGCGGAAGCCCGCAGCCTCTGTAATGAAAGGTTCACACGGCCTGTAATTCTCTCGATTCCGCCCAGTGACTAACCTCCCTCCCACGGCACCACTGGGATCGGAGCCCAGATGTGGCCCCACGGCCCCTCTGTCCTGCCGTCATGGCGCTGGGCTGGGCGGCCCTAGCCAGGAGGGCTCCATCTTGCTCATCTTCCATCTTTTATCCCGTTGCCAGCACACAGTGGGCCTCCGCGGACACGTGCTGGGCAACTGGACAGATGGAAGCGGGGAGGGGAATGCAAGTCCGAGAGAAGGGGCCGGAGTGGAGGGGAGCGGATTTGGGGGTGAAACATTCGTTGCTGCTTGAGGGCGCTGGGCCAGCCGGAAGAAGTGGGCGTTGTTTGCTCAGAAGCACAGGAGAGGGGTCACAGCCAGGTTAAAGTGGCTTCGTTTTTTTGGCGACTTGATCACTGAGAAAGTGACCTCGATTGTGGTCATTTTCTGTTAATTGTCTCTTATCAGATACGTTTTGTTTTCTGAACCCGCTGGGTTCAGGACCTGAGCAGAGGTCCCCTCTCTGCAGCTGTGTGTCCTTCCTGGATCTGAACATTTCCATTCCAGATTCCAGCACCCTTAGTCCTCCTCTCAACTGGAAAACAAAACAAAAACCTGATCGTCCTCTCCAGCAAGTTCCTATCAAGGAGGTATCCCCGTCTTCCAGGTTGCCAGGACTGACAAACACCCAGGTTACCTGGAGGCTGGGCTTTTGGGTAAGGAAAGCCGGGAGTGGCCTCTGCTGGCCTCCGGGAGCCCTGGGGAGCCTGCGGGGTGCAGCAGCGCTGGTGTGGTCTGGCAGAGAGGCAGTGCTGTCTCCATCAGGGACATGCCCTTCATCTGCAGCCCCTCCAGGGCTCTTCACGGGAGAAGGCCTTGGCTGTGTCCTTTGATTCGTCCGACTCAGGCGAAGTCTGATTGAAGAGATGTCTGGTTGCTGAGCACAGTGAAGAGAAAGGGTGATTTCCTTGAGCAGAGAGGGGAGAGGTGTCCAGAGTGGGGCACCCTGGGTAGACGTCATTTTAGGAAGTCATCTCCGACATGGAATTCGACTTGTCCCCTGCTCTGGGCCAAGATTCCCTTCTTGACTGGCCTGTCGATGGTTCAAACCTCCACTAAGGCTGAGATGACCCCTAGCCTAGTGTCGGCTGGTAAGGGAAGTGACAGTCAAAAAGGACTGAATCCCCCCAAGGAGGTGATGGAAGGAAGAGGAAGCAAGAGGTGATAGTGACCAGGAAAATGGCGGCACTTCCTGTGGCAGGTCTCTGGACTTCTGAAGTTGTGGGGGGGGGAAAAAGAGGGGGAGGGGACTGAGTTATACACGTGCTGTAGAAGATCAAAAACCAAACCAAAACAACAAAACCCTCAAATAAGAGTTTAAGAGTTGAAATTTAAGAGGTGAAATTTCACATAAAAGTTCAGATTTCTAACTTAATAAAATCAGACTCTCGGGGACCAGCAGGTGGCCTGGTGGTTAAGGCAGGTTAATACTCCCATGTAGCTGACCATGGTTTGAGTTTTGGATCTGGTGTCTTGCTTGCTCGCTTTCTCTCTCTCTCTCTCTCTTTGTATGTCTTTCTCTGGCCAAATTAAACTAAACGAATGAATAAATAAGATTAAATAAATCTTTGGGAAAAACAAAACCAGACTCTCTGGCCTCATGGGTCCCACATTCATTGCTGGCGAGAGCTGACGGAGCTGGCTAGTGAAGTCCGCCCTCTGTCACCTGGCCTCCCTAACACTGAGGAAAGGGCCCGTTGGCAGTTATCCTTGAGGTTAAAAACCTGTTTCTTCCCCTAGCAGGCAATTTCAATTTTTAACCCCCCTCCCCTTTTTTTTGGTTTTGGTTATAGGACATGTGAACTTGCCAGAGAAAGACAGAGAGAGTGAGAGAGTGAGAAATCACCCCCAGGGTATGGCCACACCGCAGTTCCTGCTTTTCCATTCTCCTCTTGGGTTTTTGGGCATGCATGCGCGTGCGACTGGTGTGATTTTCAAGCCGCTGGGTCTGGGACTTGAGCTGTGGGTAGCTAGGTGGGAGTTCAGTGCCTTCACCACCACACCCCCTCCTGGCCCTTTTACCTCTATCTTTATCAAAAGTGGCTACAGAGTAACCTCAGGTCTCTCCCACTTCCCTCTGCCCGGTATTTTCCTTTCCTTTCTCTGTGTATCCTAATCACACCTCTTGCTTATATGAAACTAGTATTTCATTCTCTGTCACCAGGTTAAGTAACTTCAGAACTACTTGTGAGGTTGTTTCCATCTTCAGAAAAAAGCGTGTGAGGAATTGTTTTATTCCTGCACAGTGGTGTTCGTGTGTATGTGTGCCCACAGGGAGGGGAGCGCTTGGTTACTCTCTCAAGATTCGATTACTGGGACCAGCAGTTGGCGTAATGGCTTTGTCGCTGGACTCTAATGTAGTCGACCACAGTTCAAGTGCCGGACCCAGTGGCTTAAACTCACGCTGGGTGTGTGTGCGTACGTGCCCAAGATCCAGAGAGGAGAATGGAAGAGAAGGGATTGCGGTATGGCCATCCCCCTTGGGGGGTGATTTCTTGCTTTCTGACTCTGTCTTTCTGGCAAGCGCATGTGCCCTATAGCAAAAACCTCACTAAAAAAAGAAAAGATTCGAGTACTTGTCTTGCTATTCGTTTCATGTGGCCAACAGCCCACGCGCGTGGATGACATTTGAGAAGTGGTTTCCGCCATGGCAAAGGCGAGTCCTCCGTTAGGGTCATTATCAGCTGAGAGGTGGCATTTACCTGCTAGTGACAGAAACCTGAAAACAGTGACATAAACAAACAAGCTTAACTTTCTACATTTAAAAAACCTCTAGATGTCTTGCTATTCGTTTCATGTGGCCAACAGCCCACGCGCGTGGATGACATTTGAGAAGTGGTTTCCGCCATGGCAAAGGCGAGTCCTCCGTTAGGGTCATTATCAGCTGAGAGGTGGCATTTACCTGCTAGTGACAGAAACCTGAAAACAGTGACATAAACAAACAAGCTTAACTTTCTACATTTAAAAAACCTCTAGAGGGCCAACAGGTGGTGTGGCAGTTAAGGCACTGGAACTCACGTGTCTGACTCTGTGGTTTGAATCCTGGACCCGGCGGCTTGAAAAACACTCTGGGCACATGTGCATGCATGCCCAAAATCCCGAGAGGAGATTGGACAAGGGACTTCAGCATGCTCCCTGGGGTGATTTCTCATTTTCCCTCTCTGCCTCCGTCTGTCTCCCTCTGGTCAGTACATGTGCCCTATGGCAAAATCTAAAAAAATAAAAAATAAAATGAAACAAATCTTGGGGCTGGCAGGTGGCATGGTGGTTAAGGGTGCTGGACTCCCACATGGCTGACTGTGGTTTGAGTCCTGGACCTGGTGACTTGCTTTTTCACTTTCCTTCTCTCTCTCTCTTGCTCTTACTCTGTCCCTCTCTGATCAAATTAAAATAAGTAAATAAATAAGGCTAAATAAAATAATCCTTTAAAAAATAAATCTAGAGGTGAGAAGTGGGTCTAGCATTGTAGCACCACACTGTGGCAAGAACGTGCTGTAAGTAACCTTATTTCCTAGTTTCCGTATTCTTTATTTTTTAAATAATTACTTTATTTAACTTTATTTATGTATTTATT
>NW_006159651.1:605540-605858 GCF_000334495.1 Tupaia belangeri chinensis | reverse complement strand
ATTTTCCATTTTGATCAGAGAGAGACAGAGAGAGGGAAAGTGAGAAAGGAAGCCACCAGGTCCAGGACTTGAACCACGGTCAGCCATGTGGAAGTCCAGCACCTTTATCACCACGCCACCTGCCAGCCCCCAAGTGAGTGTTCTTAAGGCGGTGGGTGGAGCTCTGGCTATCCATGCTTCGGGCAGGAAGAAGTAAGAGGATAGAAGGCAAAAGGGAGACGATGCCAGGTGAGTTCGCTCCAGAAAAGGACTTTTTTGGAAGTCCCATTGAAGTGACATAGGGTGACATCTCACTGGCTAGAACTGTGTCACGCCATT
>NW_006159651.1:602393-605525 GCF_000334495.1 Tupaia belangeri chinensis | reverse complement strand
TGAGGGAAATGAAACAACAACAGAAACACAGCAAAAATTGGGGAGCGCCTACTGGGGGCACGGTGGTTGAGGTGTCTGGGCTCTAGACGCTGCCATGGCCAACTGTGTGGTTCGAGTCCCAGACCTGGAAGTTTGAGGAATGTGCTGGGTATGTGTGCTCATGTGCCCACAATCCTGAGAGGAGAACGGAGGGGAAAGGAATGCGGCCTGGCCATCCCCCCGGGAGGTGCTTTCTCACTTTCTCTCTCTCTCTGGAGAATGCACGTACCCTATAGCATATTTTTAAAAATAGAATAAACTTGGGCTTCTGTTAGAATGTTAGGAGGACAGTGGGAGAACAGCGACTGGACTGGATCTCCCTGGGTGGCCACAGTCGCCCTCTGAGGGCTCGCAGCACCACCGTCCACATGACGCTCTCGCCATGGCTTGACGGTGTCTCCTGTTTGCGTTTGTGTGTGACATCAGCTTCCCCCCATTCATTAGACTCTGATCCCTAATTGCAGAATTACTGTTTATCTGTGGGGCTTCCGAATTATAATTGCGTACAGTCCCATGACCTGCGTGTATCGGCGTCCCCTGAACCTGCCGACTGTCCTCCTCTTCAGTAACAGTCATCCTGTAACACGCTCCCGACTGTGTGTGCGCACGCGTGTTCACATACATGTAGTGTGATGGATGGGCCTGTGTTCACATGTCACAGAGAGCAAGACTCCCCATGCTGCTCCCTCCACTCTTCCTTTCTTTTCTTTCTTTCTTTATTATTTTCACAAGAATTTTGTCAGAGAGAGACAGAGGGGAAGAGTGAGAAAGAAAGCCACCAAGTCTGGGAGTTGAACCGCAGTCGGCATGTGGGGATTCCAAGGCCTTCACCACCACGCCACCTGGAGGTCCCCTTCCTCCACTTTTCCAACGTCGCTGTTGTCCCTAACTGGACATTCTTCGGTGTGTGGACTGCATCCCAACACATGAGCCTTGTGGCAGGGGAGTCGGGCTCGTGCCTGCCGTGAAAGTGGGCGTCGGCCCTGCCGTGAACTCCAGCACAGGCAGTGAGGGGGCTGGCTGAGTTCCGGCCTGTGCTCAGCCCGCTTGGCCTCACACTGCTGCCCAGAGGAAGGAGCCCCCTCTCCTAGTTTGCACGGAAGGTGCCCTTCGTTGCTGTGCTATGCCTACGGGCTGCCTGTGCCCAGAGTCTCTGTTCTTGCTTATTTCACTTTGGGAGAGTCTTTAAAGATGGAAGGCCGGGGTCAGGGGGCGTGATGGCTAAGGCAGCTGGCTCCCACATGGCTGACTTCGCAGTCTGATGCTGGACCCGGTGACTGGAAAGGCTCTGGACATGTGTGTCCGAAATCCCACAAGGAGGATGCAGGAGGAGGATTGTGGCATGGCCTTCCCTCCTGGGCGGTGACTTCTTCTTCTTTTTTTTTTTTTTTTGAGAGTTTTTTTTGCTATAGGGTGCGTGCGCTTGTCAGACAGACAGAGAGAGACAGAGAGACAGAAAGTGAGAAATCACCCCCCAGAGGGGATGGCCACGCCGCAATCCCTTCTCCTCCATTCTCCTCTCGGGATCTTGGGCACGCACGCACACGCGCCCGGCGTGAGTTTTAAGCCACCGGGTCCGGGACGCGAACCGCGGTCGACTACGTGGGAGTCCAGCGACATAGCCATTATGCTAACTGCTGGTCCCCTGGGCGGTGATTTCTCACTTTCTCTCTCTCTCTCTGCGAGTGCACGTGCTCTGTAGGCTGCCCACACACACGCTGCCTGTAGGCTGACTGTGGCCCTCTCTCTGGCTTGAAGGCCCCACTTGTCCTGAAGCTGGAGCCCTGCGAGCCATCCCTGAAGCCCGTCTTTCCCTTCTTTCTCTCCTCCACTCAGTTTCAGGCTGCTGAAGGAGGGTATGCTGACGACGCACCTCGCTGCGAGTCCGAGTGACACGTTGGAAGACCCCTCCCCAGACGCTGCCCGAGTGAGACAGAGCTGGACTCCTGTGCTCCGGCTGGGTCCCCGCAGTCCACGGGGGAACCCGGGGCCTCCCTCCCCTCATTTACAAACTGCCTCTGCAGGTGACCTCGGCCGCCCTCACTTAGTCCCACTTCAGAGATGACACCTGTGCCTGCAGCCCACGCGCATGGTCCACACCTTCGGCCCACAGGGCCTGAGAATGGGTGAGGTCAAATGTATCGTCGATGCTGCCGAATAGGCCCCGCCTGGAGGTGCCCTCAGTGGCGAGCCGAGCGGCAGTGCTGGAGGTCACGTGGCCCAGGGCGGGTTTGGAGCCCTGGCTCAGCTCCCGGACACATGCTGGTGTGTGTGCATGCCTGAGCCTGAGGAGCTGCAGGGCGGGGGTCAGGGATGTGGCGTGACGAGATTCTGGGGCTGGGCATAGGCATGTGCTGTCTCTCATGAATAAAAGAATAAAACTTAAAAAAATGCTAATTAGGAGGTCAGCTCCATGGTCTAGTGTTTAAGGGCACTGGATCCCACATGGTTGAACATCAGGTTCAAATCCTGACACTGGCAACTTTAGAAAGACACCCGGTGTGCGGGGACCAGCAGGTGGCGTGATGGTTAAGGTGCTGGACACTCCCACGTAGCTGACCACGGTTCAAGTCCTGGACCTGGTCGCTTGCTTTCTCACTTTCCCTCTCTCTCTCTCTCTCTTTCTCTGGTCAAATTAAAAAATAAATGAATAAATAAATAAAATAAAATAAATCTTTAAAAAAATTATTAAAAAAAAAAGACACCTGGTGTGTGTGCTTGTGTGTGGCCCAAACTGCAGACAAGACAGAGAGATGGGGAATGGGTCGCACAGCTTGCTGGGAGCTGCTCTCTCCCTCTCCCTCTGTTTCTCTACGACCAGTGCTTGTGTCCTCTGGCAAATAAAAAAAAAAAATGCTAACAGAAACCAGCAGTTAGCATAATGGCTATGTCACTGGACTCCCATGTAGTCGACTACGGTTCGAGTCCCGGACCGGGTGCCTTAAACTCACGCCGGGCACGTGTGCGTGCGTGCCCAAGATCCCGAGAGGAAAATGGAGGAGAAGGGATTGCGGCATGGCCATCCCCCCTGGGGGGTGATTTCTTGCTTTCTGTCTCTCTGTCTCTCTCTGTCTCTCTGGTGAGCGCACGTGC
>NW_006159651.1:601924-602366 GCF_000334495.1 Tupaia belangeri chinensis | reverse complement strand
AAAAATTGCTGACAAAGGCCATCCCTGTCGCCCAGTGGTTAGGGGAGCTGGCCCATGTGGCTTGGTGTTAACCTTGGCCCTACTGGCTTGGAAAACATGTTGGACACATATGCACGTACGTCCTGGATCCCGCCAGTATGTAGAAATGCAGAAGAGAGTGCGGTGTGCCCACACCCCACTGGGGCTGCTTCTAAACTCTTTTCCTCTCTCTCTTTCTCTCTGTCCAGTGAGTGCAGGAACCCTCTGACAAAAACAAGTTAGCCAAACAATGAAAATACAGAATAGTTACACAGAGCATTTCCCCCCAATTCAGTCATTCCATTTAATGAAATTTCACAGCAAAGCTCACAGAAAACAAAAATCTGAAAGGGGAACCCCTCTGGGGCAGAGGGCTGCAGAGTGGGGCCCCAGTGTGCACCCACCTGGACACCCACCGAGCCCC
>NW_006159651.1:600079-601428 GCF_000334495.1 Tupaia belangeri chinensis | reverse complement strand
CTTCTCACTGGGCTCGGTTTGTGGATCCTGGGGCAGAGGGAGCCGACGCCCTCCTCCAGCTTCCAATCTCTCCTCCAGCAGAGGAGCCTCGGGTGCATCGATGTTGCCAACGTGCCTACGGGGAAACACTCACTTCCTGCACTGAGCGGGTGGCCCCATGCCATCAGCAGGTGTGCTTGGTGGGGCTCTCAGGGAAACAATTGCTCTTTGGATTTAAAACAAACACGCAGACTCCAGTGGAACCCACCTTTCGCTTTCTCCTGGAAGACAGACGGGAAACACTTCCTGCACTGAGCGGGTGGCCCCATGCCATCAGCAGGTGTGCTTGGTGGGGCTCTCAGGGAAACAATTGCTCCCTGGATTTAAAACAAAAATGCAAACTCCAGTGGAACCCACCTTTCGCTTTCTCCGGGAAGACGGAGCAGCTCCCTCGTCCCTGACATAAACAGGGGGGTGACAGCTAGCAGGGCACGGGTCCTCAGCGACTGTGAGCAGGGCCCAGCCCTGGACTGCCTGTCGCAGTCTCCCGATACAGGAGACGGGCAGACTCCGATTTGGTCAGGCCGTTGCAGAGTTTCGTGGCTCGGAAACCAAACACGACCATAACCACCACAACCTCTCCACAGAGCTTTGCTGGGTACTGGGGTGCCCAGGGTCTGATTCATTCCTGCCTTACAGGCTGTTTCCCTAAGTCCCTTCCAGATACAAAACCCATAAGTACATGCGAGAGAGGCCCATGGGACCTGCTGGGGTGCAGTGGCAGGCAATGGAAAAGGTCCTGGGTTCGCATCCCAGGACTTCCTTGAGCATGCCAGGCACGTGCATGCCCATGAGCCAGGCCAGCTGGGACGGGAAGGCTCATGGCATGTGACGCTGTTGAGGGTGCCTGTTTTTTCTCTCTGTCATGGAAGAAATAAATTTTTTGAAACGTTAAAAAGAGGGTCAACCACATAGCCTAGTGATTCAGGGAGTTAGATCCCACATAGTTGACCATGGTTCAAATCCCAGTCCTGGTGGCTTGAAAATGCATGCTTGGACATGTGTGTGCATACCCCAAATCCCAACAGGAGGGAGAAGCAGAGGGGAAGGGATTGCGGCATGACTGCACCCCACTGGGGAGTGCGGTCTCCCTCTCTCTGGGGCATGCCCGTGCCCTCTAGCTGTTAGAAATAAATAAATACTGGGGGCCAGCAGTTAGAGTAATATCTATGTTGCTGGACTCCCATGTAGTCGACCACAGTTCGAGTCCCGGACCCGGTGGCTTAAACTCATGACAGGTGTGTGTGCGTGTGTGCCCAAGATCCTGAGAGGAGAATGGAGGAGAAGGGACTGTGGCATGGCCATCCCCC
>NW_006159651.1:597263-599428 GCF_000334495.1 Tupaia belangeri chinensis | reverse complement strand
TGTAAAACATGCCAGGCACGTGTGCGTGAGTGCCCAAAATCCTGAGAGGAGAATGGAGAAGGGATTGCAGCGTAGCCACTCCTCCTGGGGGGCGCTCATGTGCTCTATAGCAAATTAAAAACAAAAAAATAACCAAGCAAAAGTCTGGGGCCAGCATGGGCATGGTGGTTAAGGTGCTGGAACCCACAAGGATGACTGTGGTTTGAGTCCCAGACCTGGCAGCCTGAAAAACATGCTGGGCTCATGTGCATGCGTGCCCCAAATCCCAAGAGTGAAAGGGAGCCATCCTCCCTGGGAGGTGAGTTCTCCCTTTCTGTCTGTCTCTCTTTATCTCTCACCAGCAAGTGCATGTGCCCTAGGGCAAAAAAAAAAAAAAAATCTAAAATCAAACAAACAAAAACCCCCAAATCCTCCCCACCTTCCTTCTCTAACGTCACAGGGTATTTCCATACTTGCAGCATTTGGCCTTAGCTATGAGACATTTTCCTTAATATAATTTTAGTTTATTTTGCGATTTTCTAAAGAGATTCTTCTGCTGGCCTTTTGCCATTGGTCACTCTGTCCTCGCCGTTCCTGTGTGTCATTATTCCTTGCTTTCTTCTACAATATCTTGTGCTCACTCCTTGAAATCCCATCCCCAAGCCTTTTTTTTTTTTTGGAGAGGTTTTCGCTATAGGGCGCCTGCGCTCGCCAGACAGACAGAGAGAGACAGAGAGACAGAAAGCAAGAAATCACCCCCCAGGGGGGATGGTCACGCCGCAATCCCTTCTCCTCCATTCTCCTCTCGGGATCTTGGGCATGCACGCACACGCGCCCGGCGTGAGATTCAAGCCACCGGGTCCGAGACGCGAACCGCGGTCGACTACGTGGGAGTCCAGCGACATAGCCATTACGCTAACTGCTGGTTCCCGCTGCTGCCTTTTTGAGGCCAACCTGGACAAGTCTTTTCCCGTAGCGCTCAGCTGCAGTGGCTTTCGTGCCATCAGCCGCGGGGCGTGAGCGTGCTTTAGACGGGCCCTTACACCACCCTTCAAGGGTTCTTAAGGCAGGACCCGTCCTGTAACTAGCCCTGCCCAGAATGCAATATACTCACCTGATACTCATTAAATTCAACCGGAAGTTCCAATTCGGAAAGAAAGGACAGATAACACCAAGCATGACAAAAGTAAATAAAGTGGAGATAATTTTTCTGTAAGCAATGCCTCCTAGGTTGGCCACAGGGGTATAGACCTTGAAATTAAAGGCGTGGCCCGACCCCCCTTGCTCAGAGAACTCCTTTCTTCCAAATAAATGTGAGCTATAAAAGATATGACTACCACCTCCCATCACCTGCAATGAGGAAATTCTGAATAACCTTTTCCTGGGGACCCGCTGAGTCACAGGGTCACACCTGACTCAGTGGGTGTGATGGGTGACAAATATCCTTTGGCCCCAGCACCCGGCATCAGCTCTTTATATCAGTGATGCAAGTCCCCATAGGGAGAGTTCCTGACACGGTCCAAAGTGCTTCCATTCACAGGCCCCCCGAGGTTCGCTGCCTGGAGACGGAACCTGCAGAGCAGGCTCGCCGTCCCTCGGTTCTTGCATGGCAAGAATTCCACCCCTTCAGGGAAAGGAGAAGCAACCCTCACTGTCTGACAGCTCAGCAGGGGGCAGCTACACGGAGTGCCGTGGCCACTACACTCAGAACTGAGGCCTGGGAGAGAGGTTGGGTGGGAGAGTAGGCCTTGGAGTCATTGCCTTGTGACCGGAACCCGAGCAAGGTCCCCTAGTGTATTTGCTAAGGTTCTTTTTTTTTTTTTTTTTTGGAGAGGTTCTTGCTATTGGGCATGTGTGCGCTCGCCAGACAGACAGAGAGAGAGAGAGACAGAAAGTGAGAAATCACCCCCCAGGGAGAGTGGCCACGCCGCAATCCTTTCTCCTCCATTCTCCTCTCGAGATCTTCGGCACACACACACGTGCCCGGCGTGAGTTTAAGCCACCAGGTCCGGGACACGAACCGCGGTCGACTACGTGGGACTCCAGCGACATAGCCATTATGCTAACTGCTGGTCCTGCTAAGGTTCTTGAAATACAGGGTCCATGTACACTGTAATGGCCCAGAGTCAGGGGCACTCTTCAGACTTTGGTTATGATAATGACCAACAGGGACCATGAGTGAGCGC
>NW_006159651.1:579744-597237 GCF_000334495.1 Tupaia belangeri chinensis | reverse complement strand
CGTTTTTCACTTCAATGTGTAAGGTATTCTATCGGCTGGAAACTGCTGGTCGTGAGCTCAGAGACCCCAGGCTGAATGGCTCCAGACACCTGAAGAGGAATTTGATTATCCAAGGCCTCGCCAATCAAGAATGCCCACGAGATGATCACGCCCCCTTGAACCAATCACTGAACTGATCACGCGCCTGGGACGCTGCCCCTAATTATGCCCTTAAAAACGCACGTGGGGACCATCTCGGGGAGAGGGGTCTTTTCAGCATGAGCTGCCCGCTCTCCTTGCTTTGCACTTTGCAATAAAGCTGGACTTCCCTTCATCACACCATGTGCCTATGGTTTGGTTTTTCAGTGTTTGGGTGAGCGAACCTGATTGGAGTTCGGTAACAGTTTTTTTGGCACCCCAGATGGGACTAAGGTCCTGTGTGGGCGTCTTGCCCAAGGTACAGCGACCCTTGGCCGATGGCCACCCTCAGAACTTGTCCTGCAGCTGCCTGAGCACCTTGTCTCGGGACAGTCCTGGGTGATTGGCCGCCGACCAGGCGCCGTTGACCCGCGGCGATTTTAGTTTTGTGGTGAAGGAAACATGGCATTAGATTGGATTGGACTTGGTAGATGTCTGGTAAGTTGTGGGACTCGTGTGTGATGACACCAAGGCCTGTCTTTCCCTGTACATATTTGGTTTCTGTTTATTTTTAGTTTTGTGGTGAAGGAAACATGGCATTAGATTGGATTGGACTTGGTAGATGTCTGGTAAGTTGTGGGACTCGTGTGTGATGACACCAAGGCCTGTCTTTCCCTGTACATATTTGGTTTCTGTTTATTTACTTATTTTCATTTTTAATTTTTTTTTTTTTGAAGTTTTTGCTATAGGGTGCAAGTGCTCGCCAGAAAGACAGAGACAGAGAGAAAGCCAGATGAGCAAGATGGCCATGCCACAATCCCTTCTCCTCCATTCTCCTCTCGGGATCTTGGGCACGCATGCGCACATGCCTGGCATGAGTTTCAAGCCACTGGGTCCAGGACTTGAACCGCTGTCGACTACATGGGAGTCCAGCAACATAGCCATTACGCCAACTGCTGGTCCCTTTGGTTTCTGTTTTGACAATGTTTCTTTGGTGGGTTTTCCTCTGTTTGACTAAAGAGTAGCTATAAGCCTCCCTTTAGACGTTTGGTTTCTGCTTTGACAGGACGTTTGTTTGGTGTGATCTCCTCCGTAGGATACAGGGTCAAGAAGGCTTGAGAAACTGTTTGAAAATTTGGTAACTCATAAATTTGATTTTATGTTTTGTTTGAACTGGCGTGAATAGGACATCCTTATGGGAAATGGAAAGAGCTCTATTCCATCTTGTAGCTCTTAGGGTATATTTTGTAGAATTGGGAACTTTTTTTTTTTTTTTTGAGAGCTTTTTGCTATAGGGCATGTGTGCTCGCCAGACAGACAGAGAGAGACAGAGACAGAAAGCGAGAAATCACCCCCCAGGGGGGATGGCCTCGCCGCAATCCCTTCTCCTCCATTCTCCTCTCGGGATCTTGGGCACACACGCAGACGTGCCTGGCGTGAGTTTAAGCCACCGGGTCCGGGACTCGAACCGTGGTTGACTACGTGGGAGTCCAGCAACATAGCCATTACGCTAACTGCTGGTCCCTAGAATTGGGAACTTTGAGCTAGGAAATAAAAACTCTTATGTAACACTACCTGGCCCCAGTGTTCTCTAGGATCCAGAGAACAGGGGACAAAGAACGGGTGTTTAAATGAGGTAACTAACTTTCTAATCATTTTGTGGGGAAGGAAAGAAGAAAGTAACATGCGTAATTGTTCTGTGAGAAAAAACCAGAGTAACATGCTCAAAATTTTAGTTAGAGGGTCTGCTGCTCACTATTCCTCTGTGAAAAGAAATGTGGATTAATTTACATCAGTAGAGTCAACAGCAATGCAAATAGTCCAATGCGATCCCTCTGCCTTTTCTTTTTTGGAGAGGTTTTTTGCTATAGGGTGCATGCACTCTCGCCAGAATGGCCACTCCCTTCTCCACTCTCCTCTCGGGCTCTTGGGCACGCACGCACATGCACCCGGCGTGAGTTTCAAGGCACTGGGTCCAGGACTTGAACCGTGGTCGACTACGTGGGAGTCCAGTGACAGAGCCATTATACCAACTGCTGGTCCCTAGTTTCTTTTCTAAATGAAGATTAATGGGAGAAAAGGATTTGTATGAAATAGCGCCCCCTGGGTATAGTGATCATAGAGTTTTTTTCTGTTTGTTTTTCTGAGAGGTTTTTACCTTAGGTTGTGTGCCCTCTCTGGAGAGAGAGAGACAGAGACAGTATACTATCACCCCCCCCAGGGGGGGATGGCCATACTCCAATCCCTTCTCCATTCTCTTCCTGGGATCTGGTGGGATTTTGAAGCCGACTTGAACCGCGGTGGGCCATGTGGGAGTCCATCGATGTAGCCACTGTGCTATCTGCTGGTCCCCGTAGTGTTGTTCTGGCAGGAGTACTCTGCCTGTTTCCTCCCACCCGGATACAGTCTCTATTTCTGTGTCATTTGTCCTAAGGAGGTCAGGACACAGGCCTAGTGATGCAGGAACGAGGGGGCGCAGGGGTAATCAGGCCCTCACTTGCAGTGAGACACGGGTTCTTATCCCACACTCAGGAAGAACTAGTCTCGGACACAGGAGTGGCTGTGGCAAAGCGGGGACTTGATTAAAGGAGAGGGACGGAAAAACACAGCTCCCAAGAAGGGAGAGTTTCCTGAAAATGGGTTGCCAAGGAAGAATTGTGACAAGGAGTTTTTCTTTGGGTCAGGAAGGGCCTAATCCGGACCCTGTTTGAGGTGGGGCTTGTGCCCTTCCTAGTGGAGAGGGGCACCCACTGGGTGGGTCCAATTACTTTCCTAATTTTGCAGTGGGTGCAAAGGTCAGGAGATTCTTTGTCTAGAAGCTTTAAAACCATTATCTTATCCTTTTCCTGGAAGGGGGTGGCTCCTAGAAAAAGCCTTTGTTTTGGGCCTAGGTCAGTCACTGAGCAGTGTCTGCACGCGGCCTCTCAAACAGCAAGCAGCAGACCTGCTGTGTCTCCGTCTCAAACCTTAGCCATTTTGTAATTCCATTTCGGGCCCATACTCTGATGATCTTTTTAGGGTCCCTGTCTCCCACCTCACTAGACCTCATGAGCCCCATCGTTCAAGCTGGACCCCACAGGCTGGTGTATTTTGAGGTTCTCATCAGGCCGTCACCTAGCTGGACTGACTTGGCTTTGGGTCCTCTGTATCTTTGAGAGCTGGATTTGTGACCTGACATCTCTCGGTCCCTGACATCTCAGAGTGATTTACAAGTGACAGCCTGAAAAAGCTGAGAACATACGCATGTCAGATCGCACGGAGCACACTTTTTATACCAAATATGTCAGGCTCTCGATCTTTAGTCGTAATAAGGAGCCCCATCCATAAGGGGTTGTGTCACCTGTTCCTCGTGAACTGGTTAGTGGTAGGAACTCTTTGGGGCAACGAGACCCTTTCCCTTCCTTAGCCCTTTGGTGGGAGTGAATTTTGGGGGGAATCATTGGGGAGAACATTCCCTATTCTGTGCCTCCTTTGGGAAGTCTCTGTTCTACGTGAAGAGGCTCTTTGAATTAGGTTGTTATCGTTACTAACATAAGTAACCCTGTGGAAATTGTTTGGGGTACCCGCTGTTAGCAACCCTCTTCCTCTTTTCTCACATAAACAACCTGTTACCTGCTTCCTAGTTAGGAGATGCAAAGGGTCTCCGGCCTCATGTGGAGACTGAGTTTGGGACCTTGAAGTATAGTTGGGCTAAACATGGGTTTTGCAATGTGTAACTGACGAGGTTTTTCTATTTTTTTCTCACCATCTTTGGAAGTAATCTGGATCTTGTTTATTTAGTTCAGTTATAACTTGGTTTAAATTCTATTCTATGTTCAAAACATGGTGAAAATGCGTGTGTGTGCATGTGTGTGTGCACATTTGTGTGTGGACGTTTAGCCTTATCTGGAAGAGATAAGGGACCAGCAGTTGGCGTAATGGCTATGTCGCTGGACTCCCACGTAGTCAAACGCGGTTCAAGTCCCGGACCCGGTGGCTTAGACTCATGCCAGATGCATGTGCGTGCGTGCCCAAGATCCCAGGAGGAGAATGGAGGAGAAGGGATTGCGGCGTGGCCATCCCCCCTGGGGGGTGATATCTCCCTGGGGGGTGATATCTCACTTTCTATCTCTCTGTCTCTCTCTGTCTGTCTGGCGAGCGCACGCGCCCTATAGCAAAAACCTCTCCAAAAAGAAAAAAAAAAACTATTCAGTAAAAAACGTGTTCACTGAGACAAAACCAGATACGTTTGCTGTTTGCTTGGCTAAAAACTAATGATGATAGAAATGAAAAGAATTTTCCTGTAGATAAGTCAGCCTAGTTAGAAACTGGTATGCCGGCCATTCATTTCTGAAGCTTCTGTTTCTCTCTTGGATCCTATTTTTTTTTGGCCACGTTTCAGTTGACCGAACCCTTTTCCTTGAATCTCTCGCTAACTGCAATTAGGTCTTTAGGACTTTTTTACTTTGATGTGTTTTCTCTCTGGTCCGGAGCCTGTACTCTTTTGCATTAAACTCATTGATCGCTTTGGCTTTTGAGATACTCAGTGTTATGTTTAGACAGTGAGTGGACATTTGATCTTTGTATGCGGATTACCGTATGACACTGGCTTTCTTTTTGTTTTCTGTACATGCTTTTCGCTAGGAAAAAGTCTTAAATAACTGATTCAGTCAAACTGACAGCCAATGGCAATTTCCTGAGAGAAGTAACTTCCTAAATGAATCAAGGAACTCTTCGAGCCAGTCACCTGTCTCATCTGAGTGGATGTGTTAAGTAATTCCTCCACCATCTGCACCCTTAGTAAAATAGTACAAGAAATGTCTACAATTTTATGTTCCCTTGGTATCCATTTCGGCCAGTGCAAATTTCCTACTCTGCCTTCTAGAACTGCATAGAAGACTTATGTGAGCATAAACTAACTTGTCCCAGGGAATGTTGTAGTTTGACTCATCCTGTTCTTTCAAACGAATGAGTTTTACCATCTCTTGGCTAAAATTCTAAAATAAAAGCTATAATTCTTTGACTCTGTTATATGTGTGTATACATCCATGTGGTCTGTTGTGTTTATGTGTATGTTTGTCTGTGTGTGGTATCAGATTGAGTTAAATGCGCGCTTATAGATTAAAATACGCTCAAATGCTATTCAAGTTCACGTGACTTGTAAAATCCTTGATAAAGCTGATTTAGAATTAAATATGAATAAAAATGTCTTCAGAACTGTTAGCATGGGAATCAAGGGCCCAGATGGCCTCTGTCCTAAACGGCCATTCTTGGTGCCACATGGACAGTTAGGTTACAGAAAAACTGGGGAAATGGAGAACTCTCCTGTGTCTGGTAATTCAGTCTTTAGCTAAGATGAGACTAGCTGATGTAGGGCTAGTTTGGTTTTCCTTTACTTCAAAGGAAAGCACCTTAGATAAATAGCCTGGTATTTTTATAAGTAACTCAAAGATTATGGTTAAAAACTAATTGGATAAGTGTAAATGGAGTAAATGTTTATAATTGGACTTGTCATCATTTGTACATTTTTCTGACTAGTTTGAATTTTAAAGGCATGGGGGCCAGCAGTTAGCGTAATGGCTATGGTGCTGAACTCCCAAGTAGTCAACTGCGGTTCAAGTCCCAGATCTGGTGGTGAAACTCATGCCGGGCACACACGTGCGTGCCCAAGATCCCAAGAGGAGAATGGAGGAGAAGGGATTGTGGCATGGCCATCCCCCTTGGGGGGTGATTTCTCACTTTCTGTCTCTTTATCTCCCTCTGTCTTTCTGAGAAGCGCATGTATGGAGTAAATGTTTGTAATTGAACTTGTCATCATTTTTACATTTTTCCAAGTAGTTTAATTTTTAAAGGCATGATATGTTAAATTATATTAATGAATAGCTTGCTATTTCTAAGTTTAAGTGTTGTATATACTTTGACACCTTGTTTTATGTGGCGTAAGTCTGACATGCAATTGAATCTTACAACTGTGTTGTAAGAAAACTTTTCTAGATATTATAAAATGGATGTTAAGATTTCAGGATAATGGTGGCCAAAGCTAGAAATTAGAGAAATATACAGAGAAAATTAAGGTGTTGTGGTGAACAGGAAATTAAAATAGACATGAGGGTGTGTTTTTGTCCAAGAGTATTGTCTAAAGTGGAGGATGTTTGATATTTGTTTTAGAGTAAGTGAATGAAAAAGAAATAATATAGATAAAACTAAATAAGTATAAAAAGTTGGAACAAAGGAAATGTGGAATCTTAAGGTAAAATTAACTAGAATTCACTAAATTTATTAAAAAAACATTGATAAAGACTAAAATTTGTTTTGTTTTTATATAATGCTAACAAAAATGAGGAAAGTTTTTAAAAACTTTTTGAATATAAGAAAGAAAAGAATTCTGTGTGCCTTCTGCTGTCTTAATCAGGTTATCTGGCTACTGTAGTTAAAAAGTCTGATTCGAATCTATTGAAGAGCAGTTTTTTATGGCTATAGTTTGAAAATTTTTAATTGTCACTTTGGTTAAGTAAACAACAGATAGTCACAGTGCCCTGGTCCTGTTTTAATCAAGAGTTGTAAACCTTTGATATTTGACAGATATCCCACATCAAATTTCAGTTCCAGTTTAAGTTTTTTGACCTTGAACTAATGTTTGAAAATTCTTAACAGGGCCCTAGGATGTCAGAGAAAGACAGAGTGGACTTTCTGACATGCTGGAATTATATGGGAATGCTGTCAAATATGAAATGGTGTTCAGCTCTCTATATACAAATGGTGTTCCAAAATTGTATGAGATTCTTAAATATCTGTTCTATATTAGTGCATTATTAGTCATACTTGTAATGCTGAATTGTTCTGATGTAGCTTGTCACAGAAATTATCAAATTTGTCTATTTGGGGATATTATAAAATCAGATTTAGAACCAGGGCCATTTTAAGTTTTGTAGTCTATAGTTAAATGCTTTATTCTGATGCTCCTTCTTTTTTTTTTTTTTGGAGAGGTTTTTGCTATAGGGTGCGTGCACTCGCCAGAAAGACAGAGAGACAGAGATAGAAAGCGAGAAATCACTCCCCAGGGGGACGGCCACCGTGCAATCCCTTCTCGTCTATTCTCCTCTCGGGATGTTGGGCACGCACGCACACGTGCCCGGCGTGAGTTTAAGCCATGGGTCCGGGACTCGAACTGCAGTCGACTATATGGGAGTCTAGTGACATAGCCATTACACCATCTACTGGTCCCCAATACTCTTTCTAAAACATTTTGTAATAAGCTATAATCCAAAAGTGGCCCCTTTTAAGGAAATTAGTGAAAAAGACTCTAATAAGTACTTCTTTTTAAAGAATTATTTATGTAGGTTTATTTATCATTATTATTACTATTTGATTTGAATAGAGACAAATCGATATAGATATGCCTATCTCAGCAGGGATAGTGAGAAGGCAGGCCACCAGGTTTGGGATTCGAACCATGGTTGGCCGTGTGGGAGTCCAGCGCCTTGGCCACCGCATCATCTGCTGACCCCTGATAAAGTACTCTTAAATATAGGTTTCTGATAACTTTGAGATTATGTCTCTGAACTCCCAGGACTAAAATGGAAAGGCTGGACCGTAGTAACACTGCAGACTCAACACAAGAGAGATTAGTTACCTGAGACCGAACTGGCGACCATAGTAACACTGCAGACTCAACAAAAGAGAGATTAGTTACATGAGACCGAACTGGTGAAGTAGAATTTTTTTGACTTTTGACTAAAACATTACTGATTTTCTTCTATGCTTTGTTCTCCAGATTTAAGGATTTTTGTCTTCTTGAGTTGTTGATAGATTCAGCAATTTGCTAACTTTTTTCCTTTCTGACCCCCTGGAATTGGAGAACTTTGGCGAGCATTCTTATTTTGTGACAGTATGGTTGTTTGCATCAGTTCGATACTACCTGTTGCCTTGCGTCAGAAATGGGAAACACTGGTTATTACCAGCGCTTTGACTGGCATGTCGTATCTGAAGACATGACCAGAACGCTAAGGAACTAAGGTTGATTTCAATGAAGCCAACAGACGCTCTTGGAAAGCTTGCCTGGTACCACAGCAGTTCTGCCTGGCAGGTAAGTAAAGAATGTCACCTCCTGACAGGCTCCAAAACTTCCAAGTACAGGTACTTAAAGGCACAGGCAGGATGGATTCCTGACTCGGCTCAGTAGCCTCGGGAGGCTTCTTAAAGAGTCCAACCTGAAGTTCCTTATAGAAGGTTCCAGCAAAACCAACTAAATTGATTAGTATTCTTATTGGACTTTGTGCAAATAACAGAACAGACCAAATTAAGACTAAACTTATTTTTTGCAAAAAAATTAGTTTTACCATGCTCTTTTTTGGTAAAAAGGGGGAATGGAAAGAAGAAAAATGTTTCTCAAAAAACTAGAGTGCACTTATTACTAGTTTTTAGCTCTGTACATGTTTTTTAAAATTTGACCAGAGAGAGACACAGAGAGAGAGAAAGAGAAAGTGAGAAAGCAAGCCACCAGGTTCAGGACTTGAACCGTGGTTGGCCATGTGGGAACGTCCAGCGCCCCAACCACCTGCCACCTGCTGGTCCCAGCTCTGTACATGTTTGTTTTTGAGTTTTTAGTATCTACCTGCTGTTTGGACAGAATCCTTTTCTCCTCTGGCTTTAAGTCTTAAGTAAGTTTTTCTTCACATTTAAACATTTTGATTCTTTAAAGCTAAAACTGCTTTTCTTGAAATTTTACATGCTGAGGATGATCCACTGGACTCCCCAGATCACCACAGTAACTGGTGGATAATGACTGTAAGTGCAAAGTACAGACCAGAAAATTCTACCGGGTCACCTCAGCCTGTTATTTCCACTGTATTTCACTGGCAAAATTTGTCTTAGACCATAGAATAGTTCTCAGTTATGTCTTGGCTTATTAAAGAAGAGTTTGCAGGATGACAACATTTCATGTTGCACTTACAAATCTTAGGTAAAAAAAATGTCCTAAGCTACCTGGCTACAGATAAAAATAGGCTAGTGTTGATGTAAATAACCAACTCTGTGAAAATAATGCAGTTCATTTCCAAGCAAAACATGAGTGACATATGCAGTTTATTTCTAAGCAAAATATGAGTGACTTTGGCCCAGAGAGGAGGCAAAACATTCCTTTCTCTTGGAGTGATCAGGTACAGGGGTTCCTTTTATTTGATTCTGAGAGCAAGAGACAGAGTTTGGAATTTAGTGAAGAGATTTTCTATTACTCTGGCCCCAAAAGACAGGACTTGTGGAATGGGGTGGGGGGGGGCTTGTAAGTTGTAGGTGGGTTTTATAGTTTTTAAGTTGGCGATTGAAAAAGGAAGGTTGCCGAGATCGGAAAAGAGTGTACTTGAACAGCGACGAGGAGGCTTAATACATATCTCACAGAGACGCCACTGCAGGGACGGGATGGGGGAGGACTCCTGGCAAAGTGGTCTGTTAACGTTTGTGGGCATGACTCCCTCCAGGCCCATGGAAAGGCTTATGAGAAATAGGAGAACGCAGTCAGACTTCTGCCCTCGCAGCAACTTTGCCGTCTTGTTTTATATCATAATTAAATGCGCTTTCAGATTCGAAAACAACAGTACAAGCTGGTGCTAGCATAGTAGTAGTGAAAACGAAAGGCAAAGTTCGGAGTATTCTGAAATAAGCACATGCCCTTTCCTCCCATCCTGACCTGGGAAACTACGTCCCCATTCAGCAAGAAGCAGCCAGATCGGTCATGGCCCATTTCCCCTCAGGAGTGAGAGGGAGGTTTGTTTTTTTTTTGGGGGGGGGTTGCTATAGGGCACGTGTGCTCACCAGAAAGACAGAGAGAGACAGAGAGACAGAAAGCGAGAAGTCACCCCCCGGGGGGGATGGCCACACCACAATCCCTTCTCCTCCATTCTCCTCTTGGGATCTTGGGCACACATGCACACATGCCTGGTGTGAGTTTAAGCCACCAGGTCTGGGACTCGAACCACGGTCGGTCTACTACATGGGAGTCCAGCAACATAGCCATTACGCCAACTGCTGGTCCCAGGATTGAGAGGTTTTTCTAAGAACAGGGGGAACTGAAACCGAGCAAGGACCCCCAGTGTATTTTCTAAGGTTCTTAAAGTACAAGGTCCATGTACATGGTAGTGGCCCCGAGTAAGGAGTAACTTCAGATTTGGTTATGATAATGACCAACGTGGACCATGAGTGCAGGCCGTTTGACCTCTAAGACTCTCACTTACAGGAAAGATCAGGTTTTCACTTCAATGTGTAAGGTGTTCTATCGGCTGGGAGTTGGCTCAGAGACTCCAGGCTGAACGGTTCCAGACACCTGAAGAGGAATTTGATGATCTGAGGCCTCACCAATCAAGAATGCCCACGGGCTGATCACGCCCTCTTAAACCAATCACTGAACTGATCACGCGCCTGGGACCTCTGCCCCTAATTTTGTCCTTAAAAATGCACGTGGGGAACATCTCGGGGAGACGGGTCTTTTCAGCATGAGCTGCCCGCTCTGCTTGCTTTGCACTTTGCAATAAAACTGGACTTCCCTTCACCACACCATGTGCCTATGGCTTGGTTTATGGTGCTCGGGGGAGCAAATCTGATTGGAGTTCGGTAACAACTGGGCAGTAAGCCCTGTGGGGGTGCGGTCACCCTGTAGGGTACAGAAGAAGAGGAGGATGGGGGTCTCAATGCTTCCATGGTGTGGAGGACAAGGCCCCTGAGAAGGCCAGGAATGCACGGCCAGAGGGGTTAAGAAGAGATAGCAGCAGAAGTTGAAGGCCAGGGAGCGGAGACTTCTGAGAGGGAGGTCAGCCCTGAGGGATGCGGCACTCTCTGATGGAAGATAAGAACCAAGGAGTTCTACTGGGTCTGGAGGCGGGGAGGGAGGAGTGAGTCAACTAAAAGTGAAACTAGAGGCCCAGCAGGTGGTGTGGTGGTTAAGGTGCAGGACTGCTACGACTTTTTTTTTTCTTAGAGAGATTTTTTGCTATAGGGCGCATGCGCTCACCAGAGAGACAGGGGGATACAGAAGGCAAGTAATCACCCCTTGGGGGGATGGCCATGCCACAATCCCTTCTCCATTCTCCTCTTGGGATCTTGGGTGTGCTTGCACCCGCTGTGAGTTTAAGTCACTGGGTCCAGGACTCGAACCGCGGTCAGCCATATGGGAATCCAGCAATGTAACCATTATACCACCTGCTGGTTCCTCATTTCTAATTTCTCTAAATTGTATGATTCCTTATTCCTTCTGTCTCCATTTGTTCTAGAAGAATCACTTGGGATGTTATAAAATGCCCTAGTGGGGCTGGCAGGTGGTGGCTAAGGTGCTGGACTTCCATATGGCTCACCAGGGTTCAAGTCCTGGACCTGGCAGTTTTCTCTCTCACGTTTCCTCTCTCTCTTTGTCTCTTTCTGGTCAAATAAAATAATAATAATAAAGTTAAATAAATAATTCTTAGGGGAAAGAAAATAAAGTGCCTTTGCAGCAGGCAGACCCGTGGTCCCCTGCCCTGCCCTAATCTATCAGTCGTGGAATGAGGACAGTCCGGCATGACCCGTCCTTACTGAGCCACACCACGGGGTCCTCATGGCCACACCTAATTCCTCCCAGGGCTCGCAAAACACCTTCTGTGTCCCAGCTGCAGGCTTTGGGCCTCCAGCATTCCCGTGCTGGAAGTGTCTTTGGAAGTGAGAACTACGCCACCTCCGGCCTTCCGGCGTCTCGGGCCTCTGTGGTTACTCCACGGTGGTTTGTCGTGACTTGGCTAATTTTTAAACATTCGGTCTCTGGGATGTACCCCGAGCCGACAGGAGGTCTGAACACACTCCGAGCGGCCCTGTTTTCTCCGGTGTCCGTTCTCAGGTGCGGGTTCTGAGTCCCACTCACCATGGCCGTCCTGCCCCTCTGTTCCAGCTGGGCTCCCTACTGCGGAGCGGGGGCTGCAGAGCGCAGAGGAACCCGCGGAAAGTCAGGGCCGGCCAGGAGCAGGCCCCCCTCTAAAGTGTCCTTATTCTTTCTGTCATGGCCAGTTTCAGTCACACCAAGGCCCGACTTCCTCACCTTTCCCTGTAGGGATTCGGACACCAGCAAGCTCCAGGCCTTGGCACTCCTTACGCAGCGAGGGAAATATGCCAATGGGAAAGTGTTGGGGTAGTCAGGAGCAAAAGAGAAAAACTAAGAAGGACACATTCACAGGCCAGCGGAGGCATGGTGGCTAGTGCAGCTGAATCCCACATGGCTGACTGCACGGTTCAAGTCCCGGACCCAGCAGCTTGAGATACACACCGGATGAGTGTGTGTGTGTGTGTGTGTGTGTGTGTGTGTGAGTACTCAAAATCTCCAAACGAGGGAGAAATGGAGAAGAGATTGTGGCACGACCATCCCTCACGGGGGGGTGCTTTCCCTTCTCTCTCTTCTCTGTCTTTCTCTCTCTCTGTCTTTGTTTGGCAAACACACACATCCTCTGGCAAACCAAAAAAGAAAAGGAAAGGAAAAAAAAAACAAGAAAAGAAAAAAAAGAAAGAGAAAAGAAAAAAATAAAAGGAAAAAGAGGAAAACACATTCACATTTTCTGTAGTTGCAAAAACCTTGCTCCAGCCCACTGACGGAGTCACTGCAGTTGTAATTTACTGTGGCCACTAGGTGGCACAAATGAGCACACTAAAAAAAAAAAAAAAAAAAAAAAAAACAAAAAAAAAAAAAAAAAAAAAAAAAAAAAGTGGGCCACCTGAAAACTACAAGGAACCCACCAAAGAACCGTCGATAATTAGTGCCGGGACAGCGCATTCCAGCTGCCTGCTGCAGATATGCTGCAACTGGTATTTCTGTTAGGCTGAGAACGAGGGTCGCAGTTCCCTGCCGCAGCAAGGAACTAGAGGATGAGAAACGCCGCGAGTTCTAGGTTTCCCGAACATCCTCCCCGGGCGCCAGCGTGGGGTGGGTGGGGGACTGGACAGGACATCAGCCGGCAGAATGAGGCGCGCCGGCCCTTTCCTGGGCTTGCCTTTGATCCTGTTTACCACTTCCTTCAGTTAGAATAGATGTCCCAAGGTTACCTCAGGCTTCTTACTTTTTAATCTTTGTTTACCAGTTCTGTTTCCATTTTCTTTCTTTCTTTCTTTTTTTTTTTTTTTTTTTGAGAGGTTTTTGCTATAGGGCACCTGTGCTCACCAGAGAGACATAGAGACAGAAAGCGAGAAATCACCCCCCAGGGGGGATGGCCATGCCACAATCCCTTCTCCTCCATACTCCTCTCGGGATCTTGGGCACGCACGCACACAGGCCTGGCGTGAGTTTAAGCCACCGGGTCTGAAACTCGAACCTCGGTTGACTAACTGCTGGTCCCTCAGTTCTTTGTTCCTTGAGAGCCTTGTGAGAGCCCATAGTTATTCTGGGTTTGACGAATGAAGGTTCTAGGCCCTCCTTAACCCTTTGTGCCCCTGGGTAGTTTCCGGATCTCTCTCTGCCTGTCCGAGCCTAACGTTCCTCACAAACACCCCAAGTTTCTGTGTGGTTTTCTGCTCATCAAAGACCAGACCATCCTTTTCTGAACCTTGAAATTCCAAGGATGGGCCTTCCTTGCCTGTGTATGAGCCTGTGGGGCAGATGGTGGCTCAGCAGTACAACCTGGACACAGGAGAGGGCACAAGCGCTTGCCGGAGAGGCAGAGACAGAGAGAGAGGGAGAGTGAGAACTCACCCCCAAGAAGGGAGGGCCACCCTGCAATCCCTTCTCCATTCTCCTCTTGAGATTTAGGCTTGCATACACATGCGCCTGGCATAATCTTCAAGCTGCCGAGCCTGGGACTTGAACTGCAGTTGACCACGTGGAAGTCCAGTGCCTGTAACCTGCATGCCAAATGCTGGCCTCTGCACCACTGACTGTCTATGGAGAGTACAGGGTGAGCAGAATTGATCCCTATTAACCTGTCCCTTTTGGTCACATGTGGATGCGATTTGGTACCTGTGGGATCTGGGTCATGGCAAGAAAGCTGAGAGTAGGGGAACTTAGCTCTGGGCTGCGCCTGTTTCTTTTCACGTTGTTGCATCGAGCCGTTGTTAGTGAATGGGGTCATTCATTAGACCACTTGCTGGTCCCCAGCATTTTTTTTTACACCATTATTTTGTCATTGACTTATTTATTTATTTAAATTTGACCAGAGAAAGACAGGTTGAGAGAGAGAGAGAGAAGGAAAGTGAGAAAGCAAGCCACCAGGACCAGGACTCGAACCATGGTTGGCCATGTGGGAACGTCCAGCACCTTAACCACCATGCCACCTGTTGGCCCCTCTTTTTTTTTTTTTTAAATTATTTTTTTCTTTCGTTTTTAATTTCTGGAGGGCACATGTGCTCACCATATTTTTTCAAGCTATTGGGCCCTGGGCTTTGAACCATGGTTGTTGGCCATGTGGATCTGGCTCCCCATGGACAGCGCTTAACCACTGCACCCCCGGCCAGCCTATTTCTTGCACAAAGGAGAACATAGACGGTTTGCAGAAGAAAGAGAAAATATAATGAGAACCATGTGGCAAAAAAGTAAACTTCCTTCTGGTGACTACCAAGGTCTTCATCTAATAAAATGACTAGAGTACAGGGCCAACGGATGGTGTGGTGGTTCAGTCACTGGGTTCCTACATGGCCAACCATGGTTCCAGTCCTGGATCTGCTGGCTTGCTGTCTCGCTTTCTTTCTCGAGTTCTGTCTCTGGTGAGCGCACATATGCCCTATAGCAAATAAATAATAAATACAATTAAATAATTATTTTTAAAAAAATGACTGTGTGAGGGACCAGCAGTTAGCGTAATGGCTATGTCGCTGGACTCCCATGTAGTCGACCGCGGTTCGCGTCCTGGACCCGGCGGCTTAAACTCACGCTGGGCGCGTGTGCGTACGTGCCCAAGATCCCGAGAGGAGAACGGAGGAGAAGGGATTGCGGCGTGACCATCCCCCCGGGGGCTGATTTCTCGCTTTCTGTCTCTATGTCTCTCTCTGCCTGTCTGTCTTTCTGGTGAGCGCACGCGCCCTATAGCAAAACCTCTCCAAAAAAAGAGAAAAAAATGACTGCCTGAGAGCCGGGCAGGGTTGTGGAGTGCCTATAACCCCAGCCAGGAGGATTGCGAGTTCAAGGTCAGCCTGGGCAACATAGCAAGCCCTTCTGTCCCCATGGAGTATGGTCGCGCCACAATCCCTCCTCCCCCATTTCTCCACCCTGTCAGGATTGGGGTATACATTCACATGCATCCAGCTTGCTTTTCAAGCTGCCGGGGCCAGGAACCAAAGCCTGCAGTCAACCATGTGGGATCTGGCTCCCTTGACCACCAGACCACGGGGCTGGCCCGTAAGCTTATTTCATGGGAGCAGAGACTGGGCGCTGCGAGGGCCTGCCGCACTTTGATCGTCCGTCTGCCCCACACCAACCCCTCAGCCAGCCAGGATCGCAGGTGTCCTCAGGCTCGTACAGTGAGCTCAGGGCGAGCAGGCCCGGAGCGCCTGGCCCCACACTATGGCCCTAGGATCAGGCAGTGGTGCCCTGCAGCCAGGACTGACACCCAGGTCGTTCGGGGGTTGTATGAGGCTGAGCCCTCAGCTCCTGTTCTGCCTGGCTTCCTCTTCCAGGAGGCACAAGGGGGACGGGGTCTGGGGCCGAGCAGGCCCTGGACTGGGGGCTCAGCGCTTCCGGGCGCAGGGCCCACGTTGTCTCAGTAGCTAACCTTTCCATGGGAAACTCTGCTCCAGAGTTCGACAGCAAGATCACTTCGCAAAGCAGCGGCTCCAGCGGCAGGAAGTCGTGGGGTCCCCACTCGGCCTCGCCGGGGTCCTGGGCTCCCTGCGTGCAGAGCTTCTGCCGGGCTGCCTGGAAAGCAAGCACGAGCCTTCCTAACACTGTATTAAACACGGTGGGCTCCCGCCCCTTGACTCTGCATCGAGTCCCGAGCGCCGTCACAGGGGAGATGTTGTGGTATAGGAATGCTCTGCTGTTATTTTAAGTCTCTGCCAACCAAACAGGCAAAAATTAATTTTTCCCTTCCTTTTATTCTTAGTGAAGGTTAAGTTGTCATGGCATTTGTCGATCCGCTGTGGTTCCTGTTGTGAATACAGCATCATGGAGCGCAGAAACTGCCCTGCGTGCGCTTCTTGTGCTGGTTCCCGTTCTTAGAGCTTACGGGTCCTCATGCAGCCACTCCCGGCCCTGGGGGGCAGTGGGGCCTCGTGTTCTGGGGACACAGAAAGAGGGGAAGGTCGAGTCACTGGCCCGACGTCATAGCAAAGATGAGGTTCAGAGCCGGTTGCCAACGTTTCCCTAATTTCTTTCTTTTCTTTTCCTTTTTTCTTTCTCCTCCCTCCCTCCCTCCTTTCCTCCTTTCTCTCTCTCTTTTTTTCTTTCTTCCTTTCTTTCTTCCTTCTTTTTCTTTCTTTCCTTCTTTCTCTTTCTCTTCTTCCTTCCTTTCTTTCTTTTTTTTTTTTCTTTTTTATGTTTTTGCCATAGGGTGCATGTGCTCGCTGGAGAGAGACAGAGACAGAGGAAAAGTGAGAGATCACCCATCTTCTCCATTCTCTTGTTGGGATTTTGGGCATGCACGCACATGTGCCCAGTGTGATTTTTCAAGACTCTGGGTCCAGGACTCAAACTGTAGTCGGCCATGTGGGAGTCCCGTGCCTTAACCACCACTCCACCTGCTCGCCCTTTTATTTCCCTTTTAAATATAAAAATCAGGACTTTTTAATGGCTAAATCTATCAGTCTATCCCTTTCTTTCATCGGCTCATTTTCTTTCAGCTTACTTAGGGCATCCTCCCTTTTCAGAGAGTACGACATTTGGATTGGGGACCAGCAGATGGCGTAGTGACTATGTCGCTGGACTCCCATGTAGTTGACTGCTGTTCAAGTCCTATACCTGGTGGCTTAAAACTCACGTTGGGTGCTTATGTGTGCGTGCCCAAAATCCCGAGAGGAGAATGGAGGAGAAGAGATTGCATCTTGGCCATCCCCCTGGGGGGTGATTTCTCACTTTCTTTCTCTCTGTCTCTCTCTGTCTTTCTGGCGAGCACACGCACCCTATAGCAAAAAAAGAAACCTGTCCAAAAAAAGAAAAAAATATGTAAAAAACATGCCAGAGGATATATGAGCTCACCAGAGCGGGTGAGCAGGAGAGAGCACCCCCGGAGGGAGGAACGGTCCCTGCACTCTCACTTCCACCTCTGAGACCTCTGGGAACCCGTGCACCTGCGTGTGCACGCCCGGGCCCAGCGTGTTTCTGGTTCTGGGACTGGAAGGCACTTCTTGGCTCCTCTACCCCCCGGCTATGAGCTGGCCCCGTGATTGTTTTTGAAATGACATTATATATGTGAGGATGCTGCAGAAGGCCCCTTCCCAGTTGCCCTGCCTCCCCACTGTGGCTTGCGG
>NW_006159651.1:575450-579713 GCF_000334495.1 Tupaia belangeri chinensis | reverse complement strand
GTCTGACCGCGTGCTGGCGCTGCCGCTGCCTTTCTTGGTGTTGGTTTTCGGGTGTGCTGGGGTTCCACTTTCCAGGGTCATACCCGGTTTTCTCATGCTCCTTCTGTTCTCTTGTCCCCGACTCCTCCTGCCTGGTGACTGCAGCCCTCCTTGGGGCTAGCATCCAGACTCCTGCCCTGGCGCAACCTTGGGTGACTCAGATGCAGCCTGGGGCCGAGGGAGGCCGAGTGATGTGCAGGTGCAGCGCCGGCTCGGGGCCCACAGGCCGTACTAGGCCACAGGCCCAGGCAGAGCCAAAGCCAGCAGCAATTTATGTTCCATCTCTTGAAGAGCATGGAAGGTAGGGACAAAGTGAATCCCAGCCTTTTTATTATTATTCTTTTGTTTTGGGGGGGAGAGGCTTTTGCTATAGGGCACGTGCACTCTCAGAAAGACAGAGACAGAGAGATAGAAAGTGAGAAATCACCCCCCAGGGGGGATGGCCACACCACAATCCCTTCTCCTCCATTCTCCTCTTAGGATCTTGGGCACGCATGCACATGTGCAAGGGGTGAGTTTAAACCACTGGGTCCGGGTCTCGAACCATGGTTGACTCCATGGAGTCCAGTGACATAGCCGTTACACTAATTGCTGGTCCCTATTCTTTTTTTTAATTGTAAGAGGATGGGTGTGCTCACCAGAGAGAGACAGAGACAGAGACAGGGAGAAAACATGGGGGATGCGGTCGCACCACAATCTCTTCTCCACTCCTCCACCCTGTCAGGGTCTGGGGCCCACGTATGCCCAGTGTGCTTTTCAAGCCACCGGAACTGGGATTAGAACTGTGCCAGCCATGTGCGTCTGGCTCCTTTACCCATGTGGCTACCAGCTGGCCTTCAATGGGCAATTTAATTCATTTTCATCACTCCACAGGATTTGAACTCCCAGCTACCCTTGGCTATCCAGCGTCAGGATCCAACAGGTTGCAGCTTTGATCCTGTTTACTTTTTTGCATGGGAATATCCATGGGGGATAGACTCCTTTTGGTGAGTACATGTGCTAGCCAGAGAGGCAGAGAGTCAGAGAGGGACCCCCGGCCCCAGGGGGACAGGGCCACACCACGTTCCCCTCTCTTCCATTTCTCCCCCCCGCCTCATGATCTGGGCACGTGTCCATACATGGCTGGTGTGTTTTTCCAGTGACTGGGACTGAGATTCAAACCGCGCTTGGCTGAGTGTGAGCCGGCTCCCTTAGCCCCTAGGCCACAGGGCCGGCTTGAGCGTGGCTTTTTAACTTTCTCTAATACAGTATCATCGCTTTGTTTTGGAAGTGTGGGCTAACTATTCTGTGCCACGCACGTGTCTGTTTTTACTACGCATCCAGGGACCACTGGAGACACCCCCCGTCACGTCCAGCCGCACTCAGGCTGGGTCAGGCCGAGGCTCCGTGACAGTTACCTGGAGTGAGACCTGAGGAAGCGGTTCTGCTGCCCCAGCCCCACTCCAGCAGGGGAGTAGGTGCAGAGCCCTGGGTGGCAGTGTCAGGGTGGGCTGAGAGTGGGGTTCTCAGGAGCTCGGGCCAGCGCTCCAGCAGAGGCTCGGGCCAGGTAGCTTCAGCACCAGGAAGCGACCGAACAAACAGTGGAAGCTGGGCAAGGTACCTAGACAGACGCCTCAGGTCTCATCGCTGATGGCTCCCAGCAGCTGGTGGTGCACCTGCCACCGGGACCCCCCGAGCCCATGAGCAAATGAGCCAGCATCCCTTGGATCAGCAGTCCCTTCCAGGTGGAGGCAGGTACGTGCACGACCCTGCTCCATCTCCCCCCTGCTGCACCCAAGTGCTCAGTGGCACGGGCCAGGTGCCCTGGACGGGGACTGCATAGAACAGGGGTCTTGGGACCAGCAGTTAGCGTAATGGCTACGTCGCTGGACTCCCATGTAGTTGACTGCAGTGTGAGTTCTGGGCCGGGCCGCTTAAATTCACGCCGGGCGCGTGTGTGTGCGCATCCAAGATCCCAAGAGGAGAATGGAGGAGAAGGGATTTGCAACGTGGCCATCCCCCCTGGGGGGTGATTTCTCAGTTGCTACCTCTCTGTCTCTCTCTGTCTTTCTGGCGAGTGCATGCGCCCTACAGCAAAAACCTCTCTTAAAAAAGACCCCAGAACAGGGGTCTCCTCCACCTCCTCTCCGGGCAGAGCAAGGGCGTTTGCGGAAGTGCCCGCTTGGCTGTGAATCCAGTCACCAGAAGCAGCAGCCTCCCTCACCCGTGGCCCTGGCTGCCCTTTGCTGTGGGCACCCACTAGCAGGCAGGGCTGGAAGAGGAGATGTGGGCAGCCTTTCTTAGTCTCAGCCACACTGGGCAGTAAACTTGGCCGGGCTCTCCTTGGGCGCTTGTGCAAGTTTGCCCCAGAAGCTAATTTTCCTGGAGCTGGGTATCATTTCAGGGCAGAGAGTGCCAGGAGTCAAAGCTTGGCCCTGAAGCAGCCCAGAGCCTTCCAGCGCTGCATGAGATAGCAGATTGTTTGGCTTGGGCTTGGGCTTGAGCCGGGGCTTGCAGATCCATACCATCCCACCAGGGGGAGCCCTTTCCACATCTTGATTTCCAGTTAGCTGCCTGGAGAGCCAGCCGTGTGTGTGTGTGTGTGTGTGTGTGTGTGTGTGTGTGTGTTTATGTGACTTTGTGAGGGAGAAATGGAGGCGACGTGGGTCTTTCACTGCCCCAGTGCCTCTCCTACCTCATCTGGCCACCAGTCATGAGGTTGTCCTAAAGCCGTAGACACCCAGGCTGCGGGAGGACAGGGGTGTGGGAGGCGGGCTGGGAGTGCTTGGGGTCTGGATGAACCATGCTGCTCCCCAGAAGGCTCCTCCAGTGGGACGGAGGGCTCTGGGCGTCGTGTGTCCACGGTGTGGGTGGGGCTGCGGGTGGCCCAGGGTTCAAGGACTGCCCAGGGAAGAGCAGAGCGTGGCCATGTCTAGGGAAGAGGGGGTACTGATGCAGCCGCAGGTGCGCAGGACAGGGCGCTGCAGAGAGCCCAGTAGGGCAGGCAGAGCCCGGGGACTGTCCAGCTTGAACTCCACAAACAGCACCACACGTCACCACCCGCTGGCCCCACTGGCTGGGTCGACGCCGCAGGCGATGGTGTCGGGAGCGCCCAGGTAAGCCTGGGGGAATCTCAGGGCCATGGAGGCCTGCTGTTCTCCAGGACAGGCTGGGAGGATGCCAAGCCTTTCGAGAACAGCGTCATGTTCCACATGGGGCTGCCCGTGTTGCAGGCAGGGATGGAAGCAGGAGACAGGAGACAGGTGCCTCGGCCTGCAAAGCTGGGGCGCATGGACCCGGAATGAAGCCGCGGTGGATTCAGAAAAAACAGAGACAGACACAAGTAGAGAACAGCGGGGAGGGGGGGAGGGCTGGGCGTCTCTGAAGAACACCAGAGCCCTTCTCTGCAATCTGAAAGTTGACAACTTCTTTGCGTCCGGGAGGCTGCTCCCGGCCACGCTGCAGCCGTCACCATGCCACAAAACGAATATGTTGAATTACATCGTAAACGCTAGGGATACCGTTTGGATTACCATGAGAAAAAGAGAAAGAAGGCAAGTCAGGAGGCTCATGAACGTTCAAAGAAGGCAAAAAAGATGACTGATCTGAAGGGTAAGCTGTATCATGAACAGCGCCATGCTGAGAAAATACAAATGAAAAAGACTATCAAGATGCATGAAAAGAGGAACACCAAACAGAAGAACGATGAAAAGGCTCCACAAGGAGCAGGACCTGCCTATCTGTTGGACAGACTATCTGCTGGACAGATAAGGACAGTCCCGAGCTAAAGTACTTTCCAATACGATTAAACAAAAACGGAAAAAGAAAGCAAGAAAATGGGAAGTCCCTCTACCCAATGTTCGAGCCCAGGGAGAAACAGAAGTATTAAAAGTTATTCGAACAGGAAAGAGAAAGAAGAAGGCATGGAAGAGGATGGTTACCGAAGTCTGCCTTTCTGGAAATGGCTTTACTAGAAAACCACTCACATATGAAAGATGCATTAGGCCAATGGGCTCACGTTTCAAGAAGGCCCACGTAACACATCCTGAACTGAAAGCCACCTTTTGCCTGCCAATACTCAGTGTAAAGAAGAATCCCTCATCCCCACTATACACAACTCTGGGTGTTATCACCAAAGGTACACTGTCACTGAGGTGAACGTGAGCGAGCTGGGCCTGGGACATGAGGAGGCAAGGTTATTTGGGGGAAATATGCCCAAGTTACCAACAATCCTGAAAATGATGG
>NW_006159651.1:573757-575259 GCF_000334495.1 Tupaia belangeri chinensis | reverse complement strand
ACAAAAAAAAAAAAAAAAAAAAAAAAGAACGCCATAGCCCCGAGCAGTTCCGGGTTTGTTCTCTTATAGGGCCATGGGGGATGGAGATGCAGAGGGTAAAGCAGTGTTGTCTGTTACCACTGCAGCCGTGGAGCCCCTTCACCCCGCGGTTCTAAACCTTCCGGCCTTCTCTGGCTGACACGCAGCTTCCTTTTTTTTTGGGGGGGGAGAGGTTTTTGTTACAGGGTACATGTGCTTGCCAGAAAGAGGGAGACAGACAGAAAGCAAGAAATCACCTCCCCAGGGCGGATGGCCACCCGCAATCCCTCTCCATTCTCCTCTCGGGATCTTGGGCGGGGGCGTGAGTTTAAGCCACCAGGCCCAGGACTCGAACCGTGGTCAACTACATGGGAGTCCAGCGACATAGCCATTATGCTATCTGCCGGTCCCAGCACTTCCTCTCATCTACACCACCACGTGGAGCAAAATAAAAGCGAGCCAGCGCATGTCTTTCTGGGAGCTTTGGCTCGCCCCGCAGCGGCGGCGCTAGGGCCGTATCCCGGGGAGTTCCTGGGGACACTGGGAAGGGAGGCAGTGGGCGGCCTACCACGTGGCATGTGTGAGGGGCGAACAGCGGGGCCACGTGGTATGATGGGGGACGTGGCAGAAGCGCAAGGGCCCTGACAGGCGTGGGCCGAATCTGCAGGCTGGAGCCCGCCAGGCGTGGAGCACGCTCAGAGGACATGACTGATGGCTTCGCCGCCGCGGGCCTCAGCTGTGGGTGTGGGGACGGCTCAACACGCGGACACCTGAGGACCAGCGGACACCCAGGAGCACGTGTGGAGCCAGCGCCTCCCCAGCTGCTCTGGGGTTAACGCTCCCGGACACCTGGATGCATCTCTGTCGGGGAAAGGGGAACAAAGCCTCCAACACTGGACGTTGCTGAAGAGACTTTCAGACAGAAATACTTTGAACTAATAGGCTTATTGTTGCAGCTTGCTTTCTCGACCTCACGGCTTGTTATTTTTAAAAATACACAAACATTTTGAGTTTACTTATGTATGTCTTTCATGAGACAGAGACAGGAAGAGCAGAGAAAGGGACAGGTACCGGCAACAGGGGCCCCACACTGTCATCCGCCCCCAGTGTCAGGCAGCCCAGGACGGGGGCAACTGTGTGCATACTGGGTGTGCTCGGGGAGCTCCCAGCCCTGAGCCCACGACCTTTGCCGAGGGGTTCAGCCACATCAGCGCTGCGCCACCACCTGGTCTCTACCAGGTATTACATTTTGCCCCAGTAGCAACAGGGATAAGAAAACAAAAATAGGGACCAGCAGTTAGCGTAATGGCTATGTCGCTGGACTCCCATGTAGTTGACTGTAGCTTGCATCCCGGACCCGGTGGCTTAAACTCATGCCGGGCGTGTGTGCGTGCGTGTCCAAGATCCCGGGAGGAGAAGGGATTGCGGTGTGGCCATCCCCCCGGGAGGTGATTTCTCGCTTTCTGTCTCTCTGTCTTTTTGGC
>NW_006159651.1:571045-573730 GCF_000334495.1 Tupaia belangeri chinensis | reverse complement strand
AACTAAAAAAAAAAAAAAAAAAAAAAAAAAAAAAAAAGAAAGAAAGAAAGAAAGAAAACAAAACCAAAATACATAAATAGACAAATAAAGGCTACTTTTAATTTTTTTCTTTATTTTACATTCCATCACGGGGCATGATTTTTTAAAAAGAGTTTCATTCTTTTTTAAAAAAAAATATTTTATTTTACTTTATTTTAATTTCACCAGAGAGGGGCAGAGAGAGAGAAAGTGAGAAGGCAAGCTTTCAAGGCCCGGGACTCGAACCAGAGTCAGCCATATAGGCGTCCAGTGCCCTTAACCACCACGTCACCTGCTGCCCCCCCAATCACTGTGTAAGATAACTCACTAAATGAGTTTACCTATTGCAAATACACTGCATATTGGTTCAGAGATATTACCATACATACTATCATCAACAGATCATTTTCCATTTTTGTGTCCAAGGCTACTTTTTTCTTTTTTTTTTGTTTTTGTTTTCATTTATTTATTTATTAATTTTTTTTTGTTGTTGTTTATTTCAATTTGACCAGAGAGGGGCAGAGAGAGAGAGAGAGAAAGCAAGCCGTGAGGTCTGGGACTCGAACCGCGGTCGTCCATGTGGGAACCCAGTGCCTTTAACCACCATGCAACCTGCTGGCCCTTCCAAGGCTACTTTTTTCTTCTTCTTTTTCAAGAATTATTTATTTAATTTATTTCTGTTGTTATTATATTCTTTGTTATTTGATCAGAGAGAAACAGAGAGAGATCGGGAAAGTGAGAAAGCAAGCCGTCAGGTCCAGGACTTGAACCGTGGTTGGCTGTATGGGAGTCCAGCATCTCAACTACTGCGCCACCTGCCAGCCCTTAAGACTACTTTTTTCAAAGTCACTAACTGAAAAATGTCAGCTCCACTAGTGGCCGAAGGTGGGGGCCGTGGGGCCTTGACCTCTGTTGTGGAATAGGGACTGGGAAAGGAGGGTGCTAGGACAGAATTCTCTGTTTTCTAAGCCATCTGTAATAGTATCCTCCAACTAAGAGCACGCGGGAAGTGTAGCTGTGGTTTGGAGGGGGCCTCTCCTATTCCTTGTCCTGTGGGGCCTGGCCACTCTTCCAGGGGCCTCACGGGCTAGAACATTCAGCCAGCCGTCCTCAGTCACAGCTGATGACATGCCGGCTCCTCACAGACCAGGCCTCCGGGGCCTCCCTACGTGGGGAACAGGAATCTTCCTTTTGTTGCCAGGCTCACAGTTCCCAGCTGGGTTTCTTGGGGGATCCCTGGCCCCCTGCTGTGAAGGGGGTGGGGGTACTCTGTGTGGGAGCAGGGCTCCTCCTCCCTACTCCAGGGACGCCCAGAGCACCTCTCTCCCCGTGTCTGCGAGTGTCCCGTCCACTCCCTGGGCAGCTGCTGCCTCCTTCACTCCCCCATGCTCACCTCCCCCAGGGCAGAGGGCCCAGCCGTGGGGGTCTCTGCATGCCTGCCACCTTCTTCTTTGGTCAGGCATGCAAAGGCCTCTGGGGCAGGGCTGGCACCGGCTTCCTGGGATGGGGTGGGGACAGAGACAGAACACGTTAGTATCTGCGGAATGCCCCGTCTCCGGGCTGAGGAAGGCCACCGTGCCGTGCTCTCAACCAGGGAGGACGGGGTAACCGAAGGCGCATGCGTGAAGGCCCAGACCAAGGAAGGACCCAGCCCCAGACTCTGAGGAGCTGGACGTGCTCCCTGCGCTCTGGATGTTTGGTTATGAGGAGCCTCGGTGGGAACTGGGTAGGGGGTCTCTAACATTAGTGTCAGCTGCCTAGGGGGGGCACAGACGGCTCGGTTCAAGGCATTTTGATTGCACATGTAGAGGGGTGATATTTTGTAATATTCTGAGTTTCTTTTTTTCTTTTTCTTTTTTGGAGAGGTTTTTGCCATAGGGCACGTGCGCTTGCCAGAAAGACAGAGACAGACAGAGAGACAGAGAGCGAGAAATCACCCCCCAGGGGGGATGGCCACACCTCAATCCCTTCTCCTCCATTCTCCTCTCGGGATCTTGGGCACGCATGCACACACACCTGGCGTGGGTTTCAAGCCACCGGGTCCAGGACTCGAACCGCGGTCAACTACGTGGGAGTTCAGCGACATAGCCATTATGCTAACTGCTGGTCCCTTTCTTTTTTTAAAGAGGGTTTTGCCATAGAGAGCATGTGCTCGCCAGAAAGACAGAGAGGCGGAAAGCGAGAAATCAACCCCCCACCCCCACCCCAGGGAGGATGGCCGCCCCACCATCCCTTCTCCTCCATTCTTCTCTTGGGACCTTGGGCACGCATGCACATACTCCCGGCCAAGCAGACAGGCACAACAGCAGACAGACGGCAGGAAACGGTTTCCAGCCACGAGGCTTGGAATCATGGCATCGGGAGGGGAACTGGAGCAGTCGCCTCCCAGCCGCTGCGTGGCTCGGTGGGAATCATCTCCTTCAACTCCTTTTGGCACACTGTGGCTACTGTATTTGCCAGCTCTTCTCTCCATCAGAATCTGACTCAGCTTCGGGGCCACCAGGGGGTGTGGTGGTTAGGGGCACTGCACTCCCACGGGGCCGACTGGTTCAGGTCTCGAACCCGGCAGCTTGCTTCCTCGCTTTCTCTCTCTCTGGTCAAATTAAAATAAATAAGGGTAAATAAAACAATTCTTAAAAAAAAAAAAAAGAGGGAACTAGCAGTTAG
>NW_006159651.1:566923-570819 GCF_000334495.1 Tupaia belangeri chinensis | reverse complement strand
CGGGATCTTGGGCACACACGCACACGCGCCCGGCGTGAGTTTTAAGCCACCGGGTCCGGGACGCGAACCGCAGTCGACTACGTGCGAGTCCAGCGACATAACCATTACGCTAACTGCTGGTTCCCAAGAAAAAAGAATTTGACTCAGCTCCCACGCCGGCTGAGGCAGGCTAGGCTAGTGCGGAATGACGTTTTGCTGTGTTCTTGTGGCTGCGTGCACCCTCCCCTCACCAAGCATGTTCCCAAGCTTTTTGTTTCCAACACCGAGCCTCTTCTTGTGCACGGAGAAGGCGGGCAGTGGCATTTGGGTCACAGACACCTAGGCTGAGAGAGGCGGAAGTGGAGGCTGAGATTGTCCAGGCTCTGGAATTTGGTGCTTTTCCCACGGAAATGTGGAGACCCAGGCCCCTTCTTTTGCCCATAATACGTCCAGCATGGAGGATTGCTGGAGGATGCTGGAGACGCTGAGCGTGGCTTCTCCCGGTTAGAGACACCCAGGCTGGGGTTCCCCGGAGATTCCGTGTGTGGGTCACTGCCGGCCTGGCTCAGATGTCACTCCAGGGCTCAGCTGCAGCCTGTGAAGGCGGGAGGAGCCATGGAAACTGGCTACGTCTATAGACTGTGTGTTCGTGTCCCCAGATTCCGGTGTTGAAGCCTCCGTCCCCGACATGACGGTATTTACAGGTGGGGTTTGGAGAAGGAGCTATGGTTTAGATGATAGTTCATCCCTCAGAGGGTTGTGTTTTGGAATTTGGTCCTCAGTGTAATGGTGTGGGGAGGTGGTAAGACATTTATTTATTTATTTATTTATTTATTTATTTATTTATTTATTTTTGAGAGGTTTTTGCTATAGGGCGTGTGCGCTTGCCAGAGAGACATAGAGACAGAAAGCGAGAAATCACCCCCCCAGGGGGGATGGCCACACCACAATCCCTTCTCCTCCATTTTCCTCTCAGTATCTTGGGCATGCACGCACATGCGCCCAGTGTGAGTTTAAGCCACCGGGTCCGGGATGCGAATCGTGGTCGACTACATGGGAGTCCAGCGACATAGCCATTACAGTAACTGCTGGTCCCAACTTTTATTTATTTTTTTAAAGTTTTTTTATTTTTCATTTTACCGCAGGGCACGTGCAATTCCCAGAGAGAGACAGGGATGGTGATAAATCATCAGGGGAGATGGCCATGCCGCAATCCCTTCTCCTCCATTCTCTTCTCAGGATTTTGGTCACACACACACTTGTGCCAGGTGTTATTTTCTTTTCCTTTTTTTTTTTTGGAGAGAGGTTTTTGCTCTAGGGTGCGTGCGCTCGCCAGATAGAGAGAGACAGAGAGACAGAAAGCGAGATATCACCCCCCAGGGGGGAATGGCCATGCCGCAATCCCTTCTCCTCCATTTTCCTCTCGGGATCTTGGGCACGCATGCACACGCGCCCAGCGTGAGTTTAAGCCACCATGTCCAAGACTTGAACCGCGGTCAACTACGTGGGAGTCCAGCAACATAGCCATTACGCCAACTGATGGTCCCATGTCAAGTGTTATTTTCAAGTCACAGGATTTGGGTTTCAAACTATGGTCAGCCATAACGGAATCCAGCACCTTGACCATCATGCCACCTGCTGGCTCCTCTTTTTTTTTAGTTATTATTATTATTTAATTTTTTTTGCTATAGGGTGTGTGCATTGGCCAGAGAAAGAGCGAGAGGGAAAATGGGAAATCACCCTTCTAGGGGAAGGCCACATCACAGTCCCTTCTCCTTTTTCCTTTCGGAGTTTTGGGAGTGCACTCACAGATGCCTGGCATGGTTTTTAAGCCGCTAGGTCTGGCACTCGGATCACGCAGCTTGCTGTTCGGGATCCAGCATCTTAAACTTTACCTGCTGGCCCAGGTAGTGAGGCCTTCAAAGCTGACGGTTGGATCTTGGAGGCATTGCCTTCATGAATGGGTTATTGCTGGCTCTTGAGGTGGAGGCATTGCCTTCATGAATGGGTTATTGCTGGCTCCTGAGGTGGAACGAGTTTAGCACTCATGAGAAGGCACTAGTTCCAGGAGTGTGTTGTTATGAAAGGAGGACAGCAGCCCCCAGGTCTCTCTCTGCACATGCCCACCACCCCCTGCTTCTGCTGTGACGGGCACCAGAGGCCTGCCTGACACAGTCTTGTGCCTTTAGACCTTCTATCCACTTGCATCGTAGGTCAAATAAACCTCAGTTCTTTATAACGCACGCAGTCTCACACACTTCTGTTATAGCGCCACAACCGCGGACTGACACAGGGAGGAATAAGGTCTGGATGAGGTCTGGATTAGCACCCTTTTGAGAGGAGAGAGACAGAGTTCTCTCCCTCCACCATGGGTATAGTGAGAAGGCAGCCATTTGCGACCCAGGGCGAGGGTTCTCCACAGACCCTCGATCTTGGACTCCCCAATCTCCAGACCATGAGAAATAAATGCTTGTCATCCAGGCTAGTATTTGGCTATAGTAGCCTGAACTCCTAGAGCAGCTACCACGAGGGCTCAGAATCGTACCTTGCTATCTCAGACTTTCTGGTATTGCACAAGCCTCTGGCATTTTATAATGTCTTGGAGGGAGAAGAGAGACCCTTTAATGACTAGGGTTGGATTTCTACCCAGTCTGGCAGGTTGGGGCACATAACTTAGTGCATTTGAATGAGAAAAATAAAGTAAGGAATGTGACATTTCACGCACATTTTGTAACCAGAAACAATAACCACAACAAGCGTCGCAGGCCGCCCACATATTTCATGGCTTTCTCATTTTCCCAGTGTTGTCTTCTGTGTCCGTAGATTCTCGGCATTGTTCTTGCAAGGTTTGCCTAAAACGTCTCCAGGTTGGGAAATTTAGTTGTTTTTTTTTTTTTTAATGAAGAATATTGGAATAGAGGAGGAGCTTCCTCAAAATAAATAAGACGTAACTATTTTGGATTCTCACCCTTCATTTCTTAGTAAATATCTGCTCTCTGCATTTCTTTGATTTTACTAAATCTTCCAAATATGGATTTTTTAAAAAGAGATTCTCGCTATAGGGCACTTGCTCTCACTGAAGGGACGGAAACAGAGAGACGGAAAGCGAGAAATCACTTCCCAGAGGGATGGCCACATCGCAGTCCTCCTCCATTCTTCTCTTGGGAGCTTGGGCACACACGTACACGTGCCTGGCATGAGTTTCAAACTGCCGGGCCTGGGACTCGAACCATGGTCGAGTCCACATGGGAGTCCAGTGACATAACCATATGCCATCTGCTGGTACCCAGATATGGATTTTTAAAAATTCTGATCTCTTCCAGATATTACATTTATGTAGTTGAAAATGATATAAACAGACACGTGAGAAAGAGCACACCTACCCCGTCTCTATCTTCCTTCTCTTTGCCCCTGGTAAGTACCTGGTTTTCTTCTTTTTGTATGTTTGTTTCTTTGTTTTTTTTTTTTATATTGTGTGCTCTTTCTTTCTTTTTTTTTTAAGTTTCCCCCCCATAGGGTATATGTGCTTGCCGAAGAGAGCAGAGGCAGTGAGAGGGAAAGTCGGAAATCAACCTCCAGGAGGGGATGGCCATGCCACAATCCCTTCTCCCCCATTCTCCTGGGATTTGGGGCATGTATGTACATGTACCTGGCATGATGTTTAAGCTGCCAGGTCCAGGATTTGAACCTTAGATGGCCATATGCGAGTCTAGCGCCTTAACCAACATGCCACCTTCTGGCACCTGTAAGTAACCATTTTTACTATAATGCCTTATTTACTTTTCTGATGTTTATTTATGCAAATATAAACAAAATTTGGTATTCCCTCCTTTCTTACATGCAAAAAAAAAGAAAAAAGCTCACTGTATACATTCTGACCCTTCTCTTACAAAGTTTAGCTCGACAACCGTGGAAGA
>NW_006159651.1:564820-566892 GCF_000334495.1 Tupaia belangeri chinensis | reverse complement strand
GGTAAAACCTGCGAGGCTGAGGCCACGGGAGGCCCGGGGTTCACATCCCGAGGTCTGCCTGTGCACATCAGGTGTACATGCGTGCCCGTGACCCAGGCTGCCTGAGGCTGGGGCGGGCTGCAGCGAGAGGGCCCTGCTGGGTACGCCTCTCTCTCATCTAACAAACAGGTAAGTGAGTAGACCTGGGCCAGCCTGCGGCCTGTGGTTAAGGTGGCTGGATCCCATATGACTGAGTGCATGATGCCAGTCCCAAATCCGGCAGAGTGAAAAACACGCTGTGTGTGTGTGTGTGTGCGCGCACGCACGTGTATGTGCACGCCCCAAATCCTGAAAGGCGGGAGGGAGAAATGGAGACGGGATTATGGTGTGAGCATGCCCACGTGGATGCTTTCTCTCTACCTCCATCCCCTGCCACCTCTAGGGAGCGTACATGCCCTCTGGCGGGGGAAAATAAAAAAAAGAGAGAGAAAGGAAAGGAAAGGAAACCCAGCCGGCCAGGTAGCATGGTGGTTAAGGCAGCTGGATCTCACATGGAGAACTGTGCAGTTTGAGTCTCCACCTGTTGGCTTGAAAAACACGCTCAGCACCTGTGTCTGTGTGCCCAAAATCCCGAGAGGAGAACAAGGAGAAGAGATTGTGGTGTGGTCAACCCCCCTCGGGGGGGATGAGTTCTCCCTTTCTCTCTCTCTCTTTCTCTCTCTCTTTCTTTTTTTTTAAAGAGAGATTTTTACTATAGGGGACATGCTCTTGCCCAGAGAGAAGAGACAGAAAGTGAGAAATCACCGAGACAGAGACAGAAAGTGAGAAATCACCCCCCAGGGAGGATGGCCACACCACAACCCCCTCCCCTCCATTCTCTTCTCGGGATTTTGGGCACGCACGCACATGCACCTGGCGTGAGTTTTAAGCCACCGGGTCTGGAATTCGAACCCCGGTAGACTACGTCGGAGTCCAGCAATGTAACCATCATGCCATATGCTGGTCCCACTCCGTCCTTTCTATCCCTCTGTCTTTCTCCAGTGAGCACACATACCCTATAGCTAACTAAAAACAAAACAAAACTTACGAAACTTTAAACATCTGGATGTCTTTCCATATCAGCACATAAGCTCTTCCTCATGCTTCCCCCTTTTTGACAGCTGTATGGTATTCCGTTGGTAGATACGCAGAGTTCTGTGTTCGGCTAGTTCTCTGTTGCTGGGCCCTGGGGCTATTTTTTGCTGTTAGTATAAAAACATGCCACAATGAATAACTCCTTACCTGAGCACGTTTGCATTTGTGTGGGTAAGTCTGTGGATTCCAGAAAGGGGCTTTCTGGGTCAAAGGGTGCATGCTTTTATCATTTCGGCAGACGCTGCAGTTTCTCCTCCGCGGGTGCGTGCCTTCTGCACTCCCACCGGCAATGCACGGCCGCGTTCACGCGCTGTGTGATCCAAGTGTGGGATTCCTGCCGAGCAGCAGGCCGACGTCCGGAGGTTTAACGTGGACACGCGCTGGCCAGTTCTCCTGCACTCCTTCAGAACTGCAGACTCCTCTCATGTCAGACCCCTTGGCGGCTCCCACTTGGCGTCGCCCAGGTGGGTCATGTTTGTGTGTCCTGCCTGCACTGTCATCACGGTGCGGTATCTACCAGGGTCGGCCGGGTGAGGACCTGTGGGCTAACATTAGTCACTGTACTGGGGCGTTGGAAAAGTCATGACGCATTTCTCATAGAAAACCAGAAAAACTACGTCATGACTTTTCCAATAACCTGGAAGTAAAAAGCCACTACAAGCTGCAGGTGGCTTGAATCATTTTAGAGGAACTGGCCTCTGAATGAAAAGGTAATTTTTTCATTCTTTGTATCGTTGTTCTGTATCTTTTAAAAATATACTTTTGTATCTATTAATATTTAATGAAACAAATAAGAAATGAAAAAATTATCTTGTTCCCAGAAAGCCCACACCCTTGTGAACAGAAGTTGAAATTAAAATAAAAGGGAGAAGGGACCAGCAGTTAGTGTAATGGCTATGTCGCTGGACTCCCATGTAGTCGACCGCAGTTCGCGTCCCGGACCCGGTGGCTTAAACTCA
>NW_006159651.1:563472-564547 GCF_000334495.1 Tupaia belangeri chinensis | reverse complement strand
AGCAAAGAATGAGACAGGCAAATATCCAGTCTGCTGGTGAAGAGTTTAATAAGGGAACTTATAGGGCCCAGGAGGTGGTATAGTGGTTAAGAAGCTGTAGTCCCACATGATTGATGGCAGCTGGAATCCTAGTTCGAGTCCCGGACCCAGCAGCTAGAAACTCACACTGGGCACATGTGCATAAGTCCTCAAAATTTGGAGAGGAGAATGGAGGAGAAAGGACTGTGGCATGGCCACTCTGGGGGTGATTTCTCTTTCTCTCTCTGTCTCTTTCTGTGTCTCCAGTGACAGCATGTGCCCTATAACAAAAATCTCTCTTTAAAAAATAAAAAAAAATTAAAAAAAACCGGAACATAGAGACAGAAGAGATGTCTGGTATTGCAGACGGATCTCCATGCCGTTCACCCCCAAAGTAGAGTTAGTGGCTGTGGTTAGTGAGGGAGGGGGCGTAGCGGAGTGCACACACAGGAGCACTCGAGGACTGTGTAGAGTGGTTTTGGTGTCAACGTTGCATGTAATTCTGTTATTTGTATTAATAGCTGTTCAGGGCCCGCACTGCCCTGAATGAAGCTAGGCATGCTTCCCGGAGCAGTTCAGGCCACCTTCCTGCCCTGGAAGTCATCCGAGGAGCGCGGGGAAGTGCAGCAGCCCCTCGGTGCAGTGGATTAATGGCTTTGGTTAAGAGAGTAGATTAGTGGGACCAACAGTTGGAGTGAAAGTTAAGGCACTGGACTCCCACATGGTCAACCATGGTTTGAGTCCTGGACTGGTGACGTGCTATCTCACTTTCTCTCTCTCTCTTTCTCTTTGGTGAGTGTACATCTCCTATAGTAAACTAAACATAAATAAATAAATAAAATAATAACTTTATTTGTTTATTTATTTATTTTTTTGAGAGGTTTTTGCTATAGGGCACGTGTGGTTGCCAGACAGACAGAGAGAGACAGAGAGACAGAAAGCGAGAAATCACCCCCCAGGGGGATGGCCACACCGCAATCCCTTCTCCTCCATTCTCCTCTCAGGATCTTGGGCACACACGCACACGCGCCCGGCCTGAGTTTAAGCCACTGGGTCC
>NW_006159651.1:562238-563094 GCF_000334495.1 Tupaia belangeri chinensis | reverse complement strand
TTCAGGACTTGAACTGTGATCAGCCATGTGGGAGTCCAACGCCTTTAACCACACACCACCTGCCAGTCCCAGAACAAATAATTCTTTAAAAAAGAAGAAAGAAAGATAGTGGGTTAGCTCCCAGATGCGCTTACTCGCCATACTCATCCTATTCTTTCCTAGGGGTGGTGTTGTAGAATTTATAGAAATAACAAACGGGAGGCCAGCAGGTGGTGTGGTGGTTAAGGTGGCGGATCCCATATGGCCGCCTCGGCAGCTCGAGTCCTGGACCCGTAGCTTGAGAAGCATGCTGAGCACGTGTGGGTGTGTGCCCAAAGTTCAGAGAGGAGAAGGGGTTGCAGCATGGCGTCCCCTCGGGGGTGATTTCTTGCTTTCCCTCTCTCTCTGTCTCTCTGGCAGGACACACACCCTATGGCAAAATTACAACAAGCAAACGGACAAAACAGCGAATGGGAAAACTGCAAATTCTAGCACAGCGACCGTGTTGCCAGCCTGGGGCCTTCATGAAAGGCCGCATGAAACCGAAAACGGGGAACAAAACAGCATAAACAGAGTAGGTACTTCCGTCTCTTCCCTGTCCATGTGAGGAGGGTCCTGGGCAGGTGTGGAGGCCCCTGGTGACGCGGGCCCAGGCTCCTTCTCGTCTCCTCCTCCCGGCCACCTCTCCCACCCTCGGGCTGCCCTTGGTCCAGGATGGCTTCCTGAGTCCATTGGGAGCCGGTGATGTCCTCGTCAAGGGCTTCTGTGCTGGCCTCAGGGGAGGGGCCCTGGAGCCCAGCAGCCAGCGCATGGCTTTCCGAGGTGCCAGGCAGCCCTCAGGGGCCCTGGTCTGTGGGGGCGGGGAGAATCTCAGGCC
>NW_006159651.1:561076-562029 GCF_000334495.1 Tupaia belangeri chinensis | reverse complement strand
GAGGTGTGGGCCGTCCAGCGGGGCTTGGGGCAGGGGTGGAGCGCGGCGTCCGGGCCCTGGTGAGGAGCCCATCTCTCCCTGTCTCTACTTCTCTCTCTCTCTTTCTTTTATTTTTCTTTCTTCCTCTCTCTGTCATTCTCTTTCTAGTGGAATAAATAAACTTGAATTTATAAAAAAAGAAAACAAAAAAAAAGCCTGCGGCCGGCAGGTGGCACGGTGATTGAGGGTGCTGGACTCCCACATGGCCGACCATGGTTCGAGTCCTGGGCCTGGCCCGTTGCTTTCTCACTTTCCCTCTGTCCTTCTCTGTCTCTTTCTCTCTCTCTCTGACTCTCTCTGGTCAAATTAAAATAAAGAAAAAAAAGTGAAATAAAATAATTCTTAAAGGAAAAAAAAAGCCTAAAAAGAACCATGTCTGCAAGGAACTTTTGCTTTCAGGGTATACCCCCTACCACCACCCCAACAGGGAGAGGGAGTACCGGGTCCTCTCTCCTGGCTGGGAGGGAGGGGGTCACTCAGAGCATTGAGGGGAGAGGTGGGGGATGAGGGTGAGGTTAGGTGAGGAAAACAGGGAAAACAGAACACAATAAAGTGGCCAGCAGGGGCGTGGTGGTTAAGGTGCTGGACTCCCACGTGGCCAGCCATGGTTCAAGTCCTGGATCTGGTGGCTTGTTTCCTCACTCTCCCTCGCTCTCTCGCTCTCTTTGGTCAAATTGAACACTAACAGTAAATAAATAAAATGAAATAGTTATTTAAAACAAAACACAATAAAGTTTCACAAGAAATCACCCTGCATAGTTCTCATGAATCTATGTTCTCCTTTCCCAGAAAATTGCCGTCCCTGCTGGTGGGGGCTGGTACAGGTGCCAGGTCTCACACAAGCGGGGTGGAGGGTGCTGTGAGCAGAGGCCAGGAGCAGCCAGATTAGGGCCGGGTAGCCCTGGCCTTTCATG
>NW_006159651.1:549274-561055 GCF_000334495.1 Tupaia belangeri chinensis | reverse complement strand
TTCTTCCTTCATGGAAGAACTGAAGCCGGGAATGCAGCGGAGGCCCTGACGGCAGAAAGCAGAGCTGACCAGGATGTTGGGGTGCAGTGGCCCAGTGCCAGTGTGGGACTTAGGACCTCGTCTCACGCTCACAAAGAACTGGAGACGCGGGCACAGAGAGGGGACGGCCAAGTGCAGCTTATTAAGAGAGGAGCAGAAGAACAGAGCTCCGAGCAGGGAGGGTTCCGGGTGGGCTGCCAAAGCGGCACTGAGGGGAGGGGGTCCTGTCGGGCAATGGGCTGGCTCTGGGATAAGAAAGGGGCTTCAGAACATGGTTACCTGGGAGGGCCGGCAGGGGCGTGGTGGCTAAGGGCACTGGACTCCCACATGGCAGGCGGGTGGGCATCTGGGACCTGGTGGCTTGTTTCTCACTCCCTGTCCCCACTCTCATTCTGTGCCTCCTGGTCAAATAAAAAATAAAGAAAATAATTCTTTAAAAAAAGAAAGAAAGAAAATGGTCACAGCGTAGCCGGGTGACTTATTGCCCACTGTTTGCGGGGTCAGCAGACCACAGTGACCTGCATTGTCAGGGCGGTGAGCGTGCAGAAGCAGCTGCCCTCAGGGGCGCTTGCTCCCAGCCCTAGTGCAGCCAGCGCTTCGCTGACCTGAGCGGCTGTGACTCCATCGTGGGTAAAGCTGTGTCTCCGTGTCGGATCTCGCACCCTAGTTGTAAGTCCTGAGCCTGTCTCCCACCTCCGAGTGACGCAGGGAGACTAGGGAGCCGAGGGAGGTCAGCCCAAGAGAGGGCAGCTCTGGGCACACCCAGCCTTTTTGAGCATGAGCCTCAGAGCCAACGCTGTTTGTGTCCTCCCCACGTCCCCCCGACACTGGCCATAGAGTGGCTCCTCCTGCAAGCACCCGGGACTCTGCTCGAGGGCTTTCTCCTGGCCACGGAGCACCAGAGAGGAACAGGTGGACAAAGAGAAAGTGGGAGATCATGCCCTAGAGGGATGGCTATGTCACAATCCCTTCTCCATTCTTTCTTTTTTTTTTTGGAGAGGTTTTTTGCCATAAGGCGCTTGCGCTCTCCAGGAAGACAGAGAGAGACAGACAGAAATCGAGAAATCACCCCCCAGGGGTGATGGCCATGCCACAATCCTTTCTCCTCCATCCTCCTCTCGGAATCTTGGGCACGCACGCACATGCGCCCGGCATGAGTTTTAAGCCACCGGTTCCGGGACGCGAACCGCGGTCGACTACATGGGAGTCCAGCGACATAGCCATTACGCTAACTGCTGGTCCCCCTTCTCCATTCTCCTCGCAGGATTTTGGGCATGCTCGCATACTCGCCTGGCATGATTTCCAAGCCGCCAGGTCCAGGACTTGAACTGCTGTTGGCCACGTGGGAGTCCAGTGCCTTAACCACCACACCACCTGCAGGCCCCGAGCTTGGTTATCTCATTCTCACACCTGCCTAACCTTCTAATTCCCACTGAACTATTAGCATGCTAGATGACACCCCATCTGTGCTGTGACAATGTGGAGTAAAAGGACCCGGCTTACCTTAATAAGGCCACAGAACGGAAGAGGCAGTGCTTCCAGGAAGCCTCTCCCGACCCCATGAACAAACCACCCCTTAGTGAGCCTGGTTAAGCCAGATACCAGGGCTGCCCTTAAAACTGTCCCCCCTCTCCCCTCACAGGGCTGTCTGCCTGTGGACTAATCCACTCTGTGGAGCCCCGTAACAAACTTGCTCTCGCATTCCCTCAGCGCTCACTCCCCAATTCTTTCCTGTGAACCAAGGACCCTCACAGCCCACCTGGTAAAGCCCAGGGCAGATGCAAAAGCAGACGGAAAGAAAGGGACAAGGACGAGGGAAGACAGAAGTGGGGCGTCTGCAGGGGGAGGACAGAGCCAGTGAGAGAGAGCAGAGGAGGAGGAGTGCTTAGGGAAGAAAAGGCGCCTGTGGGTGTGTGGGCGGCGGAAAGTGGGCAGTTGTAAATGAGGCCTTTGAGCCTTTGTTTGGGGAAGGCTGGTTTTCCTGGTGCCTCAGGCTGGGCCTCAGGTGACCTCCCTTCCTCGCTGTCTTCCCAGCCCTTCCTCCAGGTGAGGTCTGCCAGCTCCTGCTCCTTCTCTTTGTCCTTCATGTCTGCTCTGGAGTGGCTGTGGACTGAGGTGACGCTCCCCTGTAATGTAGAAAACACGGGGAACAGGAGAGAGAGAGAGGGAGAAGAGAGAGAAAGGGCAAATGCCCTTGGAGCTGCCAGCCAGGATCTGGGCAGGCTCCATCTGCAAGGGAGGGACACACGGTTAGGGAGGAGCAGTCTCTGTGCAGCCAGGATCTGGGCAGGCTCCATCTGCAAGGGAGGGACACACGGTTAGGGAGGAGCGGTCTCTGCGCAGGACCCCTGAGGCAGTACCGGGTCTTCCACTGCAGTGCCTGCCCCCCAGGACTTGGCACCTGGGGGAGGTGAGGTCAGAGCCCCGCTGTGACTGCTGTGACTTGGGACACCGCAGGCAGGCGGAAGGCTCAGGTGTGCTCGAGGGCACCAGAGGTAACTTCCCTTTCCTTACCCTCTCACTTTCTTACTTATTCTCCAACGGAGAGACTCAGGAACACACCCCTGAGCCCAAGGAGCCCTCCTCCTCCCCTCATCTTCAGTGCTTTCCAGCAGCAGCACCTGGGGTGTGGGTGTGGAGATGGTCAACTGGCCCAGCCTGGGTGCTCAGCGGCTCTGACAGAGCTGACAGATCCTCCTGACAGAGCTTCCTGCAGTCTCGGGTTTGGGAGCCTCCACAGCTGCCGACTTGTAACCCGAGACCCTGAAGACGGGCTGTAAGAAACATGTGTCAGCATCTTTTTTTTTTTTTTAATAAAAAAGATATTCGCTGGTCTCGAGGCCTAGAGGTTAAGGTAACTGGATCCTACAATGGCTGAGGGGGTGGGTTGTGGCAAGACCCTGCTGGAGGTACTGTCTCTGTCTCTTTTGCTCATTAAGTAAGTAAATAAATAAGTAAACTGGGAGGGGGGAGGGATGCGTGATGACTTGGAATAGCTGGCAAATGAAATTTCTTTTCTTTTCTTTCTTTTTTTTTTTTTTTTCTGCTGGAGGGCATACGTCCTCATCAAAGAGAAACAGAGAGAGAGAAGAGAAAACACTCCCGTGGGAAACGGCCATGCCACAGCTCTCTCCTCCTCCATCTCTCCTTTCAGGACTGGGGCATGCAAGCACATGAGCCCCATATGTTTCTCACGCCATCAATTCTAGGACTTGAGCCACGCAGTCAGCCACGTGAGATCCAGAGCTGGCAAATTAAGGTTTTAAGTAAATTATAGGAGGAACCGCATGATGATTTTTAAACCACTTACCGTGAAATGAGAGAGTACAGGCCAAGCCGTGGTAGCATGTGCAGCCAAGATGCTGTGTCTCACTAGATGACAAGGGAAGTCTGGATTTCATTCCCCACCCAACCTAGAGGCTGAGTGTGGGAGCATGCACCTGTGAGCCCAGTGACTTAAGGGTACTTAAGCAGGATTGTGAGCTCGAAGCTGGTCTGAGAAACAGCATGACCCTGCGTTTGGTGTCGGGTGAGAGCTGGGCGTGGTGACTGGGTGTCTTAAATGACAACTAGAGGTCTAAGACAGGAAGATTGCAACATGATGAGACCCTGTCTTAAAAAAAGGAGAATTTATAATGAAAAGAGAAGCAGAGCAGAAAGATTTGGAAAATATGGAGCCTGGCCATGGAGTAGGGACTGAGAGAGACTCTCCGTAACAGTAAAGTCATAGCCCAGGGACTGTTTGCTAAAGGGTTAGCATGGAGGCACCAACTCTGTGGCACAGCGATACTGCACTTCTTAAGAAAAGTGGGATCCCACATGGTGACGACCCTGGTTCAAATCCCTGACCTGGTCAGTCTGAAAGATGCCAGGCATGCGCACAAGCGCCCAAGTTCTGGTTGGCTAGAGGGCTGGAGAAAGGGGATTACGGCATGACCAGCCCTGCATGGGGGTGGTTCTCTCTCTTTCTCTCACTGTCACTCTCATGTGCCCATGCTCTGTCATAAAGAAAGAAAGCAAACAGAGATTAGAGTAAAGAGTGAGACCATGGGAAAAACCCTGAGGGCATTTCAGAAATCTTTGAGGATGCTTCTGGAAGCCCTGAAGAGGCACAGGCCCAGAGGCTTAGGAAGGAAGAATGGTTTTAGGGGACTGGCCTAGGGCAAGCTTGCTGCTCTGTGCCAACTCATGTTCTGTGAATTGAGGCTTCTCAGGGCATTGCTCTGGTGGAAACTCTTTGTGGTGGTTCCACCCTTATGACAAACTTCTGCCTAAGCCCCCAGGTTTTCTGAGACATCCTTTGAAAACTAGATGGGGCCACTCTTTTTTTTTTTTTTTTTTAGAGAGAGATTTTTGCTATAGGGTGTGTGCACTTGCTGGAAAGACAGAGAGAGGCAGAAAGTGAGAAACACCCCACAGGGCGGATTGCCACGCGGTAATTCCCTCTCCTCCATTCTCCTCTCAGGATCTTGGACACACACACACACACACACACACACACACACACAGATGCCCAGTGTGAGTTTAAGCCACCTGATCTGGGACTCGAACTGTGGTCGACTATGTGGGAGTCCAGCAACATAACTATTATGCCATCTCCTGGCTCTGGGGGCCACTCTTTAATCCTATGAGGCTCCACATGATTATAATCAAGGTCCACTCCTCGTATGTTTCAGAGCAATAAGTGGAATGGCAGCTGTAACAGTGAGTTGAGCCACACCCGGTGCCACTGGAACCACGGCAGGAGCTGAAAAGCAACACACCAGAATGTGGGGAGTGCAAAATTACATATATATTCTTTCTGAGCCAAGAAGCCATCAGTCAACTGAAGCCATCAGTCAACTAAAGCCATGAGGAGAATTAGCTGAAGGTGGGCTGGTTCTGTGGCCTAGTGGTTAAGGGAGTGATCCAACTGGCTGACCACGCAGTTCGAATTGCCAGACCCAGTGACTTGACAAACACACCCAGCATGTGTGTGTGTGTGCCCAAAATCCTGCAGAAGCGAAAAAGGATTGCAGCGAGATCATGCCCCATTGGGGGGTGCTTTCTCCCTCTCCCCCATCTCTCTGTATCTTTCTGGTGAGCATGCATACTTTCTGACAAATTAATTCACACCCTCCCAAAAGAAGGAGAGTTAGCTGAAGGAAACTTGTGAGGCAAGAAAGGAGGCTTATATTGAGAAATGAACTATCTTAGGCTGTGCTTATCGCTGACAATGGAGCAGAAAAGACAGAAAGTTCCGGTGACAGAATGCTTTGCACAAGACACCTGTTGGGGTGAGTAGCACAGGCCTTGGTGCTCAATTGGATACAGCTTACGTTAGGAGCAGCTTTTCTTTTTTTCTTTTTTGAGGGATTTTTGCTATAGGGCACGTGCACTCGCCAGAAAGAGAGAGACAGAGAGACATAGAGACAGAAAGCGAGAAATCACCCCCCAGGAGGGATGGCCACACGGCAATCCCTTCTCTTCCATTCTCCTCTTGGGATCTTGGGCACGCACGCACACACGCCCAGCGTGAGTTTAAGCCACCGGGTCCGGGACGCGAACCACGGTCGACTAGGTGGGAGTCCAGCGACATAGCCATTACGCTAACTGCTGGTCCCCCAGGAGCAACTCTTCCCAGCGTAAAGTAACCCTAGGAAAGTAAGATGTCCTTCTCAATGTGGAGGATGTAAGCAAAGTGTACAGGGGACTTCCAAATTGTCATGGAGAATGGGATTGAAGGGCTGGCCCTGTGGCCTGCTGGTTACAGGATGCATATCCCCCAGGGCTGACCACGTGGTTTGAACCCCAGCCCAAATGGCTTGAAAAGACACACACAACACGTGTGTGTTTGCATGTGTGCCTGATAGGCTGACAAAATGGATGAATAGAGAAGGGACTACAGCGTGACCAAGCCCCACCATGGTGCCATCTCCTCCCTCTCTCTCCGTTTTTCTCTGACCAGTGCACGTACATGGTGGCAAAATGAAAAATAAAAAATTAAAATTAAAAAAATGGAATTAAAGTGTGAGTCAATTTTAGTGCAAAAAAGTTGAAATCCATTTACCATTTTTCATAATACACGTGCCCACGTTCAGAGGTCGCACGTATCATGCGGTGTGACGGCATACATCACTGTAGACGGTTGCACGCTCCTTGGTTCTGCGGAATCCGTTCGTTGCTGTGTTCACAGCAAAGGGCGGCCACGGTGGCGAAGCTCTTCGATGACAAGTCAGGCTAATGAGTATCACACACGCTGAGGTGCATACGCACACGAAAGAAAATTCTGGAGAAAACAGAGGCGCTAGGAGAGAGTATCCGAAGGCATATGCATTAAACTTACATAAACATATTGTTAGAGTTTGTCAAAGTCTGGGCATTCTAAATAAAATGAGAGAGACAAAAACCAGAGCAGAAAATTAAGTACAAAACTGTACAAATTTAAGAGTGTGTATCAGGAGACAATGGAATGTGTTTCTGAGCAGATCTGCCTTCCCGCATCGCCAGCCTTTATGAAGTCGCCCAAATGGAGACCCATGGCAGGTAGGCTCTAACGAGGCAGTGACACAAATGTGGGTGGAAGGCCCGGAACACCACAGTACATGTGGCAGGAGCCGCCTGGCCTTAGCATCAGATTCTAAGGCTTAAGGGCAGTGTCTTCAACAAGACTGCCCTCCCGGTAGACGCCAGCCAGTGTGGGTGTCTCCAACCAGTCCCTTCTCTGACCAGCGGGTTACAGATCTGAGGGGCTCCCATGACCCCTCCCTCTCAGGCTCAATAACTTGCCAGAATGACTCAGAATTCAGGAGAATGTTATATTTAAAATGACAATTGTATCATAGGGGATCAGGGTGTGCGAGTCTCCCGACGCATCAAAGCGGGACTCTCACCAAACTCACCTGTGCAGCTTTCTCTGTGTCAGTACGGGCGGTCGTTGACTCATCTGCCACAGGGCAGACCCGGCTCTGGTCCCCTGCTGTGCCGTAATCGCGTGGCTGGTCCTTCTGATAACAAGCCACAAACTTGAGTCATCTCTTGGCATAAACCCTAGCGTGATCTGAGGGGCTCATGAATAACAAAGATACTTCTATTATTTTTTCAATAATTTTTAACAGAATTATTTTATTTCACTTTATTCATTATTATTTTAAATTGGGCTAGAAAGATATATATATATAGAGAGAAAGCCACCAGGTCCAGGACTAGAACCGCAGTCAGCCGTCTCCAACCAGTCCCTTCTCTGACCAGCGGGTTACAGATCTGAGGGGCTCCCATGACCCCTCCCTCTCAGGCTCAATAACTTGCCAGAATGACTCAGAATTCAGGAGAATGTTATATTTAAAATGACAATTGTATCATAGGGGATCAGGGTGTGCGAGTCTCCCGACGCATCAAAGCGGGACTCTCACCAAACTCACCTGTGCAGCTTTCTCTGTGTCAGTACGGGCGGTCGTTGACTCATCTGCCACAGGGCAGACCCGGCTCTGGTCCCCTGCTGTGCCGTAATCGCGTGGCTGGTCCTTCTGATAACAAGCCACAAACCTGAGTCATCTCTTGGCATAAACCCTAGCGTGATCTGAGGGGCTCATGAATAACAAAGATACTTCTATTATTTTTTCAATAATTTTTAACAGAATTATTTTATTTCACTTTATTCATTATTATTTTAAATTGGGCTAGAAAGATATATATATATAGAGAGAAAGCCACCAGGTCCAGGACTAGAACCGCAGTCAGCCATGTAGGAGTCCAGTGCCCTTAACCACCGTGGCACCTGTCCGCCCTCTGTTATTCAGGAAATATCTAGGCATTAGAATCTCTATTCTAGAAACCACAGCGCAAAGAGCTGTCAGACTCTTTACCATACAATAGGGGCTCAATAACACACACCAGAAGACAAAGGAGAGGTGTTGGCATGTCCCTAGAACCCTGTCACGAGAGCTTTAACAAATTCACACCGAAGGGTTTAGTACATTTCATTACAAAAGATGTCAGCCACGCGCAGTCTCTTCTTACCGTGGAATCACAGAATCCAAGCTTCTTGTTATTGCAAGGATTTGGGGGCCAGCAGGTGGCATGGTGGTTAAGGCCACTGGATTCCCACATGGTCGACCAGGGTTTGAGTCCCAGACCTGGTGGTTTGCTTTCTCACTTGCCCTCTCTCTCTCTCGGTCTCTCTCTGGTCCAATTAAAAAATAATAATAATACCAACAAATGGAATTAAATAAATAATTTAAAAAAGAACCGTTATAACAAAGCCTACAATGCAGTCAGGGCACTGATACGTAGGTAGATAAGAAGGTTGAGGAGGGGCTAGCAGGTGGTGTGGTGGTTAAGGGGCTGGACTCTCACATGGCCAACTGAGGTTCTAGTCCCGGACCTGCTGGGTTGCTTCTTCACCTTCCCTCTCTCTTGGTCTCTCTCTAGTGAGATTACATGTGCTCTAGCAAACTTTAATAATTAATTGATTAATTTTTAAAAAGAGAGAGAGGTTGAGGAATATGTCAAGATTCAGCATGAAGGGATTATCATAGTTTACTTATTTTTTCTTTAAGTGTGGAACAAGATCAAAGATCAAGCCAGGAAGCGTATGGTAAAGGTATCTTTCTTCCTAATTCCATCCTATGTTTTCTTTTTCTTTTTTCTTTTCTTTTTTTTTTGAGGGGTTTTTGCTATAGGATGTGTGCGCTCACCAGAAAGAGAGAGAGAGACACAGAGACAGAAAGCGAAAAATCACCCCCAGGGGGATGGCCACACCGCAATCCCTTCTCCTCCATTCTCCTTTCGGGATCTTGGGCACGCACGCACACATGCCCGGTGTGAGTTTAAGTCACTGGGTCCGGGACTTGAACTGCAGTCAACTACGTGGGAGTCCAGTGACATAGCTATTGTGCCAACTGCTTGTCCCTGCATCCCATGTTTTCATTTTAAAATGTCCACATTTATATTTAAATGGGATTAATTTTGCATATACAGAGATAATTCTAATCTTTATCATTTTTCGAATATTCTAATGAACCAATACCATTGGTATAATAAAGCATTCATTTCCCACCAGTTTGAAATGTGAGTTTAATAAACCAAATTCTTATATACACTTTGGTCTCTCTGGGGCTCTGTATTCTGTCTCAGTTAGACAGTTTTTCACGTAACAGCAGCACTTCATTTTAATTACTGGAACTTTCCAATACCTTGAACTTCTAAGTAGGTCTCATATCCCTTCATTCTTCTTCTTCTTTAAATCTCTACGAAGTTCGTTATTTCAAATACCTTGTTAATGGGCCAGCAGGCGGTGTGGTGGTTAGGGTGCTGGACCCCCACGTGGCTGACTGCAGTTTGTATCCCGGACCTGCCACCTTGCTCTCTCATTTTCCTCTCTCTCTCTTTCTTTTTCTGGTGAATACACATGTCCTATAGCAAATTAATAACCAATAATAATAATACATTAAATATATGTGTATTTTTTGTTTTGTTCTGTTTTTAATAAAGAGATTTTTGCTATAGGGCACATGTGCTCGCCAGAGAGACAGAGAAACAGAGAGACAGAAAGCAAGAAATCACCCCCCAGGGGGTATGGCCATGTCACAATCCCTTCTCCATTCTCCTCTTGGGATTTTGGGCTCGGACATACACGTGCCCGGCGTGAGTTTTAAGCCACCGGGTCCGGGACTCGAACTGCAGGCAAATACTTGAGAGTCCAGTGACGTGACTATGATGCCATCTGCCAATCCCAAATAAAATAATTTTTAAGAGGTTTTTGCCATAGGGCAGGTGTGTTTGTCAGAGAGAAAAAGAGACAGAGATAGTAAGAGGGAAAGTGAGAAATTGACCCTCAGAGTCACCCCCCAGGAGGGATGGCCATGCCACAATTTCTTCTCCATTCTCCTCCCAGGATCTAGGGCATACATGCACACGTCCCCAGCATGATTTTCAAGCCATCAGGTCTAGGACCTGAATTGTAGTCAGCCATATGAGAGTCCAGCAACGTAAGCACTAGGCCATCTGCTGACCCCAATAAATATTTTTTTAATAATTATTTTATTTAACTTTATCTATTTATTTTAATTGACCAGAGAGAGGGGTAGAGTGAGAGAGAGAGAGAGAGAGGAGAGAAGTGAGAAAGCAAACCGCCAGGTCTGGGACTTGAACCGTGGTTGGCCATGTGAAGTCCAGCACCCTTAACCACCTTGCCACCTGCTGGGCTCCCAAAAATAATTTTAAAAAAGTATCTGTGGGACTAGCAGATGGAATAATGGTTATGTTGCTGGACTCCCACATAGTCGACTGCTGTTTGAGTCCTGGACCCTGAGACTGAAAAAAATATTCATACCAGGTATGTGTGTGTGTGCATGCCCCAGATCCTGAGAGGACAACGGATGAAAAAGAACTCCTCCCCGGGGTGGGAGGAGGGCTATTTCTCGTTTTCTGCCTCTCTATCTCCACCGAGAGCACATGTGCCCTAAAGCAAAAATCTCTTAAAAAAAAGAAAGAAAGAAAGAAAGAAAGAAAAAGTATCTTGTTACTATTGGAATTACTTTATTTTCCTAGATAGCTTGTGGAATATTTTTAAAAGAATTATTTTATTTAACTTTATTTATTATTTACTTATTTATTCATTCATTCATCCATTCATTTGTTTATTTCCATTTGACCAGAGAGAGACAGAGGGAGAGAGAGAGAGAAAGTGAGAAAGCAAGCTGCCAGATCCGGGACTCGAACGAACCACGGTCAGCCATGTGGAAATCCAACACCTTTAACCACCACGCCACCTGCCAGCCCCATTGTGGAATTTTTTTTTTTTTGAGAGGTTTTTGCTATAGGGCGCGTGCGCTTGCCAGACAGACAGAGAGAGACATAGAGACAGTAAGCGAGAAATCACCCCCCCGGGGGGATGGTCACGCCACAATCCCTTCTCCTCCATTCTCCTCTTGGGATCTTGGGCACACACGCACACGCGCCCAGTGTGAGTTTTAAGCCAGGTTGCGAACCGCGGTCGACTATGTAGGAGTCCAGCGACATAGCCATTATGCTAACTGCTGGTTCCCCCCCATTGTGGAATATTAATGTGTTTACAATATAAGGATTTAAGAGCTTCAGATATTTGTATTTATGTTTGTGTTTCTTCAAAATAATTTGTAATCTTTTTTCCATGAATGCGAATGTTTCTTTTTCTTTTTTCTTTTTAATTTTGCTATAGGGTTGGGACCAGCAGATTGTGTAATGGCTATGTCACTGGGCTCCCATGTAGTCAACCGTGGTTTGAGTACTGAACCCGGCGGCTTAGATTCATGCCAGGTGCATGCCCAAGATCCCGAGAGGAGAATGGAGGAGAAGGGATTGCAGCGTGGTCATCCCCCCGGAAGGAGATTTCTCACTTTCTGTCTCTGTCTCTCTCTGTCTTTCTAGCAAGCACAGGTGCCGTATAGCAAAAAAACCTCTCCAAAAATTTTTTTTTTGGAGAAAGAGAGAGAGAAATCACTCCCCATGAGGGTTGGACACACCACAGTCCCTTTTTCTTCAGTCTTCTCTTGGGATTTGGGGCATGCAAGCACACATGCCTGGTGTGGTTTTCAAGCTGTTAGTTCTGGGGCTTGACCTACACAGTTGGCCGTGTGGGATCCAGCCAGCTTAACCTCCATGCCATCTGCTGGCCTATGGATGCTTCTTTGAAGTATGTCTCTGAGTATTTTACGTATTACTATTATGAATGGAAAACTTTGTGAATTATTCTTTGAAGTATGTTTCTAAGTATTTTGCATA
>NW_006159651.1:548280-548845 GCF_000334495.1 Tupaia belangeri chinensis | reverse complement strand
TGTTTTTTTTAGAGAGAGATTTTTGCTAGAGGGTGTATATACTCTCCAGAGACACAGAGAGAGAGACAGAAAGTGAGAAATCACCTCCGAGGGGGGATGGCCAGGCAGCAGGCCTTTCTCCTCCATTCTCCTCTCAGGATCTTGGGCATGCACGCACACGCGTCCAGCATGAGTTTTAAGCCACCGGGTCCAGGATTTAAACTGTGATCAACTATGTGGGAGTCCAGCGACACAATCATTATGCCATCTGCTGGTCTCCCTACTTTTCGATATGAACTCTGGGTCTTTAATTTTATCTTAACTTATTGTTTATGGCTGTCCAGGAAGTGTGAGGAGTAGTCAGTGACAGTGGTCACAGCAGGAAATGCGTCTAATTTCTCGACACCGTAGGAATACGTTAGTGAGCGTTGGCTATTGTTTGAAATCACATTCTTTAGCACGCTAGAAAGCAACTTTCTATTCTTTTTTAAAAAAATTTATTTATTTATTTATTTATTTTGGGAGAGGTTTTCGCTATAGGGTGCGTGCGCTCGCCAGACAGGCCGAGCGAGCCATAGCGGCAGAA
>NW_006159651.1:546800-548265 GCF_000334495.1 Tupaia belangeri chinensis | reverse complement strand
CCCCCCAGGGGGGATGGCCACGCTGCAATCCTTTTTCCTCCATTCTCCTCTCGGGATCTTGGGGACGCACGCACATGTGCCCCGCCTGAGTTTTTTAAGCCACTGGGTCCTGGACGCGAACCACGGTCGACTATGTGGGAGTCCAGCGACATAGCCATTACGCTAACTGCTGGTTCCCGCAACTTCCTGTTCTTATGCTCTCAACATCCTGGGTATAGGGGTACACACAGGACTGACTGTTTTCATCTCATCAAGTGTCAATTATCAAAGTGATCATGTGGTTTGATAACATGGTTTATCTCCTTTGGCCTAAAGGTATGTTAATTTTGTCATATTTTAAGATATTAAGTTATAAGGGACCAGCAGTTGGTGTAATGGCTACGTTGCTGGACTCCCATGTAGTCAACTGCAGTTTGAGTCCTGGACCCGGTGGCTTAAACTCATGCTGGGTGCATGTGCTTGCGTGTCCAAGATCCCGAGAGGAGAATGGAGGAGAAGGGATTGTGGTGTGGCCATCCCCCCTGGGGGGTGATTTCTCGCTTTCTATCTCTCTGTCTCTCTCTGTCTGTCTGGTGGGCGCATGCGCCCTATAGCAAAAACTCCAAAAAAAAAAAAAAAAGCTATTAAGTTACATTTTCACTCCTGGTTGGTCATGTTGTTTTATTCTTTTAATATTTCATATTAAATTTTTACCTTCTGGATTAAGGATCTTGAAATCTTAAATTTTTTTTTCAGGAACTCCTTTTATATTGAGTATACTTATATATTTTTAAGACTGATATTTTTATAGGTATATATTTTTTTATTCCCAGAAAACCTCCTTTCTCATCTCTCAGAAAGAAGACATCTCTTTCTTTGTTCCTTATCCAGTATGTGAAAACAAAACAGAACTCTCCCAGGTTCCAGTAGGCCAGGCCACCAATCCCACAGGAAGTTCTGATGAACTCATGGCACCATAAACAGCACAGGTGGCTTGTTGTGTGCTTACGCTAGGCAGGGCCAACCAAGAAAAGCACTATTTTACTTAAGCCTTAAAATGCTCTTTAACTCCCCAACAAAAGTATACTCTTTTGAAAAGCGTAATGGCTATGTGGCTGGACTCCCACGTAGTCGACCATGGTTTGAGTCCCGGACCCGGTGGCTTAAAACTCACGCCAGGCGCGTGTGTGTGCGTGCCCAAGATCCCAAGAGGAGAATGGAGGAGAAGGGATTGTGGTGTGGCCATCCCCCCTGGGGGGTGATTTCTCGCTTTCTGTCTCTCTGTCTCTCTCTCTGTCTTTCTGGTGAGCGCACGTGCCCTATAGCAAAAACCTCTCCAAAAAAAAAAAAAAAAAGAAAAGCGATGAAATAACAAAATCTAACAGTACCTATAACAATGACAATGATGAATTTCTTACATCTGTTTAACACAGTTCTGCTTCTTTTTTTTTTTTTTTTTTTTTTTTTTTAGGGGTTTTTTTTATAG
>NW_006159651.1:538958-546749 GCF_000334495.1 Tupaia belangeri chinensis | reverse complement strand
CCCCCCAGGGCGGATGGTCACGCCGCAATCCCTTCTCCTCCATTCTCCTCTCGGGATCTTGGGCACGCACGCACACGCGCCCGGCGTGAGTTTAAGCCACTGGGTCCAGGACTTGAACCGCGGTCGACTACGTGGGAGTCCGGCGACATAGCCATTACACCAACTGCTGGTTCCGACACAGTTCTGCTTCTGATGATAATTTCTGAGTCATGAGAAAAGTATAACGGTCGTCCTGTCTCCGTCTCAAAGCTCTAGCAACTGCCCGTACTCACTTAATTTACTCCACCACTTTTTTGTTTTTAGCTACAGATCATTTCTTTTCTTTTTTTTTTTTTTTTTTTTTTTTTTTTTTTTTTAGAGAGCTTTTTGCTATAGGGCGCGTGCGCTCACCAGAAAGACAGAGAGACAGAAAGCAAGAAATCACCTGTGAGGGGGGATGGACACACTGCAGTCCCTTCTCCTCCATTCTCCTCTGGGGATCTTGGGCACGCACGCACATGCGCCCCGCGTGAGTTTAAGCCACTGGGTCCGGGACACGAACCACAGTTGGCTACATGGGAGTCCAGCAACATAGCCATTACGCTAACTGCTGGTCCCTAGAGATCATTTAAAACGACTTCCAGACATCATATCACGGCACCCACGAACTCTTCAGCATTACGCTTAATTATGACTGCGTTCCTGCAGCTGGAAGCAGAGTGCCTAAGCACAGCTCACTGTAAGAGAGTCTTTAGAGGTTTCCAATAATACCACCCAAATTCACAGCGCGGGGAACGCCTGTGAATGTAATCCCCGAGCTGGAGGGATGGCACTTTTTTTTCCTGAGAATCTTCTGCGGTTGGTTTCCCTCAGCCAAGTTTCTGATAGAACTGGCAGGAGGATGGGGCCAGCAGGTGGTGTGGTGGTTGAGTGCACTGGACTCCCACAGGGCCAGCTGTGGTTCAAGTCCTGGACCTGGTAGCTTGCTTTCTCACTCCCCCCCCTCTCTATCTCTGTCTCTGCTTCTTTCTGATCAAGTTAAAATAATAATGATGATGATGAATAAAATTAAAGAAAGTAGTTTGAAAAAAAGAATTGGCAGGAGGAGGGGACAGAAGTGATAGTCAAGGTTATTTGAGGGGAGGGGCCATCTGGTGGCGTGGTGGTTAAGGAGGCTGGATCCCACATGGCTGACTACATGGATCAAGTCCTAGACCCTGTGGCTTGAAAAACACACCAGGTGTGTGTGCATGCATGCCCAAAATCCCAAGAGGAGACTGGAGGGGAGGGATTGCAATGTGACCATCCTCCCTAGGGGGTGATTTCTCACTCTCTCTCTCTGTGTCTCTCTCTAGTGAGTGTATGCATGCTATAGTAAGATTTTAATATTTTTTTTTTAAAAAGGTTATATGAGGGAGTCTTCAAATAATTCATGGGGAATGGATAGTATGAAAAAACTATACATGAATTTCAAGCAATAATTTGGCTTTTAGGTTGTTTGCTTTTGCTTGTGTGTTTGTTATAAGGTACGTACCTTCACCAGAGAGAAAGAGACAGTGAGAAGTCACCCCCAGGGGAGATGGTCACACCACAATCCCTTCTCTCCCAGTGTCCTCTTGGGATTTTGAGCCTGCACACATACGTGCTTGGTACGGTTCTCCAGCTGCTGGCCTCAACTGGACCCACCCAGTGGGCCATGTGAGATCCAACACCTTAATCTCCACACCACCTGCCGACCCTCAAAACATTTTTGCATGCAAATAAATGTGTACTTTAATTTATTTTTCCACAAACTTTTTGAAGTTCCCTTTGCATATTTTAGAAAAAAATTTAAGATGCAAATTATTCTCTTTTCTGATCAAGAGAGAGACCCATTAACCAGAAAGTAGACTCGGCATCCTTGCAGACTGTGTCTCCCACCCAGCAAGAATTCATCACGTCCAGCTGCTGCACCGGCAAGGAGCAGGAGTTCTTGCAGGGCTCGGAGCTGAACTGTCGTCCGTTAGAGCGGTGTCTCTTAAAAGTAGATAGAGTGAGAGAAGCCAGACCAGACCCAGACCCTAAAAGAGTGTACACTGCATGATCTTGTTTATATAGAACTCTAGAAGATGCAAACTCATCCACAGTAACAGAAAGCAGGTGGGTGGTAGCTCGGGCAGGGAGACAGGAAGGGGTGGGAGGGAGGGAATTACAAAAGGCACGAGCAAACCCGTAACGGTGATGGGCACACTGGCCATCCTGAGCGTGATGACGGTTTCAAGGGTATACACAAACGGCAGCGCTTTTCGAAGTGCGCACTTGAAATCTGGGCGGCTTATTGTATATCGGGGGTGGCTCAATCAATAGGTTTTTTGTTCGTTTTTGGTTTTTAAAGGAGAGCCAAGAGGGATCCTGATATAGATACCATACTTCAGTTGTGAAATATTGGTTTCTTTTTCCAAAAATGAAGGTTTTCTGCTGAGACTTCCCCTTCCCGACTCATTTCTAGTGGGTAGGGATAGCTCTGTGTCTCTTTCTCTCCATTTCTGTCTGTCTCTCTCTGTCTTGCTGTGTCTCCCTGAGACTTTTCATTTTTATTTTTAATTGTCTTTTTTTTAGGTAAAAGTATTCTCTGGCCTCTCAAGCCTCTCCTGTATTGTGTTAGTGGGTGCCTTCCTCACTTCATTTAGGAAAGACACAACCCAATCCAGGCCTATCCTGAGATGGATACAGTACTTCAGCTGTGAAATAATGGTTTTGCATGGCGCAAATGCTCGCTGCATGGTTTTCAGTTTTTGCTTTCTAAAATTATAATCTTATGGCTTTTTAATCCTCTTTTTCTTTCTTGTTTTTCATTTCACTTTTCTTTCTTCTTTCTTCTTAATTCTTTTCCTTTTTTTCTTGGAGATGGATACAGTACTTCAGCTGTGAAATAATGGTTTTGCATGGCGCAAATGCTCGCTGCATGGTTTTCAGTTTTTGCTTTCTAAAATTATAATCTTATGGCTTTTTAATCCTCTTTTTCTTTCTTGTTTTTCATTTCACTTTTCTTTCTTCTTTCTTCTTAATTCTTTTCCTTTTTTTCTTGATCTTTATTCATTGGCTGATCAGCCTCTATGCATTAAGTGCCTAGACAGGTCCAAGTGAACAGCTTCCAAACATCTGAATATGATTAGGGTCAGAATATTCCTCTCTTCACCTTGAATCTGACGCACAAAGAGTGAACACAGAACAGAAGAAAGATTGCAGGTCACCTCCTTTTGCTTGCCTCTGAAAGCTCAGTTTGAACATCAAGAATTAGGAAGAAATGCACCATCCATCAGATGACTAGAAATCACTGCAAGAAATATGGGAAAGCAAGAAGATACCTCTCCTCTGAGGGAAAAGAATAACATCTCTTCATCCTCAGACAGCACGATGAAACTCATGGAAATGTCTGATAAAGAATATAGAGTATTCATAACGATGAAGCTAACAGAGATTGAAGAGAAGAGAGACAATGAATTGCCAAAGAGGCAGGAGAAAGGAGCTGATGAGTTCCAGGAGGTGAGGAAATTCTTACAAGATCTAAAAGAGGAAATACACACTCTAAAAAAGAATCAAATGGACCTGTTAGAGATGAAGACTGTACCCAGCAAGATTATCCTTCACATGGGAAGAAAAGACAAGAACATTCTCAGATAAACAAAACCTGAAAGAATTTGCCAGCACCAAACCAGATCTCCAAGAAGTGCTGAAGGGAGTGCTATCCCAGGAAAATGAAATACAGTCACACAGAAATAAGAGTTCAAAAACTGAGAAAAGGGCCAACGTAACCATAGAGACACGTCTAGAGTTGAATATTGTATCCCAGAATTTAATTGGGAAGATCGGTCCACAACAGAAGATAGATTAAGTATGTGAAACTGACCTGGTGAAATAGCATTTTAGGACTTTTGACTAAACCATTGCTGATTTTCTTCTAGGCTTTGTTTTCCGGTTTTAAAGATTTTTATCCTGTCTTGAGCTGCCGATAGGTTTGTGTACTTACTATTTAAACAGAATCCTGTTTCCTGGCTTTAAGTTTTAAGTAAAGCACCTTAGCATTTCTTTGATTTATTAAAGCTAAAACTGCTTTTATTGAAATTAAAAATATATTTAAAAATCCCTATTTAGTGACCACAGTAAGCTATAGCATCAGCTAGGTGCTGCCTTACAGTATATTCATGCTACTCAGAGTTTCACACCTAAAGTCAGACATGTGTTCACAGATATATACACACCAGCTGAACTTGCTATTGAAAGTAGTTAGATTATTTAAGACATTTTGTGAATCGATAAAATGTGGGGAAGAAAGGAATGGAAAGCAACTGTAGACACCTAAGAGAGTGTGGGAGGAGGGTGGGAAATGGCAGGGGGGGAGGAATAGGGGGAAAATAAATATATACATGTATTTATATGAAACTAGAAATGGAAAATTAATGACGATAATATGTCTGATTAAGCCACTGTGCGGTATATTTTGGATGGGAAATCACATTTTGTATGCTGTGACAGTGCTTAGGGAATGAATATAAATAAATCAAGTAATTAAAAATGTTTCAGAAGAAATAAATAAATAAATAGAAGGATGGCCAAGAGGCAGAGTGGTGGAAAACCTACAGATGCTGCTCCGGAGGGCTGTGCCCGGAGCTCAGGGTCAGGTCATAAGTGAACTTGCAGCAAGAGACAAGCGTCAGGTGACAATTATGAGCCCTCTAGTTAAAGAGCCACCCTTTGGGGATACCTACCCTTTGGGTGCAGATGCCTGCTACGGTTTGTTCCCCCGAATTCATGTGCTGGAATTTGATTCCTGTCTCAGTCTCCTCTAGCATTGGTGAGAGAGAAACCTGAGATCGGGTGATCTCTTTAGAAAACAGAGGTTTATCAGGACCAGCAGTTGGCGTAATGGCTATGTTGCTGGACTCCCATGTAGTCGACCGTGGTTCAAGTCCCAGACCCAGTGGCTTAAACTCACGCCAGGCGCATGTGTGTGTGTGTGTGTGTGTGTGTGTGTGTGTGTGCCCAAGATCCCCAGAGTAGAATGGAGAAGGGATTGTGGTGTGGCCATCCCTCCTTGGGGGAGATTTCTCGCTTTCTATCTCTCTGCACCATATAGCAAAAACCTCTCCAAAAAGAAAGAAAAGAAAACAGGTTTATTTGCAAAATACAATTCTGGTGGCTGGACGGTCCAAAGGCATCACAAAATAGTTGAAGGCAGAATGTGCTGCAGACCGGAGCACGGCCTGCATCCCTGAGTTTCTCCCTCTTGTTCTGGTCTCGTTCTCCCTGCTTATAACCCCCAGGAATTCAAACACAGGAGGCCCAGCATAATGAGCTGATCGCACACAAAGGCCCCACCCTGGGACACAGCGAAGACTTTCAGTTTTTACTTAACACCTTTGCCATGCAATATAACGGACGAATTTTGGGAGGACGTTTCAATACAGCAGTCTCCACTCCAGTGGAGTTGGGAGGTGGCGAGACCTTTAAGAGGTGAGTCTTGGTGTGCAGGGTTTGGATCAGGGAGGCCTCACCCTTGTCAATACGTTGATGCTCTCATGGGGAGAGGTCAGTTGTTATGAGAGAGGGTCGTTATAAAGGCAAGAGCTGCCTGAAGGTCTCTGAATCCTGTGACCTTCCTGTCCCTGCTGGCCACGCTGTGAGGCAGGACCAGAGGGCGGACAGGTGCTGGCCTCGTGCTCCTGGACTTTCTTGCAGCCACTAGAATTATGAGCCAAAGAAACCTCTATTTCTCCTTTTCAATTTTACTGGCCAGGGTATGCGTGTATCCACTAGACAGAGAGTGTGAAGGCACCCCTCAGAGGAATATGGGCATGCTGCCATCCTTTTTCCTCCATTTTCCACCCCATTGGGATGTGGGGCACGCACAGGAACCTGCTGTGTTTTCACGCTGCCGGGGCCGAGATTTGTTCCAGCTGGTCATGTGGGACCCGGCTCTCCCTTTTTTTGTGGGAAGGGATTGTTGCTATAGGGCATGTGTGCTCGCCGGAGAGACAGAGAGAGAGAGACAGAAAGTGAGAAGTCACCCCCTGGGGGGATGGCCACACTGCAACTCCTTCTCCTCCATTCTCCTCTCGGCATTTCAGACATGCACACATGTGCACCTGGTGTTTTAAGCTGCTAGATCCAGGACTTGAACTGTTGTCAACTACGTGGGAGTCCAGCGACGTAACCATTACGCCACCTGCTGATCCCCCAGCTCTCTCTCTCTCTCTTTTTTTTTTTTTTTTAAACGTTTTTGGCATGTGCTCACCAGAAAGGCAGAGAGAGACAGAAAGCAAGAAATCACCCCTCAGGGGGGATGGCCACGCCGCAATCCCTTCTCCTCCATTCTCCTCTCGGGATCTTGGGCACGCACGCACACGTGCTCAGCGTGAATTTAAATCACCGGGTCCAGGACGCAAACCGCGGTCGACTACATGGAAGTCCAGCGACATAGCCATTATGCTAACTGCTGGTCCCAGTTCCCCAGCTCTCTTAATCACTGCACAACAGAGCCTGATCTAAAACTCTTTTTTATTCGTTTAAAGAATTATTTATTTAATTTGATTTATTCATTCATTTATTTTCATTTGACACAGAAAGATGGAAAGTGAGAAGGCAAGCCACCAGGTCCAGGACTCGAACTGTGGTCAGTCATGTGGGAGTGTCCGGCACCTTAACCACCACGCCACCTGCTGGTCCCTAAAACTCTGTTTTTTATAAATATCCAGTCTTGGGTATTTGCTTAGCAACGTATTACCAGACTAAGATAAGCCAGTTGGTTGAAACTTTCAGGTCGTCTTGTTGCTACGGCCCAGCCTGACCCAGCTGATGGAGGTAGGATCAGTAAGCAACTTCGGTTTTGTGTCTCTCTGTCCCTTTATTTTTGGGTCTCAAAACCCATTTTGTGGAATTCAATTTCCTTCTGCCTCTAGATGAAATTTTGAGCAGGTCTCATGACCTTTCTGGTCACTTGTGGGTAATCAATGGCCATCTGGTCACTCTAATTCCATAAAGAGTTTGGGAATTAAATAGCTCAACCTTATGTAAAGAAAACAACCTCAAATTTTCTTTAAACTCAAGGTTTCTTCCCTTCGAGACATTTTCAGACCAGCTGCCCTCAGAGGGAATTGAGATCAGTGGTGATCTCTCATTTCCTACTTTGTGTTTTGTAGCAGAAACTGCTCTTGTTCTGACAACCTAAAGAAGCTACAGGGGGACCAGCAGTTAGTGTAATGGCTATGTCGCTGGACTCCCATGTAATCGACAGCGGTTCGAGTCCTGGACCTGGTGGTTTAAACTCACGCCGGGTGCGTGTGCATGCGTGCCCAAGATCCCGAGAGGAGAATGGAGGAGAAGGGATTGCGGTGTGACCATCCCCCCTGGGGGGTGATTTCTCGCTTTCTGTCTCTCTGTCTCTCTGTCTGTCTGGCGAGCGCACACGCCCTATAGCAAAAACCTCTCCCCCAAAAAAGAAAAAAGTGCCAGAGACCTACTCTCCAAAGCAAAGCCCATTAGGGAACGTCAGGGGATTGTAATCTGGGATATATGTCCTGTGACAGACCATAGGCGCACCCAAAGATGTTAGGGCAAAGGGGAAAGCTAGAAGATAAAAGAAGCGCACGTGAGCTGTTTTGAAACGCAACGCAGACTGTGGTTATCGGGGTTGGTTGAAGGGTCGGAAGTAGCCCTTTGGTGGAGACAGCCATTGTTGGCAAGCGGACCCCTACAGGAGGCCTCTCTGGAATGCTGCCGTTTGAGGAATTCCATGCATAGTTCCTGTCCTGGATGTCCATGCAGGAGCCCCCC
>NW_006159651.1:537153-538927 GCF_000334495.1 Tupaia belangeri chinensis | reverse complement strand
CCCCCCCCCCCCCCCGCCCGCTCCATTTTGTTAGGGGTTGACGTTAGCGACTCCGTTTTGATCCTGACAACTCTCATGCTCCCCCAGCGTCCATGCTCCTGTACCCATGCGTTTCTTGCTGTTGTTCTGGTCTCGTTCCCTCTGCTTATAAACCTGCCAGGACTCGATCACAGGGCCCTACCATAGTGCCTTTTCATACCCGAAGGACTCTTCCTTATCAATAGATTATCTGTGGACTGAAGTGCCGTAGAATTGGGTAAATTATAAGGAATAGAGGTTTATTTAGGTCAAAGTCTTGGAGGTCCAAGTTCAAAGGGCACATTTGGTGAGAGTCTTCTGGCTGGCGCCGAGTCCTGGAGCAGTTCAGGGCATGCGTGATGAGAGGGCAGGGGCTTGCGTGTCTGTGTCTGTGCTGAGACACTGTGGTCTCTCCCTCTTATACAGCCACCAGGGTCCAATCATGGGGTTCTACCTTGACCTTATCTATCCTAATTACCCCCCAAACCCCACCTTGCAGCACCACATAGTCAAATTAAGATTCCATCTGCTTTGGGACCAGCAGTTGGCGTAATGGCTATGTCGCTTGACTCCCATGTAGTTGACCGCAGTTCGAGTCCCAGATCTGGCAGCTTAAACTCACGCTGGGTACGTGGCCATCTCCCCTGGGGGGTGATTCCTCGCTTTCTGTCGCTTTTTGTCTCTCTGTCTCTCTGGCGAGGGTACACGCCCTATAGCAAAAACCTCTCCAAAAAAAGAAAAAAAATAAGATTCCATCTGCTTCATATTTTCACAACATAACCCGATTTCAACCCCATTAAGGGGACCTATTCAAACCCTAACAAGAAGACTCTCGAATCTTTCCTGGACTGGGGCCCCTCTGAACAAGCCTACACTTCCCAGCATTCCTTGCAGCTAGGTGCGCCTCTGTGACTGACTCGTGGCCAGTAGGGAGTGAGTTAAAGTGAGGAGAGCAGCTCTGTTCTGTGCTCAGGCAGCAGCAGTGCTGGGCTTCCCCTTTCCTTCCCACAGGCTGGAACACAGGCGCCAGCGGGTGTGCTGGTGGGTCCGTGAGCCTCCCGAGTGAGGGCGGCCCCGAGAAGGGCAGGGCAGCAAGCCAGAGGAGCCCGGCCTCCAACACTGTGGAGTCACTATGTCCAGCCTCGGATTCTTCATCCTGGAACTATTATGGCCAATAAATGAATTGTTGTTGTTTTTTGTACAGTTTTCCCCCGAGCAGCTAAGACTGTGTACTACCTATTTAAGTTGGTTCTGTGCACATACTATTTATTTTGAATAATTATTTTATTTAACTTTATTTATTTATTTTTAATTTGATCAGAGAAGTACAGAGTGAGAGAGAGGAGAGAGAAAGTGCGAAAGCAAGCTGCTAGGTCCGGGACTCGAACCGTAGTGGGCCATTAACCGCCACGCCCCCTGCCGGCCCCCTGTGCATGTACTTCTATCCCTTCTCATCTTGCTAACCTGGACCCTGGACCTTCCCAGCACAGATGGTGAGAGGGAGGGGCCAAGGGAACTCTTACTTGGCTAGAACTGCTAGAAATGGCTTCGGCTCTCCGCGGGTGGTTAGGCACAGCTGACTCCTCCTTTCGTTAGGTGTCTTTGTGGAATTGTTTGAAGATAATACTTTCTTTGCTAGGATTTCTCATCTCTTGGTGCCTTGCTATGGGCAAATGCCTTCCCTTAGACTGCTCAACCACATATTATTATTATTTTTTTGGAGAGGTTTTTGCTATAGGGCACGTGCGCTCGCCAG
>NW_006159651.1:528246-537092 GCF_000334495.1 Tupaia belangeri chinensis | reverse complement strand
ACAATCCCTTCTCCTCCATTCTCCTCTCGGGATCTTGGACACGCATGCACACGCGCCCAGCGTGAGTTTAAGCCACCGGTTCTGGGACTCGAACTGCGGTCGACTATGTGGGAGTCCAGCGACGTAGCCATTACGCTAACTGCTAGTCCCTCAATTACTTTCTTTTTCAGCTTCTAAGAGCCTGGTTATGTACATCTCTATCAGGATCACCAGACCCTTCCGAGGCCCCTCTGTGAAGGATCTAACAGGCTCCTGCGTCTTCTCTCTCACATTTCCCACTTCTCATCCAAAAAGCCATCATGTACCCAGTGCCCCCTGACGTGTGGGACGGCAGCCCCTGCACCCAGCAAGCTGCATTTTCCACCCTCAGGGCAGCTAGCCTGGCCTCGTGCTTTCTTCATTTCCACGACTGAACCAGCCGGCAGCTCACCACGCCCTTCCCACTGCAGGGAACACGCGTGGGAGTCACGGACTACCACCGAAGGCTCTTTCTCGGGCCTAAGGCGAGGGCAACATCTGTCTTGGATTCCTCGAGGGGTTGAATGGCCTCCCCCTTCCTACTCCGGTCCGGGGTCCTGTCTTTACTGGGACACTCACAGTCTGGGAACTGTTGGGGTACTCGGCTCCCTAAGGACTCTGGCTCCTTCCCTTACTATCCTCTCTTCAGTGCAGGGGTTCGAACGTTTTATAAGCTCATTGTCTTGAGCAAGAGCCCCTGTGCACTTTCCAGAGGCCAACCCCACTGGCTTACCTCGTCTTTTTGGGAATTAACATTCCCCAGCACTCTTTTTTTTTTTGGAGAGGTTTTTACTATAGGGCACGTGTGCTCATCAGAAAGACAGAGACAGAAAGAGAGAAATCACCCCCCAGAGGGAGATGGCCACACCGCAATCTCTTCTCCTCCATTCTCCTCTTGGGATCTTAGGCACGCACGCACACACATGTGCCTGGCTTGTTTGTCAGCCACTGGCTCCGGGACTCAAGCCACAGAGTTGCAAGAGCCTGGTTATGTACATCTCTATCAGGATCACCAGACCCTTCCGAGGCCCCTCTGTGAAGGATCTAACAGGCTCCTGCGTCTTCTCTCTCACATTTCCCACTTCTCATCCAAAAAGCCATCATGTACCCAGTGCCCCCTGACGTGTGGGACGGCAGCCCCTGCACCCAGCAAGCTGCATTTTCCACCCTCAGGGCAGCTAGCCTGGCCTCGTGCTTTCTTCATTTCCACGACTGAACCAGCCGGCAGCTCACCACGCCCTTCCCACTGCAGGGAACACGCGTGGGAGTCACTGACTACCACCGAAGGCTCTTTCTCGGGTCTAAGGCGAGGGCAACATCTGTCGTGGATTCCTCAAGGAGTTGAATGGCCTCCCCCTTCCTACTCCGGTCCGGGGTCCTGTCTTTACTGGGACACTCACAGTCTGGGAACTGTTGGGGTACTCGGCTCCCTAAGGACTCTGGCTCCTTCCCTTACTATCCTCTCTTCAATGCAGGGGTTCGAACGTTTTATAAGCTCATTGTCTTGAGCAAGAGCCCCTGTGCACTTTCCAGAGGCCAACCCCACTGGCTTACCTCGTCTTTTTGGGAATTAACATTCCCCAGCACTCTTTTTTTTTTTGGAGAGGTTTTTACTATAGGGCACGTGTGCTCATCAGAAAGACAGAGACAGAAAGAGAGAAATCACCCCCCAGAGGGAGATGGCCACACCGCAATCTCTTCTCCTCCATTCTCCTCTTGGGATCTTAGGCACGCACATGCACACGTCCGGTGTGAGTTTAAGCCACTGGGTCTGGGACTCGAACCGCGGTCAACTACGTGGGAGTCCAGCGACATAGCCATTATGCTGACTGCTGGTCCTGACATTCCCCAAAACTCTAGTGAAGCTCTGTTCTGTTTGAACTTCTAGCCCACCTAGACCCAAGGTCACATTCAGGAGGACTCCTCCAGTGCTGGGAAGGCTGCATATTCGATCTTGCTCACGAGCAACTGTTCGTCCATTTTGTTCCCTTCCCCTAACCTGGCTGTCTGCTTCTGTAAACCTGCTTGCTCTTCCCATGAGAAAATAGCTCGTGCTAGCCATATAGAAAACCGCACCCAGGGACGCCATCCTGTACCTGCTACTGTCTTTGCTAACTAGCCGGTTTAGCAATGGAACTGCTTGCATGGAAACCCCACTCCCCTCAGAAATCATTAACCTGCTTGATTCAGCTTCTGTACCTGCTTGCATAGAAACCCCTGGTAACTGACTGCCTGTGAAAAGATGACTCAGACTTCCGTCGGGGCTGCAGTTCTGACTCTCGGCCCGGAGCCTCAGGCTGTAGTCGCTGGCCAGCTGATAAAGGCTCCCTTTAACCTTAGTCTGGCTTTGGTGGGCGTTCGTTTGGTTGCACCCTACAACAGTGCCACTGCCTGCCATTCTCCCCAGCAGGTTGGGGGGGCTCTCATCCTGATGGGGAAACATTCTTCCCTGGTGGAATGGAACCTGAGCGTCCCCAGTCTTACTAGACGACAAGGATGTGCAGATGGCGCACCTTCAGGCAGGAACCCGACTTCCAGTGTCTCTCTCTCTCTCTCTTTCTCCTGTTTTCTTTTCCTTCTTTCATTAGCAATAGGGCATGTGCTTTCACCAGGGAGAGACAGAAATGAGAGAGAGTGAGAAAGCACCCCCGAGGGGGATGGCAGTACCACAGTCTCTCCCCTTCCATTCTCCTCCCGGGATTCTGGGGTAGTTTTCAAGCTCCTGGATCTGGGACTCGAGCTACACAGTAGGCCGTGTGGGATCCAGCACCTTAACCCCCACCCCCTGGCTGGGCCTCAGTGCGTTTTCTTAACCTCTGCCACGTCCCTTTCTCTGCCCACGTATTTCCGGGGGCCTCAGGGAGTCCGACGCGCGTTCATGACCGGTCATTCCAGCTTACCGCGTCTCTCCGCATCCCAGCCGAGCCACGCTGACGACTCGTAGCCCTTCAAGCCCAGCTCTGCCCCGGGCTGGGGGTGTCTGTGCCCGTGGGGAAATGCCCGTCCCTCTCTCCTGCTTTCTACTTCATTAAAGGGTCGCCCATGCAGTGCCCGTGTGCTGCAGAGTCGGGAGCTTGTAGCGTCCTCGCCTCACGTTGACAACCGGCCCTCTGCTTAGGTAGGAAGCGGGACCGGACTCGGCCTGGTGACAGACAACATCCACTTAGTCCTTTCAGTCAACAAGTCTTTCCTGAGCTCCCTCCCAGGCTAGCCGCATGGTGACAAGATAAATGTGGTCTCTGCACCCGTGGAGTTTAGAGTCTGGTGCAAAACCAAAAACAACACACACACACACACACACACACACGCACACACAGACTTACTGCCCAAGACTTCAGCATGGGGTCAAGTTCCTCACGCCCGGCTGCTGCTCCTGCTCGAGTGAGTTCGGTGCTCAGAGCCCATCCGCTCTCGGGGGAATGGGTCTGACAGTCAGCTGAGCAGGGGACACGCAGCTCCTGCCCCCTGCTGCTGGGCAGCCTGGCTTCCGCAGCTCAGCTCTTGCCCTGCGGGAGGTCTGGCTGGTTCCAACACTGAGGGACATCCGAAGGAAGCACTGACTGTCTCTTCCTCCTTCCCCACTGCGCGCCATGGCATCCAGACTCCTCTGTCCAGGGTAAAGAGGGTGGGGAGGAGACTGCTCGGCAGCACCCAGTATGAGAAGTTAGAAATGTGCGGGTCCTGGGGGGAGGGCGCAGTCAGCGTGGGTCACCGGAGGTAGGAAACGCCAGAGAAGGCAGAGGTGAGGAGGTTGGCAGAGGGGCGCTGGGAGGCTGACAGTGCAGGAGGACGGGGAGGCTTGAGGGGGTCTCTGGGGACATTCTCTGCTGGACAGTGAAGCAAGGCCTGGGACAACCAGCTAGGTTTGTGGCCTTGGAAACCCTGAATTCCAATGATGGGGTTTTCTGGGAGTGTGGAAATGTCCCCAAATACCAAATGGCACATAAAGGACATGTGTTCTTGTCTTTGGGAGGCTGCAGTTGAGGAGAGCCTCTGGTGACCCGTAGGCTGAGCCCCACCCACCTCTCCTCCAGTCCCGAGCCCGCCCTCACACCCGCTCTGCACCCCTGTCCTGTCCCGAGCCCATCCTCACACCCGCTCTGCACCCCTGTCGTGTCCCGAGTCCTCCCTCACACCCGCTCTGCACCCCTGTCCTGTCCCGAGCCCGCCCTCACACCCGCTCTGCACCCCTGTCTTGTCCCGAGCCCATCCTCACACCCGCTCTGTACCTCCCGTCCTGTCCCGAGCCCGCCCTCACACCCGCTCTGCACCCCTGTCGTGTCCCGAGTCCTTCCTCCCAGCACCCAGGGCCTGTAACAGCGCGGAGGCAGCTCAGCCCAATGGTCACCCAGGGGCAAACGCAAGCCTGGAATTTTAGCTTCCTCTCCAGGAAAAACCAGAGATACAAACATTTTCTTTTTAACCATTAGAATTTTAGATTTCCTCTTATTTGCTTGCTTTCTGGCTGTCTCAGAACACAGGTCTTTCCCGTCCCTCCCTCCCTCTCTGGCCAGTACACATGCCCTTTGACAATTACAAACAGACATCAGATACATGGCCCCACTGTTCTGAAGACAACACAGGGCTCAGTTTGGTGCTCACCTGCCTTCGTCCTCCAGCCTTCACTTGTCGCCTTGCTTCCCTCTGGGCCGGCAGCAGTCCTGCCTAGGAGCTAACAACGCTTTTGTATTCATCACAGTATTTCTGTAGTCATGTTTTTCACTGATGGCAAATAATACCAGCTTTCTTTATAAATAAATTCATTAGGTAAAAAAGAGGAGATGGTCTAAAGAAAATGTGAAGTCAGTAGTGGTTGGGCAGTCAAGGCAGAAATCGGGACAGTGGAGAGGAACGACTCCCTGGGAGGCAGTGAGGCAGGGCAATGGCTCATGCTTAGGCGACTGCAATGGAACCAGTTCTTCGTGGTACTCACAATGATCCACTGTGACACCAGAGAACTATCAGAACTGCAATTCGGAGTTATTTCCATTCTTTGTCTTTACATTTCTGGCTGTTGTTTTGTATATTACATAGATCCCAACTACAATGCAAACTAACACATATACTGCAGCATGACTCACGACCCTCTTTACCAATTGGGAAATATGATCAACGAAGTTTGTCAACCCTAGGACTAGAGTCCCTGCACTCTACCCCGGGGCAGAATCCCAGGAGGTCATTAAAGAACACTTACTTGCCGGTGGCCTCCCCAGTGTCCACTCTGCCTGCCTCGCAAGGCTGCCTAGAAGGGGCTTTTCAACAACATACTCAGATTTCTTCCCACATACTCAGATTTCTTCCCATATGGAAGGTTAAAGAAACCTGCTACCAAGATACTAATTCCAGCTGAATACAAGCAGTCCTTCCTTCCAGAAATTTCCAGAAGAAAACATATGTTGTCCTTCTTCCAGCTTCAATGACCCCACAGATAACAAAGAAAACAACCGTATGGACCTGCCAAGGTTGTGGGATCTGAGCTGATGTGGGTAAGGCGCAGAGCAGACACTTCAGGTGGCTGCTGCCCACGCTGTTTGCTTTCCTCCCCGTGGGCCAGTTTCCTGGTCTGTGAAATGAGCCCCATAACCACTATCCTCCTCCCGTCCCAGGTGGTTTCATGCAACACCACAAACAGGTTGGCTCACTCTCAGCCTACAAGGCACTCAACAAAAGGCAGCTGAAAACATTATTATATTTATGAGGGTCCCTCTGAAGCAGGGAGATGGGAGCCCTAAATTTTTAAACAGCTCTGGCAACTACCATCCTGGGAGAAGCTACAAATCCTTAGAAATTGGGTTCTAACCAAACAAAGCTGCAGAGTCCTGCCTTCCCCAGCCCCTCCTCCCTCCTGCAGAGCTGTGACCCAGTCTCTTGCCCTCCCCGCTCTCTTCCTACTGGCCCACCACCTCAAGACGATGTGCCAGTGCTGTAGCAAGGCCCGCTGCCCAGGGCCTCTCGGTGCTCAGAGGACACCGAGTAAGGATGCCAAAGGGGGCTCAGGGCAGAAAAAACAGCCGGACTCAAGGCGGCTGCTTACAGTCTAACAAGGGCCTGTGGGCTGCTGGGTCTGGCAAGAGTGAGAAGGTTTTATTAGAGCTGTGTTAGTCTGCTCCGGCCACTGTAACAAAATGCCACAGGCTGGGGAGCTTAAATGAGAGAAATCCATTTCTCATAGTTCCAGAGACTAGAAGTCCACGATCAAGGTGCCAAGCAGGGCTGGTTTCTCCTGAGGCCCCTCTCCATGGCTTGTAATGGCCACCTTTTTCCCTCTTCTTTTTTTCATTTTTCTTGCCAGAAGGCATGTGTGCTCACCAGGGAGAGACAGAGAGAAAGACAGGGAGAAAGTAACCCTCGAAGGGATGTGGTCACATCACAATTCCTTTCTTCTATTTCTTCATCCTGTCAGGATTTGGGCCATGCATGCACATGCGCCTGGCATATTTTTCAAGCCAATGGGCTGGTACTCAAACTGTGTGGTCAGCCGTGTGGAATCTGGCTTCCTTAACCACTAGGCCATGGGCCAGCCCAGATGGGCACCACTTCGCTCTGTCCTCACATGGTCTCTTTTCTACATGTACTCATCCCGGATGTCTCTCCCTCGTGTTATAAGGACACTAGTCATAGTGGATCTAGGCCCCATCCTTCTGACATTAAACCTTAATGACCTCCTTAAAGGCACTATCTCCAAATACAGTTACGTTGGGGATTAAGACTTTGTGATATTAACACACGCACGCACACACACACACACACATCCTTAGAAGAGCTTCGGAAAGATCTTCTCCTGCTCCCCTCCTTTACCAACCCCAGGGTGGGTCACAAATACTCCAACCTCTCCCACTTTAAGACCCTCATTCCAGAAGGGTCCTGTCCCATACCCAGGAAGAAGGAAAGTTGCACAGAGAGACTAAGAATTGGAATAGACAGGCCTTGCTGGGCTTCTCCACCCAGACTATTAGCATCTCGTGCCTGTGCAGTGGAGCCTCCATAAGGACCCAAAAGGACAGGGTTTGGGGAGCTTCCAGATAGCCGAACACACTGGGGTTCTTAGAGGACTGTGCACCCAGAGACATCACAGGAGCTCTGCAGCCCTTCCCACATGCCTTGCCCTATGCATCTCTTCATCTGGATCCTTCCAAATATCCTTTGCAATAAAGCTGTAACCATAACCTGTGCTTCCCTGCACTCTGTGAGGACTCCAGCAAATCAGTCAAATCCAAGGACAGGATGAGACCAAGGGAACCCCAGCATCCAGCCGGTCAGTCAGAAGTTTCAGAGGCCAAGAGCTACAACTTGGTGTCTGAAGTGACTGGGGTGGGGAGGGGCAGTCTTGGGGACTGAGCCCTCAACCTGTAGGACAAGATGCTAGAACTGAACTAAATTAGGGACACCCAGTCAGTATCCAAGCAGAATTGCTTACCTGTTGGTGAAGAGAAAGCTCTGCACACGCTGGGACCACAGAAGTGATTTGTGTTATGAGACAGAAGGGTGGAAAAACTGTGTGTCTTACTGGACATAAGCTTCAACACATGATTCATGGAGGGCACGATCCAGTCCACAGCAGAACACAGCCCTGCTCAGTTGTTCACATGTAGTCCCTGGCTGCCCTCAAGCAATGACATTAGAGCTGCAAGGCTCCTGCTACATCTAACATGTTACAACAATCTTCCTTTTCCCCACGCTGGGTGAGAAGACCCCACGGAAGACACTCAAGTACACCAGGTACCTCATTCTGTGCCTCAGTCTGCAGTGGTTTTATCACTCTCCTGAGGCAGAAAGTGATGCCTCCCATGTTTCCAGGTTATGAAACCAGAGATTAAAAGTAAAGCTCACAGAGTTGTAATTAAGATATACCCAGCACATTAGGGAACAGAACTGCCTGTCGAATGCTAACCCAGAGCGATCCAGCAGGACACGTGGCTTGCTAACATCATATCATTAATAATTCAGAAATCATTCACGGATTATTCAGAAAACCGGGGGATTTGTATCACAGGCCTCCTGGTCTAAGACAGAGAGACACCATACGAGTTATGTTTAATCCATGAAGATCTACTGAGGGTGGAAACATGACGGGCTTGCATTCCTCCCTTGCTTTTTTTTTCTGCCCAACTACAATTTCAGGTAGAATGAAAGAACTTCAGTTTCTAAAGCTCAAGAGAAGAAGATGCTGGGAACCAGCAGTTAGTGCAATGGCTATGTTGCTGGACTCCCACGTAGTCGACCGCGGTTCAGGTCCCGGACCCGGTGACTTAAAATTCACGCCAGGCGCGTGTACGTGCGTGCCCAAGATCCCGAGAGGAGAATGGAGGAGAAGGGATTGCAGCGTGACCACCCGCCCTGGGGGGTGATTTCTCGCTTTCTGTCTCTAATGTCTCTCTCTGTCTGTCTGGCGAGCGTACGCACCTAATAGCGAAAAATCTCTCCAAAAAAAAAAAGAAAGAAATTTAAAAACTATAATCCTGGAGAAAACAGACCATCATTCTTGATAAGTCTTCTTTATTAGGTTATTTATAGATAGAAATTATCCTGAATTTCTGTGAAATTTAGTGTATAAACTTGATCAATATTACATCTATGTACATATATATACACACACATATATATACACATATGTGTATACACACACATATGTGAATGTGTGTATTTCTGGGTACATGAGATGACTTTAAAAAGTTGTGGAAAAACACTATTATCTTTTTGCTCCATGTTCTACAAAGTTTTGAAGCCCCTATGAATATGTGATAATTTTTTCCCCTACATATTGTTTATGACTTAGAAGCCCAAGAAGCCACTGAGAAGTCCTTTTGGCTGCTCTGATCAGCAGTTAG
>NW_006159651.1:520964-526465 GCF_000334495.1 Tupaia belangeri chinensis | reverse complement strand
CCCTCCCAGCCGCCAAGGCCCCCTGTCGTGTCCCGAGTCCTCCCTCACACCCGCTCTGCACCCCTGTCCTGTCCCGAGCCCGCCCTCACACCTGCTCTGCACCCCTGTCTTGTCCCGAGCCCATCCTCACACCCGCTCTGTACCTCCCGTCCTGTCCCGAGCCCGCCCTCACACCCGCTCTGCGCCCCGGTCCTGTCCCGAGCCTGTCCTCCCAGCACCCAGGGCCTGTAACAGCGCGGAGGCAGCTCAGCCCAATGGTCACCCAGGGGCAAACGCAAGCCTGGAATTTTAGCTTCCTCTCCAGGAAAAACCAGAGATACAAACATTTTCTTTTTAACCATTAGAATTTTAGATTTCCTCTTATTTGCTTGCTTTCTGGCTGTCTCAGAACACAGGTCTTTCCCGTCCCTCCCTCTGCTCGGTGCCTATTGACCTGAGAACACAGACCATGGAAACATTCCAAGGAGATGCTACTCGGGCCTGCTGGTGGCGTGGAGGGTAAGTGACTGGATCCCACATGGCCGACTGAGCAGTTCGAGTCCAGGACCTGGCAGCATGAACATCACGCTGGGTGTGTGCAGGTGTGCCCAAAATCCAGAGAGGAGAATGGAGGAGAAGGGACTGTGGTGAGGCAGCCTCCTGTGGGGGTGACTTCTCCCTTTCCCTCTCTCTCTGTCTCTCTCTGGTGAGCACACATGCCCTAGAACAAACCAGCAAAGGAGATGCTGCTAGCGATTCTTCTATCCAGTGACAGAGTCCCTCGTTGTTGGAATAATTTCTCTCTCTCCAAGTAGAATGTTCTGGAGCTGAGGTGGTCAAGTCGGTTTAATCATTTCAAAGGGCAGTCCCATTGTAGAGAGGCCAGACTGCAGAAATCTGCCCCCCTCCTCGGTCCTCAGTCCAGGATGTCCATAGAGGTCACGGATTCACAGAGGTCACGGGTCAGACGTGCTCAGGCTGGGAGTCCTGCCACGCCTGGAGGACTCCCGATGCGGCTGGTGTGGGCGGTGGGCAGGGACACGGCCGACTTGGCAAGTGGAGACGTCTGAGTGCTATTTCCAGACAATGCAGGACCTTCAGGTCTCCGCCGCTGGCTTCTTGGCCATGGAGTGGCATACCTCATTTCCCTGATGAGCAGGGACACTCAGAGCATGGTGTGGCCACTTTGTCAGCATGCGCCTCACTGTCTCTGTCAGGCGGAGGTAGGTCATCGTGAAGTTTGCCCATGGTGTCCCCGGAGTCTGTGTGAGAGGGGCACCTCCCTGACCCCCTCCCCACCCTGGGGACTATTTCTCAGACAAAAATCAGGCTAATCAGAGTCTTAGGTTGTTGGGGTCGGCAGGTGGTGTGGTGGTTAAAGGCACTGGATTTCCACATAGTCCACCGTGGTTCGAGTACCTAATGGCTTGCTTTCTCACTTTCCCTTTCTCTCTCTCTGTCTCTCTCTGATCAAATTTAAAAAGGGACCAGCAGTTAGCATAATGGCTATGTCGCTGAACTCCCATGTAGTCGACTGTGGTTCGAGTCCCAGACCCGGTGGCTTAAACTCACACCGGGTGCGAGTGTGTGCGTGCCCAAGATCCCGAGAGGAGAAAAGAGGAGAAAGGATTGTGGCGTGGCCATCCCCCCTAGGGGGTGATTTCTCGCTTTCTGTCTCTCTGTCTCTGTCTGTCTTTCTGGCAAGCCCTATAGCAAAAACCTCTCCAAATAATAATAATAATAACAATAAAATGAAATGAAATAAATAAATAATTATTTTTAAAAAGGTCTCAGGTTGACATTTCTGGTGCCCTGAATGTGACACGAGGACATTGGGTAATACGGTGGCAGGACTTAGCACTTGCGTGAGCTCCCTCCCGGCCCACCCTCCGCACCTGCAGAGCTGCCTCCCCCACAGTGGGTGGGGTCCCAGGCAGGCACTGGAGTCTGCCCGAGCTCTCAGGCTCGCTCCACCCACGGCTGGAGAGCTGCGTGTCCAGGGGAGGGTCTCCAGAGGGGCAGTGTTTGCTGCTCCCGAGGCCCGGCTGGGATGGTGTTGGCCACCCACCGTCAGTGCTGGTTTCCTGGCGTGCACGTGATGTAGACTGGAAAGCTTGTAAAAAATTAGCCTCGTTGGGGCCAGCAGATGGTGTAATGGTTACGTCACTGGACTCCCACATAGTCAACCGTGGTTTGAGTCCCGGACCCAGTGGCTCGAAATTCAGGCCAGGCGCGAGTGCACGCATGCCCAAGATCCCGAGAAGAGAATGGAGAAGGGTTCGAAGCAAGGCCCACCCCCCGGGAGGTGATGTCTTGCTTTCTCTCTCTCTCTCTCTCTCTCTCTCTCTGTTTCTCTGGTGAGCACATGTGCCCTATTAGCAAAAATATATCTCTCAAAAAAACAAAAGCCTTTATTACTGGCACGCTTGCTTCTAATTCACTGTCCCTTCATCATTCTTTATAGCATTGTGCAAATCAGACCATGCCCAGGCTCGATTTTGTTAAAGACTTCCCAGAGCCCACTGGGTGAGATCCATACTGCTTGGCATGGCCGACGAGTCTCGTGACAAGGCCTGTCCGATCTCGTAAAAGCTCTTCATGGCGGACGTTTTCAGTGCCCACAAAATAGCCACCCCCTACTTTCTGGCTGCGAAGCTCTCATGAATTGTACTCATTTACGCTTCAGTGCTGTCCCTCCATATGTCAGAGAAGGAGGCCCCTCAGCCGGAAGAGCTGTGTGGCTTTGACCGATCGGGGCAGCCAGGCCACTTCCACGCCCCCTGCCATGCTGGCTGAGGAGCGGGGCTCGGGGCCCAGCGGGATGCGGGCCAGTCTGCGGGCACTTCTGGGACTTTCTGCCTCCCGGTGTGTCTGTGAGGGACGTGATTTGTGAACTGTGACAGCCAGTCAGGGCTTATGAGAGGAGTCTCAGCACACCACGCTCAGAGCATATAAAAAGGGGAAGAAGCCAGGCGCTAGGTGACATCATCGAGCCACCACATTATCCTGGAACTTTTCAGAGTTTTTGTCTAAGCTGCTGCTGATACTTGCAGCCACAAGCATTCCCACTTACCCGGCGTTATCTTTTACAATTGGCCTTCTCTGTCCTGCCGGAAGCCTGTGAGCGTCTCTGTCACACCTCCGTGCTCTGAGCAGGCTGTCCCCATGCCTGGCGTGCTCCCTCCCTGCTCCTCTGCCTGGAAACTTCCTTCATGCTTCAAGGTCCAGCTCAGTGTGACCTGGTCTTCAATGCCCCCGGTAGACTTACGGGAAGCTGTCCCTGTGTCCCCACTGTCCCCCAGGCCCCAATCTATGCAGCTGTGGAACAACAGATAAGAATTTCCCATCTTTTACCAAAATCATTTTATGACCAAAAACATCTCCAGAGCCAGCTGGGGTGTGGTGGTTAAGGGTGCTGGATCCCACACGGCCAACTGCAAGGTTCAAGTCCAGGACCTGGAGGTCTAAAAAACATGGATGATGGGAGTCAGCAGATGGCATAATGGTTACATCGCTGGACTCACACGTAGTCGACTGTGGTTTGAGTCTCTGACCTGAAGGCTTAAACCTCACGCTGGGCATGTGTGCGTGCATGCCCAGAGTCCAGGGGGAGAATGGAGGAGAAGGGATTGTGGCATGGCCATCCCCCTGGGGGGTGGCTTCTCACTTTCTGTCTCTCTGTTTCTCTCTGTCTCTCTGGCGAGCGCATGGGCCCTGTAACAAAAACCTCTCTGCAAAACAAAAAGAAAAAAATATATGCGTGGTGCATGTGAGTGCATGCCCAAAATTTTGAGAGGAGTGTGGAAGAGAAGGGATTGTGGCATGGCCATCCATCCCTGGGGTTGATTCTTCACTTTCTCTCGTCTATGTCCCTCCCCAGCAAAGACTCACACCATCTAGCAAAACTATTGATAGAAAAAAGATCTACAAATCTTGTACGGATCTATCTAGTGGACATATTTAAGCACTTCATTATTTTTCAGAAGGACCAATAAAGTTTGCAGAACTCTTACATTTTTAAATGAAAAACTTTTTTACTATGGAAATGTTCAAACACATTAAAAAATACAGAGAACACCATAATGAACTCCATTATCCTCAATGCCCAACTATAGTGCTTTTGTTTTTCTTTTCAAAGAATTGCTTATTTAATTTTATTTATTACTATTATTTTCTTAATTTGACCAGAGAAAGATGGAGAGAGAAAAACGGAAAGAGAGAAAGCAAGCCACCAGGTCTGGGACACAAATTGTGGTTGGTTATGTGGGAGTCCAGAGCTTTAACCACCACAACATGGGCCAGCCCTGGATGCAGTGTTTTTTTTTGTTTTTGTTTTTTTTTTTTTAAGAGAGATTTTTGTATCGGGAACGTGCACTCGCTGGAGAGACAGAAAGACAGAGAGTGAGAAATCACCCCCCAAGAGGCTGGCCATGCTGCAATCCCTTCTCCTCTCAGGATGTTGGGTATGCACACACACGTGCCCGGCGTGAGTTTCAAGCTGCCAGGTCTGGAACCCGAACCACAGTCGGCCATGTGGGAGTCCAGCAACATAACCAGTACACCACCTGCTGGTCCCCAGCTGCACGGTTAGGAACTCTCAGCCAGTCTCTGTTCATCCACCTTCGGCTTTGCTCTGTTGCTTCGAGGTGGCTTCAACATTGGGTCATTTCACCCACATCGACTGCAATGTGTTTCTCTCGGTCCCTACAAGTGACAGTTCACTCGCTTTCTTGAAAAGAAATAAATAGGGACTGGCAAGTAGCGAGGTGGTTAAAAGCGCTGAATTCCCACATGGCCGACCAAGGTTCGAGTCCCAGACCTGGCAGTTTGCTTTCTCGCTTTCCTTTTCTCTCTCTGTGCCCCTCTGGTCAAATTAAAAAAATAATAACAACAAATGGAATTAAATAAATAAATAAATAAATATTTTTTAAAAAGAAATAAATCAAGCTACAATACCACTATGATATATTAATACATTTATATTAATAATATTAAATATCCAGTCAGGGTTAAAGGATTAATTTTCTCTGAGACAGACAGATGGACAGACACAGTTTCTTGGAAAATCAGCGTCCAAAAAAAGGTGCATACATAGCAATTGGTTGATGTTGTTTTTGTTGTTTGTTTGTTTAGGTTTTTGGTATAGGGAGTGTGTTTTCACCAGAAGGAGACAGAGTAAGAAATCACCCCCCTGTGGGGGTGGCCACATTGCAATCCCTTCTTCTCCACTCTCTTCTCAGGATTTTGGGCACGTGCACACATACCTGGAGAGATTGTCAAACTACCAGGTCCAGGACTTGAACTGCGATCGACCATGTAGGAATCCAGCATCTTCACCACCATGCTGCCTGCCGTCCCACCCTATGTCTCTTAAGTCCCTTTTTTTAAAAAAAAAGTCTCAATCAAGCACATCAACACACATGTTATTGTCAGCAATTTTCCATTTCTTGTTTCCTGTATGTTTTGCTTCCCCCCCATCCTTGATTCCCTATCTCTTACCCTCTGCCATCTCCCACTCTCTT
>NW_006159651.1:517014-519341 GCF_000334495.1 Tupaia belangeri chinensis | reverse complement strand
TTCTCAGTCTTCATGGTGGATTTTTCTAGGCCAGCAATTTTCTCTTCTACGTCTGAGATTCTATTTTCCGTATGATCTAGTCTGCTTTTAATACTTTTGAGGGAGATTTTGACTTCCTGTATTATAGACTTCATTTCTAACAGTTTCGTTTGACTCTTTCGTAAAGTGTGTAATTCCTCTTTTAGATCTTGCAAGAATTTTCTCACCTCCTGGAACTCGTCAGCTCCTTTCTCCTTTCTCTTTAGCAGTTCATTGTCTCTCTTCTCTTCCATCTCTGTTAGTTTAACCATTATGAATGCTCTAAATTCTTTATCAGACATTTCCATGATTTGCATTGAACTGCTTGTGGATGAAGAGAAATTATCCTCTTCCCTTGGAGGAGAAGTATTTTCTTGCTTTCCCATATTTCTTGTGGTCCTGCGGTGATTGCTTGTCATCTGATGGATGGTGTGTTTCTTTCTAATTCTTGAAGTTCAATCTGAGTGCTCAGGAGCAAGCAGAAAGAGGTGATCTGGAATCTCTTCGCCGTTCTGTTGTGATCACTGGTGCAGCAGATTCAGTAGATATTGAGGAATATGTTAACCCTGATAGTATTTGGATGTTTAGCTCCAGTGCCCTTAGATCCATCTAGAAACACATTAAATGGATATTGAAGAGTAGAGAGACAAGAAAAAAGAAAATGAAAAAGAAAGAGAGAAACAGCAACAAAGAAAGAAAAAAAAGAAAAAAAGTAATTACTGTTTTTCTTTAAAAAAGAAAACAAAACAAAAAATAGAAAACTGTGCAGCACACAATAACTAGTTCACAGGAGCCATGAGGAATCTTCTTCTGAAGGAAGGCCTCCCCTCTCCTGCCTGGGTGGGCAGATCAGAGGGGATTATTAACAACAGAAAAGGTGGGGCTGAGAGCAAGAGAAAAACTTTACCTTTAAAAAAATAGTAAAAAGGAAAAATTACCAAAAAATGAGAAGACAGAAGCTGGTGATCACTGGTGCAGCAGATTCAGTAGCTATTGAGAAATATGTTAAGCCATGCTAGCTTGTTTGCTGGAGGCTGAATTATCGGTAGAAAAATCTTCATTTCTCTTGTCCCCTGAAATAACTAGTTTGCAGGAGCCATGAGGAATCTTCTTCTGAAGCTCTCAAGTCCCTTTTAAATGGTTTATTCCCATGTTCTACTTTATACCATGCTTTTCTAATTTAGCAGGGTTTTTCTTCCTTGTCAGCATTCCTAAGAGGAAGGACGGGACCTGCCATGGGACGAAGAGGATGAGTTTGGATGGCCGATAATCAGTGGGCAGAGATAAAGAAAAGACTCGGAGGGAGCAAGGGGGAGCGTCAAAAGCTCTTCCAAATGCAAGACGGGGTGTTCCTGGGCCTTCTGCCTGCCCTTGCCTCAGCCTCCCTGACACGACAGGCGTGCACAACGCACCTGCTCTCCTGTTTTTTAGCTAGCATCTTGCTGTATTGCCCAAGTCAGCCTCAAGCTTGTGATTCTCCTGCCTCAGCCTCCCCAGGTGGCTGGAATTACAGGTGCATACAACCTGGCCTTGGGGTGGGACCGGGGATTGAACCTGAGCTTCCCACGGGGCCCTAGCTTTCAGAGCACGGGACCTTAGCTGCATGTGTGACTGTAGCTGGGCTATGAAAGGTATTTTATTTCTTTTTGGGTTTCAATTACAGAGTCCTTTTTTTTTCTTTTTAAACAATTATTTCTTTTATTTTATTTATAGTTATGGTTTTTTAATTTGCTGTAAGACAGGTGCCAGAGAGAGACAGGGAGAAAGGGAAAGCAAGAGAGTAAGCCGCCAGGTCCGGGACTCGAACTGCTGTCGGCCATGTGGAAGTCCAGCTCTCCAACCACTATGCCACCTGTTGGCCCTACAGTGTCTTTGTTTGTTGAGGATCACGAGCTGATGTTTATTATCTCTTCATTTCTTGCACTTGAAGTACTCTTCAATGACGTCCTTGGCCTGAGGTTCCTTGCCATGGTCTTTCACGACTACACAGCTGCAACCGGCCACTTACAGGTTTCCCTCTGTCAGGTTTACAGAGGCCTACCCATTCTCCTGCTTCCTTGTTCTCATCAGCCTTAACCAGGTGGATTTGGTGTTCTGCACGAAGGACCTCCACCAGCCGGACATACCATACATCACAGTCGGATGCAAGCACACGCAGGTGGGCTTGGGCTTGTCTACAGCTTTGGCTTCGCGAATTCCACGTGCTAGGCCATCGGGGATGAGGGCGGTCTTCAGCACCTCTTGTAAATCAGTATTAGTGTCCACTACACCTCCAGCAGGCATGACTGGAATTTAGCCAATTTTTTTTT
>NW_006159651.1:515034-516873 GCF_000334495.1 Tupaia belangeri chinensis | reverse complement strand
CACACACGCGCCCGGCGTGAGTTTAAGCCACTGGGTCCGGGACTCGAACCAGGGTTGACCACATGGGAATCCAGCGACATAGCCATTACACCAACTGCTGGTCCCGAGTGTAGCCGAATCTTGACCGCACCCGGGCCTCCGCCTCCTCACTACTGGGCACCACGAAAAGAGCCCACAGTGTCTTAGTTATCAGTCTCTCACCTTAATTCTGCCAGAACACTGGAGGGGCAAAAAGCTCTCTATGAAAAGTTGTGTGAAGGAGACCTCCTCCACTTGTGGTGTGAGTGTAAATTGGTTCAGTTACTGTGGAAGGCAGCTGGCCAAGTCTATGGAAGTTACAGATTCTTTTTCCTCAGTGAGTCCTACCAACGTACTCGTGTGCAACACGACTCCTGTACAAGGAGCTTTGTGCAGTTTAGACAGAACTCAGATGACCATGCTTAGATAAAGCGGAGGCTGGTTCAATGAAGTCATGGCACTGGTACAGATGGAGCTCGTGCAGCTGTAAAAACGTTCTCTTCCTACTGATCTCGAACAACGAGAGAAGTTATAAGTGAAAGAACAAGGAAGGAATAACAAAGCACTATACAGCATGCTTCCTTTTGTTTAAAAGGAGGAAACATGGGGCCAGCAGGTGGCGTGGTGGTTCAGGCGCTGGACACTCCCACATGGCCAGCTACGGTTTGAGTCCCAGACCTGGTGTGTTTTCTCACTTTCCCTCTGTGTGTGTGTGTGTGTGTGTGTGTCTCTGGTCAAATTGAAATAAATTAATAAATAAATAAAATAATTCTTAAAATAAATAAAAAATAAAAAGAGGAAGCGTATGTGTTGGTGTGTGTATATTATAAATTTGCTCATATGCATAGACTAATATGAATAATGTAAATGAATATAAAAATCCCAGGCTGCAGGTGGCTGGGAGATTAAGGCGGCTGGATTGCACGTGGCTGAGTTTGCAGTTCGAGTCACAGACCTGGAGGCTTAAAAACCACGCTGGACACCTGCGAATGTGCCCAAAAATCCCAAGAGGAGAATGGAGGAGAAGGGATTGCGGTGTGCTGTCCTCCCTCGGGTAGGGAGGAGGTGATTTTTCCCTTTCCCTTTCTCTCTCTCTGACTCTCTTAATGAGTGCATGTGTCCCACAGCAAAACTAAAAAAGAAAAAGGAAAAAAAGAAAGAAAGAAAGAAAAAAAAAAGAAAAAGAGAAAACAAAACAAAACAAAACAAAACGTTAGCAGACTGGTTCGGTCGCCTGCTGGTTAGGGCAACCAGCTCTGACATGGCCCACCTACATAGTTTGACTCCTGGATCCTACGGCTTGAGAAACACAGCTAGTTTGAGTCCTGGATCCTACGGCTTGAGAGACACAGCTGGTGCATGTTGTGTGTGTGTGTGTGTGTGTGTGTGTGTGTGTGTGCCCAAAATCCTAAAGGGAGGGAGAGATGGAGACGGATTCTGGCATGACCACCCTTCAGGTATTGCTTTGTCCTCTTTCTCTGTTTGTCTCTCTCTCTCTCCCTGGCCAGCACGTTCGCCGTCCAGCAAAAACAAAACAAAACAAACAAACAGTTATGAGCACTGTTGTCTCCAGGGAAGAGTACCCGACTACCTGGGAGTCAGGGTAGGAGAAAAGCCTCACTGCAGGTAGTTGCAGACCTTTTGTTTTCATTCATCTATTTGTTTACTTTTTTTTGTTTTTTTTAGATTTTTGCCATATTTTAAAATTTGCTATCGGACAATAATTTCCAACATCTGTGTCATCTTGGTGTTAGTATCTGCTGATTGTCTTTTTTAGGTGTACGCACTCACTAGCGAGACAGAGAGGGAAAGTGAGAAATC
>NW_006159651.1:507655-508269 GCF_000334495.1 Tupaia belangeri chinensis | reverse complement strand
AAAAAAAAAAGAAAAAGAGAAAACAAAACAAAACAAAACAAAACGTTAGCAGACTGGTTCGGTCGCCTGCTGGTTAGGGCAACCAGCTCTGACATGGCCCACCTACATAGTTTGACTCCTGGATCCTACGGCTTGAGAAACACAGCTGCACAGCTGGTGCATGTTGTGTGTGTGTGTGTGTGTGTGTGTGTGTGTGCCCAAAATCCTAAAGGGAGGGAGAGATGGAGACGGATTCTGGCATGACCACCCTTCAGGTATTGCTTTGTCCTCTTTCTCTGTTTGTCTCTCTCTCTCTCCCTGGCCAGCACGTTCGCCGTCCAGCAAAAACAAAACAAAACAAACAAACAGTTATGAGCACTGTTGTCTCCAGGGAAGAGTACCCGACTACCTGGGAGTCAGGGTAGGAGAAAAGCCTCACTGCAGGTAGTTGCAGACCTTTTGTTTTCATTCATCTATTTGTTTACTTTTTTTTGTTTTTTTTAGATTTTTGCCATATTTTAAAATTTGCTATCGGACAATAATTTCCAACATCTGTGTCATCTTGGTGTTAGTATCTGCTGATTGTCTTTTTTAGGTGTACGCACTCACTAGCGAGACAGAGAGGGAAAGTGAGA
>NW_006159651.1:504504-505678 GCF_000334495.1 Tupaia belangeri chinensis | reverse complement strand
CCAGCGCCCACATCCCCAGCCCTCGCCCCACCGCCCCCCTCTAGCTAGGCACTTGTTTCCCCGCACTTCCACCCCTGCCAGGGTCCAGAGCTGGGAGGGCGTCCCTGAGGGTTGGTAGGCGTGTCCAGAATGGAGGTTTCAGAGGACACAGGTGAGGCAGAATGTGTGGGACACCGGAGAGACCTCCTGTTCTTGTCGCTGTTCCTCCAGCCACGGTCCCACCGTCTCACCCCCTGGACGTCTCTCTGGCTCCATCAGGGCAGAGGCCATCGGGGACCTGTGCCCTAGGGCCTGAGCGGATGTGTCTCTTGCTGTTCTGTGACCCCAGGAGCGTGTCTGCCCCTTCCTGTGCACAGGTGCCTGAGGTGGCCTCAGTGATGGCATAGGCCTCTGGTGTGCATGGAGTTGACACGTGTGTGACTGCCTGGACGCCCCCCTCTGATGGTCTGAGGCTGCCCAGTGATGCTGAGAGGTGTGTGTGCATGTGAGCTCGCACACTGCACTCAGCCCCCGTGTTTACAGCCGGCTCAGTAAGTTCACGTGCCCGGCCGTGTGCGTGTGTGTGTGTGTGTGTGTACATGCAGAGCTGTGTGGGCGTGTGTCTGGGGTGGGACGTGGGGGCTGGGAGAGGAGAGTGACAGCCCGTGGCAGGGTGCCCTGGCCCTTGGCTTGTAATGGGTTGTAGAGGGGCGGGGCCGGGTGGATTGGGGCAGGTCTCCTGGGCCTGTCCTCTGTGGGTCTGGCTGTGGGGTCCAGACCCAGTGGACAGAGATAGGGCAGTGGGGGCTGCAGGAGAGCCGATGGCCCGGCCGCTCTGCCCTCCCGGGGCGGCTCTGCTTGGCTCCGCGCCCCCTGTCTGGGCCTGCCCTATTTACCTCTCGCTCGGCGTCCCTCCTCCGTCTCCCCCTGCCTCCTATCCTCTGCCTGTCTTTGTATCTCTGCCCGGGGCTCCTCTAGGCTCTGTCTGGCTCCGATGACTCATCTGGGATAGGCACGAAGGTTCCTCCGGGGGAACAAGAGCGCTGCTGTTCCCCAAGGTGGGGGTGGAGAGTGGCACCCAGGATTCTGGGCCAGGCTCCCGGGGCGCTCCAGCTGCTCCCCTGCACCGAGGCACTGCACCCCCAGGGACAGTCCTAGTGCCTACTGGTTCTTGCCTCTCCTTTGACCACGTAGT
>NW_006159651.1:491917-504473 GCF_000334495.1 Tupaia belangeri chinensis | reverse complement strand
CGGCATTCCCTTCAGCTGCCGCTTCCGGGCTATGGGGTCTCAGCTGCCTCTTACATTCCTGCCCTAGAGCATTGTGGGAGCAGCTGGAGGAGGACAAAGGGATGGGGGAGTATCCCCCCACTCCTCCTACCTCCTGGGGTGACCTGGCTTCCCTGTCTCCAGGCCCGCCTTCATCTCCAAGGCAACTCAGCTTTTCCTCAGCCCTGGGCTCTTCAGAGGCAGGCCTCCAGAAAGTGGGAGCCAGGGGACTAGAGGGGACCCCGGGTGGGTGTTCCCGTGCTCTAGACCTGGACACACTGGCGTGGGGGTGTGAGCGGTGACAGCAGGGGCCCCTCAGGGTTCCAGGGTCTGGGAAATTCAGTGCAGGCTCTGGGACTCAGGTTAGGATGGTTTTCCTGCTGCTAGGGCAGGGGTGACGCCTGGGTTTGTTGCGGTGCGGTTTTAGGTGGCGTGAGCTGCCTGGGCCCGTGAGGACCAGGGTGGGGGTTCTCAGGCTCCTGCGGGTGCAGATCAACTGGGGGTTGTGCTGTACTGCGATGCTGATTGTGCGGGCCTAGGTGGGGCTGGCATCCAGGTGTGGAGGGCGCTGGTTCACCCATGGTGGCCCTCGAGGACTGTGACGACAGTGAGAGGGAAAGGTCTGTGGTCTCCCACTTCTCTTCGGATTCTGGGCTCTGAGGTGGGAGGGGACCCCAGTCAGCTGGTTCAGCCTTCCTGATATTTAATTTTATCATATCCTCAGCAAGGAGTTACCCAGCCTTTTCTGGGAAACCTTTGTTAAGATTTGCCATAGGGCATATGCACTCACTGGGGGAACAGGGAGGGGAAGTGAGAGAGCACCTCCCAGGGGAATGGCCACACCACAGTCCCTTCTCCATTCTCCTCCGGAATTGGCACACGGGCACACACTCCCAGCGTGTTTGCAAGCTGCCGCTTCGGGACTCGAACAGCGCAGTCAGCCGTGTGGGATCCAGTCACCTTAACAACCGTGCCACTGACTGGCCCAAACCTTCATATTTTCAAAGTCGAAATGCTTTTTATATTTTCCGTATCACATGATTTCACGTAACTACATACATGTTATCGCATAATACAGGTTTTTTTTTTGAGAGGTTTTTGCTATAGGGTGCGTGCACTTGCCAGTCAGACAGAGAGAGACATAGAGACAGAAAGCGAGAAATCACCCCCCAGGGGGGATGGTCACGCCGCAATCCCTTCTCCTCCATTCTCTTCTCGGGATCTTGGGCACGCATGCACACGCGCCCAGCGTGAGTTTTAAGCCACCAGGTCCGGGACGCGAACTGTGGTCGACTACCTGGGAGTCCAGCGACGTAGCCATTATGCTAACTACTGGTTCCCGCATGATACAGGTTTTAGGAGAATAGTACAGTCACCTGACTTTTCATCCGCTTCTCCCTCTCTTGCCCCGTTCACGCTAACTCATGTCTAATTGTGTGTCTTTTCCCGATGTAGGTCCATGTAGGAATACATACAAATGTGGGTTTGTTTATTATTTGTGTGAAAAATGTGGGATCGGACCAGCAGTTAGCGTAATGGCTATGTCACTGGACTCCCACGTAGTTGACCGCGGTTCGTGTCCCGGACCCGGTGGCTTAAACTCACACCAGGCGTGTGTGCGTGCGTGCCCAAGATCCCGAGAAGAGAATGGAGGAGAAGGGATTGTGGCGTGGCCATCCCCCCTGGGGGGCGATTTCTCGCTTTCTGTCTCTATGTCTCTCTCTGTCTGACTGGCAAGTGCACGCACCCTATAGCAAAAACCTCTCCAAAAAAAAAGAAAAAAAAATGTGGGATGATTTTTATACCTCAGTTCTTGCTTTCCGTGTTCTGGAAAAGCACGCTGAGCCGAGGTTTATCACAACTTGCTATTTTTCATAGTTACAGTAGGCCACAAACTTTACATTTTTCCCAGCTGTTCTCCAGTGAGCACTCATATGACTCACAGATTTGGGTCCTTACAAAAGGTGCCATAATAGACTCTTTTTTTCTTTTTCTTTTCTTTTCTTTTCTTTCTTTTTTTTTTTTTTTAGGTTTTTGCCCTAGAGGGCATGCTTTCGCCTGGAGAGAGACAGAAAGAGACAGAGAGAGGGAAAGTAAGAAATGGGGGGATGGCCATACCACAATCCCTTCTCCTCCGTTCTCCTCTCAGGATTTTGGTTACGCACACACACGTGCCCAGTGTGATTTTCAAGCTGCCGGGTCTGGGACTCAAACTGGAGTCGGCCATGTGGGAGTCCAGTGCCTTACCCCCAGGACACCTGCCGGTCCCCATAGCGGACATCTTTGTGCTCCTGGTGCTCCTCTCTCTCCCTTTCGTTAGACCGTTAAGAGGGAAAATACTGGATGGAAGGGGGTGTCTCTTAAACTACGATGGGAGTCGCTAAGTTGCTCTCCACATAGATGCTCGCAGCACATTCTGCCCTCGCTCCCCACCACCTGCAGACGGCACAGCCTTCAAAACCGTTTTGTCAATGCGAGCTGTATTTCCCTGACTCTAGTAAATATGACTGCAACAAAAAGTTGGTTGGCAATTCAGTTTTGCTCTCCCACGAAACGACTTCACATTGTTGGACCATGTCTCGTTTACGTGTGTTTTCTTGCCAGTTCGTGAGAGGCCTTAGTCCGTTAGGATTACCAGCCCGCCTGTCGTGTTATGACCTCTGTGGCAGGTCTGTCTGTGGGAAGCCAGTGTTCCTGGGGTCTTCTGCCCTTTCCTGATGAAGGAGCTCTGGGCAGGTTACGGAGCGGATCCCCGCCCCAGCTTCGCTGTGTTAAATATGGAGAGTAACAGTATCTACCTTATGAAGTGACTGAAGATAAAATTATGGATTCTGTTTAAGGGTTTAGCCCAGTGTCTGGCACATGGGAAGCATTCTAAAAATACAACTGCTGCCGTTAAACAGTGACTGTTGTCGTTTTACTGTGTTGTCCCCAAGGCAGCCCCTTCGGCCTGTGCTGTGGCCCGGACTCAGTCGCCCCACCGTACTTACCCCTGCCCTTTGGTCCTCCGCAGAGATGCCACCCCCACCCCCGTAGGCCCGCGGGATCAGGAGCTATGGGGCCGGGGGCCCTTTCTCTACTGCTGCTGCTGCTCTCGGTGGCAAGTGGAGATGCTGACATGAAGGGACACTTTGACCCGGGTGAGGAACCTGACTCCCGGGGTCCCGAGGGCTGGGGCTTGGGAGGCAGAGAGCCAGGGCCTTGGGCGTCACACGCCTGTGTCCACCCAGCCAAGTGCCGCTACGCCCTGGGGATGCAGGACCGGACCATCCCGGACAGCGACATCTCTGCCTCCAGCTCCTGGTCGGACTCCACTGCTGCCCGCCACAGCAGGTACCCGGCGGCCCGCACTCCTGGCTTTACCCAGGGGGAGCGCCTGCCTCCTCTCCTCGCCCTGCCCGTCTTCTGCAAGCCAAGACGCTTTGGGGAGGACCCATGTCCACACCCCCCTGCAGTCCCGGGGAGGGGCCTTTAGTACTAGAGACAGACAGACAGACCCGAGCCAGAACTTCCCTGTGACCTCCTTCTCCCCCCTAGGCTGGAGAGCAATGACGGGGATGGGGCGTGGTGCCCCGCTGGGTCGGTGTTCCCCAAGGAGGAGGAGTACCTGCAGGTGGATCTACGGCGCCTGCACCTGGTGGCTCTGGTGGGCACCCAGGGGCGGCACGCTGGGGGCCTGGGCAAGGAGTTCTCCCGCAGCTACCGGCTGCGTTACTCCCGGGACGGCCACCGCTGGATGGACTGGAGGGACCGCTGGGGTCAGGAGGTGAGGCCGGGGACGTTGCCTCTTTTCTCCCTTCCCGTGCTGAGTCCAGCGTGTGTCAGACGGGCCTCCATGAGCTCCACCTGGTATGGCAAAGCTGACCACGCTCTGGGCCTTTTTACCCAGATGTGGCGCGGGCATCTCACACCTGCCGTCTAGTGACTGAACTCCATGCCCGCTCCCACACACACCTGATCCTCCCGGCACCCCCAGCCAGGACTGGGCCTACCACTGCCCGGCTCAGGCTGTGAGTGACGTGATCCTGGCTCCTGCCAAAGCATGGGCAGGACCGATCTGCACTGCCTCTGGGAATCTCCACGTCTGTCGCTTCTCACCACACTGCCTCCACTCCTCAGGCCAGGCGCCCCCACTCAGGGGGCGAAACCACTGCCTGTTCTGTCCTCTGCCTGAGCTCGACTCCCTGCTAGGGCTCCACACAGCGCCGCTCAGAACACGCAAACCAGACGTGTCACTCGGCCCCCTCCGCCCGGACGAAGCTGCGCGCCCAGCCGGTGCAGCCGGTGCGGGTGCTTAGCCCCCTGGCAGGCTTGCCGCTCGCTCTGCCCCAGCTTGGCCACTGCCCTCCTGCAGTTCCGGAACAGGCCGGGACTCGTTCCCATCCCGTCACTCCGGGACATTTCACTTGCTGCTCTCTGTGCCCAGAAAGCTCCTCCCTCCTCCCCCTGTCCACAGGTTCTCCCTGCGCCCTGCAGTTTTCCCTTGTGATGGCACTCCGTAAAAGCCTTGTCCTGGCCTGCCCACCTCACTGCTCCGTCCCTCCCTGCCGCTTCTGTTGGAATCTCAGTCCTGCCAGGGGAGGCCCTGGTGTTCGTCACTGAGAACGCCCGGCACCCAGGGCGCACCCAGCACACTTCTGGCGAAGGAGCAGAGGGGCTGGGGAGAAGCTGAGGCAGGCTGCGGGGCTGCGAGCATCCGGGTAGCCTCTGGGACGCGGGCAGCGCCAGCAGAGCAGGGGGTGGAGACGGGTGTGAGGACAGACCACCAAGGCTGTAGGCGCGGGGTCTCTGCCGCTGACGCTCCTTTTACAGGCGCCTGGCGGCTCCCACCCTTCACGGGTGGCAGTGGCTGCTGGGGGCTGGGCCAGGGAGCGGCTCCATGCTGGGCAGTTCTGTCTCACTGGGAGCCCCTATTTCCCTAACCCACAGGTGATCTCAGGTAATGAGGACCCCGAGGGAGTAGTGCTAAAGGACCTCGGGCCCCCCATGGTGGCCCGGCTGGTTCGCTTCTACCCCGGGGCCGACCGGGTAATGAGCGTGTGCATGCGGGTGGAGCTCTATGGCTGTCTCTGGAGGGGTGAGTAGATCAGCCCTGGAACTGCTTCCCATCCTGGGGGCTGGAGGTGGGGACTGCCTCTTTCTCCTGTCTCCGAGGGAGGAGGGCACATGGCCAATGGAGGGATGTGGAAGGGGGCCTGGCTCAGGGATGGGGATGGAGGAAGCTTCTGGCCTCTGACACCCCTCCTCCCGCCCTGCGCAGACGGACTCCTGTCTTACACGGCCCCTGTGGGGCAGACCATGTACTTGTCTGAAGCCATGCACCTCAACGACTCCACCTACGACGGACACACGGTGGGCGGGTGAGAGGAAGGGCCTGCAGCCAGCGTGCGGTGGGAGAGGCTGCGTGCGGTGGGAGAGGCTGCGGGTGTGTGCCCTGGGAGCAGGGTGGTTCGTGTGTAGTCTGGGCGGTGAGATGGAAGACCTGGAGAGGACCCCGTTAGGGGAGCCCTCGGGGACAGGGCCAGCATGAAGGGCACAGGGCTATCACTAGCCCACATGACGTGTGTGCGTGAGGGACAAGGCACCATTCTGCTGAGACACATCTGCTGGAAGTTTTCGGAATAAATATGAGGAAACCACCAAGTGTGTGGAAAAATGGAATTAAAGTACAAGATTATTTCGGGGTAAAATATTTTTGAAATCCATGGATTTTTATGTTTTATAATGCACCTTCCCCCTTTTGTTTTATAAAGCCCCCCCCCCCCCCTCCCCAGTTTTTATTAGAGGGTGCATATGCTTAGCAGAGAGAGAGAGAAACCACACCTCCCCACCCCAGTAGGGATGGCCAGGCTGCGATCCCTTCTTTTCTATTCTTCTCTCAGGACTTTGGGCACGCACGCACGCACATGCACCTGGTATGATTTTTTTTTTTTTTTTCGAGAGGTTTTCACTATAGGGCGCGTGCACTCGCCAGACAGAGAGAGACAGAGAGACAGAAAGCGAGAAATCACCCCCCAGGGGGAATGGTCACGCCGCAATCCCTTCTCCTCCATTCTCCTCTCGTGATCTCGTGATCTTGGGCACGCATGCACACGCGCCCGGCGTGAGTTTTAAGCCACCGGGTCCGGGACGCGAACCGCGGTCGACTACGTGGGAGTCCAGCGACATAGCCATTACGCTAAGTGCTGGTTCCCCACCTGGTATGATTTTCAGGCCGCTGAGTCCAGCACTCAAACTGCACAGTCAGCTACCTGGGATCCAGTGCCTTAACTTCCACGCCATCTGCTGGCTCCGTAACCACATTTTTTGTTTGTTTGTTTGTTTTTAATTTGCCAGAGGGCATGTGTGCTTGCAGAGAGAGAGAGTGAAGAAGAAAGCGCCCTCATGGGGAATGGTCACACTGCAATCCCTCCCCTCCATTTCTCCCTCTTCAGAATTTGGGCGCGCACACACATGTGCCTGGCACGTTTTTCAAGCCGCTGGTCTGGGACGGAAACTGCAGCTGGCCATGTGGGGTCCAGTCACCTTAACCACCCCCCCACTGGCCCCATCACACACACTCCTGTGAACTTTTCGAAGAGCCCTCATACATCCATCCTGAATCGAATCGTGCCCCTTGGGGTGGACAGCAGGGAGAAGAGAAGAGAGCCCTGAATGAGGTTGGGGCAGGGTGGGAAGGGGATGCAGGACAGGAGCCAGGCCGCCAGGATAGCTGGTACCCTTCCCCCCAACCTCCTCTTCCTTGGTGCCCCCCAGGCTGCAGTATGGTGGTCTGGGCCAGCTGGCAGATGGCGTGGTAGGGCTGGATGACTTCAGGAAGAGCCAGGAGCTGCGGGTCTGGCCAGGCTACGACTACGTGGGTTGGAGCAACCACAGCTTCCCCAGCGGCTACGTGGAGATGGAGTTTGAGTTTGACCGGCTGCGAACGTTCCAGGCCATGCAGGTGAGTGGGCCAGCTCTCAGGGAGGGCTCTGAAGCCAGGGGGGTGCTGCTGGCGGGTCCTCAGGGCTCTCCTGGCCTTGACCCTGCGTCCCTCCTCCTTCCCCCCAGGTCCACTGTAACAACATGCACACGCTGGGAGCCCGCCTGCCTGGTGGGGTGGAGTGTCGGTTCAAGCGGGGCCCAGCCCTGGCCTGGGAAGGGGAGCCTGTGCGCCATGCCCTGGGAGGCAGCCTGGGGGACCCCCGAGCCCGGACTGTCTCTGTGCCTCTGGGCGGCCGCGTGGGTCGCTTTCTGCAGTGTCGCTTCCTCTTTGCGGGACCTTGGCTACTCTTCAGTGAGGTTTCCTTCATCGCAGGTAAGCCCTGGTCTGCCCAGCCGCCCTCCCCTCACCCCCGACGGGTCTGCCAACTGAGTCCCTTCCTAGCCCATGGCCCCTCCCGAAGGTCCACTTCAGGCACCGTACCTGGTCATTACCCAGATTTAACTGATGAGAGCCCCTTTCTCCGTTTCCTGCTTAGCTCGATCTTTCCTTCCAAAGCCCCTCACTCAAGAGTGATACTGAGCCAGTAGGAGGGTCCTGGTCGTTAAAGCCCAGGCTGAGCATCCCCAGTGGGGAATCCAAAATCCGAAGTGCTCCAAAATCCGAAACTCTCGAGGGCTAACGTAATGCCACAAGTGGGGAGCCTCACAGTTGGCCTTCTGGGACAGACCGCAGTCCGAACATTGTGATATACAGAGATGTTTAGAAGGCCAGTCGTGTGGGGCTGTGGGCTCGCGCAGTGCTTCGGGAGCTGGACCCCGTGTGATGGACCGCGGTCTGAATCCGGGCGTTGGTGGCTTAGAAAACGTACCGGGAGCACGTGCATGTGTGCTCCGATCCAGAGGGTGGATAAACAGAGGAAGGAAGAGGATGGCGTGGCCGTGCCCCCTTGAGAGGTCCACTTTCCCTTTCTCTCCCTCTCTGGATGAGCACCAGCACCCTCTGGCAGTTAAAGAAAAAAAGAAACCATATAAAATGACCTCAGGCTGCGTGTCCAGGTTGTGTATGAAACACAAGGGCGTTTTCTGTTTAGACTTGGGCGCCGTCCCCAAGCTATCTCCTTATGCTTATGCAAATATTCTGAAATCCGAAACCCTAAACACCTCTGTTCCCAGGCCTCTCAGATAAGGGCTGTTCATTCTGCACTGAGACATTTCTGTCCTGAGAAGCCTCCTCCTCTCTAAGCCTCCTCATGCCCAGGAAACCCACTCCTCCCGATCCTGGGTTCGCATCCACCGCAGCAGGGCCTGGCCGCAGGGTCTGGGCGGCCGTCCAGCTGGTGCACCTGTGTAGTCTCCCCTCTGCTCCCACCCCTTTACCAACCACTCAGAGGCCCCAGTCCAGGACCCCGTCCCCTCATCTGACTCCCTCCTTTCTCCGCAGATGTGGTGAACGACACCTCTCAGGCTCCGGGGGGCACCTTCCCACCAGCCCCCTGGTGGCCTCCGGGCGCCCCGCCCACCAACTTCAGCAGCCTGGGTGAGCAGCCTTCGGGGCCTCCTCCCGGACGCCTGGGCCCTGGGCCTCCCCCTCGGGCGGGCGGGAAGCCGTCTGCGGTGCTGACTCTTCTGCCTCTGCCAGAGCTGGAGCCCCGGGGCCAGCAGCCCGTGGCCAAGGCCGAGGGCAGCCCGATGGTCGGGCCTGGGCGGGGCCAGAGCTCGCCTGCAGGGGTGCAGGCCCAGGCCCGTTAGCGAGCTTAGCGGAGGTTTACAGAGGTGTGGGGAAGGTGTATGAGGATCACAGAGAGCAGGGCAGCTCCCCGGGCGTCCCCAGCCCCTGGGCCTGTCAGGGTGAGAGGATGCGGTGGTCACCAGAACCCGTGAAGATCTAGCGAGTCTGTGCAGGGGTGTCTTGAGAGGGTGAGGGGCCCTTGGTTCAGGGATGCAGCTGGCCCCTGGGGCCTGGGAGAGTAAGTGCCCTGACCTCCGTCCCTGCCCTCGCTCCTCCCTCCTGCGGGGTTCTTTGACCTATCCAAACCAAGTCTGCTGGTGCAGGCCACGTGTGCCAGCCTTCCGGGGCGTTGAGGGTGGCCAGAGGTGGAGAGTGGAGCAGAGGCCAGTGCGAGAGGTCCTGGCATACCGCAGGCCAGCGTCTTCGGGGAGGAGTCTGGGGTGTGACAGGCATTGAGGTTGGTCATCGAGAACTGGCCAGACCCGGGTGGGGACCCTGCTGCAGGACATCAGGGACGTCCTGTCAGTGCTCTTGAGCTTCTTTACGTGGGAAACGGGGCTCCTAGCTGCCCTGTAGGACTGTGCTGGGGACTGGCGAGAACGCGGCACAGCTCTTAACGAAGCCGCAGGGCGCGTGCCAGGTGGGAGCTGCCGTTAGCCTCTCCCCTTCCTCACAAGGCCGAGCGGCGCGTGCTGGAGGAGGAGCTGACGGTCCACCTCTCTGTCCCGGGGGACACCATCCTCATCAACAACCGCCCAGGGCTTCGAGAGCCACCACCTTACCAGGAGCCTCGGCCTCGTGGGAACCCGCCCCACTCTGCCCCCGGTGTCCCCAATGGCTCTGGTATGGCCCACCTTGTTCCCGGCTCACCGCCGTTCTGTTTTCTTATGTAGTCCTCCCCCTCTTCTCCCCCTTCTCTTCTTTCCCTGGCTCCCCATTTTCTTATGTCTGTGCTCCTGCAACTGCTAGGTCACTCCCAGCAGCCTTCCTCGGGACCTTCCCACACATGGCCCACGTCCCGTGGCCTCTTCCCACCTGCCCCACACACCGCCCCCACTACCTCCTCTGCTGTGTCCTTCCACTGTGTCCCCCGGCCCTCCTCTTTCTCCTAGACTCACTTTGTTTTTCCTTCCATTCATGCATTCTCTGCCATCTGTCCATCCATCCGTCCGTCCGTCCATTTATCTGTACTCAGACACCTACTAGTCCATCCGTTCTCCGTCTGTCCTCCATCCAAACAGCCCTCCTGCCACCCGCTTACTTCCTACCCATCTATCCACCGGGCCACTGGAAAAGCCGTGATGCATTTTTGCATAGAAAACTATTTGGTCTTCGGAAAAGTCATGACATTTTTCTATGCAAAAGTGCATCTCGAGTTTGCCGACGACCCAGAATTAGACACCTGTTAGTCTACGCTTCAACTTCCTATCCTCCATCCGTCCATCCAGCCGTGCGCTTAGCCTCTGTCCAGCACCATCCACCCAGCCGTACACCCCTTCAGCGTGTTATGTATCTGTGAGTTCCATCATCACCCACCTCTCGTCCGCCGTCCTCCAGCCTCAGCCCTGTCCATCACCTGCGCACCCGCCGTCATCTGCCTACCCACCTGCTCTCCCTCACGCCCCAGGTCCTCCTTCTAACCCGTCTCTGTCTCTCGGTACCTTCATTCCCACCAGCGCCAACCTGGCCCTGTTCCAGGTCTCCCCGTCTGTCTACCCCTGAGTCTCATCCCTTCCCCGTGTCTCCCCCCTCCTTCTCCCGACAGCGTTGCTGCTCTCCAATCCGGCCTACCGCCTCCTCCTGGCCACTTACGCCCGCCCCCCTCGAGGCCCGGGCCCCCCCACACCCGCCTGGGCCAAACCCACCAACACCCAGGGTAAGCCCCTCTGCCCCTGGGTTCTGCCAGGCTCCCCAGACCCCTGCCAGGGCAGGGAAAACCCTCACACCTTGCACTCCCTCCTTCCTCACTGTGCCTCTGCCGCTCTCCGGAGCTCCCGAGGAGGAAGCTCCTGTGTGGAAAGGTTCCCTCTGCAGGTCCCCTCTGCAGGTCCCCTCTGCGCTTCTTGCTCCTTTGACAGGCCGGCCTCTCTGCTGAGTAGAGCGCATCCTGGCCCTCGGCCCGGCCCTCCTCTCCCACCCCATCTCTTCAGCTCTCCAGAGCTCCAGAGGCGGTGCCCCAGGCTCCCTGTAACTCCTGTATTCTCCCCTCTCTCTAGAGCTGCGAGGAGGGCCTGTCACCCTGGGCGCTCGCCCTCCCCCCCCACGCATCCTCTCTCTGCAGTCCCAGAGGTGAAGGCTCCCTCCTCCCCTCCTGTCTGCCCCTCCTCAGTGTCGCCTCTCCTTGTGGCCCCTGCCTAGGGCTGAGGGCCACTCTGCTTCTCTCTGTCTGTAGACGACCCGTGTGGGGCTGTGAGGAACTGTTGCCCTCTCCTCTCTGTGTGCCCCCGTCTCTGCTTGTCTTTAGCTTGGCGTGGGGGTGGGGGGACCGGGTGACCGTGCAGGGGAGCCAGGGTGGGAAGCAGGGGGCGGGCAGCTACATGACAGGGGGAGCTGGCCGCGAGTGGGACAGGGTTTGGACAGTAGGGGTGACCTGGTGGCCGTCCGTCTGCCGAGGGGGAAGAGGGATTCGTGCTCCAGCCCAGCCTTGCTCTGGGCACCTGGGCTGTGCTGCAGGTCAGAGAGCAGGCCTCTGTGGCAGTGCCTGCCCAGCCACCTCCCTGGCTGTGACGACTTCCTCAGGCATGGCTAGCTCTAGTCCCATGCCAGCGCCTCCCTGGGTTACGGTCACCGGAACGCCAGGGAATACACAGGGAACACCTAGGCTCTCTGAGGCTGGGAGACAGGGGGGCCCCCGAGAGGCTGGGGCCGGGAGCCCCGGGCTCCCGGGCTGCTTCTGAAGCCTCGCTCTGTCTTCTCTTCCCTCCCCCTCCAGCCTGCAGTGGGGACTATATGGAGCCTGAGAAGCCGGGGGCCCCGCTTCTGCCCCCGCCTCCCCAGAACAGCGTCCCCCATTACGCCGAGGCTGACATTGTCACCCTGCAGGGCGTCACTGGGGGCAACACCTACGCTGTGCCCGCGTTGCCCCCAGGGGCCGTCGGGGATGGGCCCCCCAGAGTGGATTTCCCTCGGTCGCGGCTCCGCTTCAAGGAGAAGCTTGGCGAAGGCCAGTTCGGGGAGGTGAGGAGGACGTGGGCTCCGCTGCAGAGCGTGAGCCAGCCAGGGCTCCGCGTCGTGTCTGCACAGCCCCGGCCAGGGGCCTTCGCAGTCCGCCACCTCGCGGCCTCCGGAAGCCGGTGCCTCCTCACAGGTGCACCTTCTTTCTCCAGGTGCACCTGTGTGAGGTCGAGGACCCTCAGGACCTCGTCAGCCTCGACTTCCCCCTGACCGTACGCAAGGGACACCCCTTACTGGTAGCTGTCAAGATCCTACGGCCAGATGCCACCAAGAATGCCAGGTGAGGAGCAGCGATGGCATCGAGAGGACAGCAGGGAGGCCGCGACGCGGGGGCACAGCAGAGGGGCGTCGGCAGGGCTTCACAGGGCACAGGCCGCCCTCACAGCCCGGCCCTCCCTGCCGTGCAGGAACGACTTCCTGAAGGAGGTGAAGATCATGTCGCGGCTCAAGGACCCCAACATCATCCGGCTCCTGGGCGTGTGCGTGCAGGACGACCCCCTCTGCATGATCACTGACTACATGGAGAACGGCGACCTCAACCAGTTCCTGGGCGCCCACCAGCTGGAGGACAAGGCGGCCGCGGGCGCGCCCGGGGATGGCGGGGCTGCCCAGGGGCCCACCATCAGGTACCTGCTTCCCAGGCTGGGCCTCCCCTGACAGCCCTCCACAGGGCGGCTCCTGTCCCCCACTCCGCCCGCTGGAGAGGCCGAG
>NW_006159651.1:486309-487606 GCF_000334495.1 Tupaia belangeri chinensis | reverse complement strand
CCGCCACCTCGCGGCCTCCGGAAGCCGGTGCCTCCTCACAGGTGCACCTTCTTTCTCCAGGTGCACCTGTGTGAGGTCGAGGACCCTCAGGACCTCGTCAGCCTCGACTTCCCCCTGACCGTACGCAAGGGACACCCCTTACTGGTAGCTGTCAAGATCCTACGGCCAGATGCCACCAAGAATGCCAGGTGAGGAGCAGCGATGGCATCGAGAGGACAGCAGGGAGGCCGCGACGCGGGGGCACAGCAGAGGGGCGTCGGCAGGGCTTCACAGGGCACAGGCCGCCCTCACAGCCCGGCCCTCCCTGCCGTGCAGGAACGACTTCCTGAAGGAGGTGAAGATCATGTCGCGGCTCAAGGACCCCAACATCATCCGGCTCCTGGGCGTGTGCGTGCAGGACGACCCCCTCTGCATGATCACTGACTACATGGAGAACGGCGACCTCAACCAGTTCCTGGGCGCCCACCAGCTGGAGGACAAGGCGGCCGCGGGCGCGCCCGGGGATGGCGGGGCTGCCCAGGGGCCCACCATCAGGTACCTGCTTCCCAGGCTGGGCCTCCCCTGACAGCCCTCCACAGGGCGGCTCCTGTCCCCCACTCCGCCTGCTGGAGAGGCCGAGGAGGTTCCAGGACCGGCCTGGATGGGGAATGTGGCCGCGCTGGTCCAGGACTGGGCGGGAAGGCTGGAGCGTACGAGGGGCTTGGACCCACCCCGATGCCCTCCCGCCTTCTCACCCTCACTGCCCCGTGTCCGGACTGGGGAGAAAACAGCTCCCGAGGGGTGGGGAGGCCAGAGAGGCTGAGTAGGACGTGGCTGGGCCTCCGCGGTGGCATTTTTTTGCACTGCCGTCGGGAGTAGCCTGACCTCTCCGTCCTCCCGGATGGAGTCTGTGAGGCGAGGAGGCCGGCTGTCCCCAGTGACCCGTCGGCTCCCTCCTCAGCTACCCGATGCTGCTGCACGTGGCGGCCCAGATCGCCTCGGGCATGCGCTACCTGGCCACGCTCAACTTCGTGCATCGGGACCTGGCTACGCGGAACTGCCTGGTTGGGGAGAATTTCACCATCAAAATCGCTGACTTTGGCATGAGCCGGAACCTCTACGCCGGGGACTACTACCGCGTGCAGGGCCGGGCGGTGCTGCCCATCCGGTGGATGGCCTGGGAATGCATCCTGATGGTGAGCGGCCGGCAGCCGGAGGGGCAGGGCAGGCCGAGCAGAGCACCAGCGGTGCCCTCCCCTGCAGCCCGGGCTCCTGGGGTCCAGGCTGGGGGGTGGCCAAGCGGGGGGGCTGGGGGGCC
>NW_006159651.1:476297-485511 GCF_000334495.1 Tupaia belangeri chinensis | reverse complement strand
TGCCCATCCGGGGGATGGCTTGGGAATACGTCCTGAGGGTGAGCGGCGGGCAGCCGGAGGGGCAGGCTGGGCCAAGCAGAGCACCAGCGGTGCCCTCCCCTGCAGCCCGGGCTCCTGGGGTCCAGGCTGGAGGCTGCCACAGCGAGGTGCTGAGGGACCTGGCCCTGCCCTGATGCCCTGATCCCTGAAAGCAGCAGGCAAGGGCGGGCGTGGGGCATGGAGTTGGGGCGGCAGAGAACACGAGAGGCACGGGAGGGCAGGGAGCGGCCGTAGAGGGGGCAGGCTGGGCAGACAGAGGGTCAGGGCCAGATGCTGGGACAGCAGAGGGGGGAGGAGAATCAGGACCCTGGGGGGAGACAGGCTGAGGCCTTGGGAGGGAGGGTGGGCTCATGAGGAAGGAGCATGGAGGGAAGAGCTGAGAGGGGTGGGGCGCCCCACGGGCCGGCAGGAGGGTCTGCAGTGCCTGAGGCCTTCCCCGCCTCATCTCCTGCTCCGTGTGCCAGGGGAAGTTCACGACGGCCAGTGACGTGTGGGCCTTCGGGGTGACCCTCTGGGAGGTGCTGATGCTCTGCAGGGCCCAGCCCTTCGGGCAGCTCACGGACGAGCAGGTCATCGAGAACGCCGGGGAGTTCTTCAGGGACCAGGGCCGGCAGGTCAGAGGGAGGGGAGAGGAGGGAGGGGAGAAGGGCCGGGCCGGGGGCCACGGGGCACAGCGTGTCACCTCGGAGACACTGAAGGACATGTGTCCCCGCCTCTCGCCCACTGTGCCGCCATGCAGGTGTACCTGTCCCGGCCGCCCGCCTGCCCGCAGGGCCTGTACGAGCTGATGCTTCGGTGCTGGAGCCGGGAGCCCGAGCAGCGACCACCCTTTGCTCAGCTGCACCGGTTCCTGGCAGAGGACGCGCTCAACACAGCGTGAACCCCAGCACCCAGCAGCCCACCACAGCGGGGGGGGAGCCAGCCACACGGAGCCTACAGGAGCTGGTCCCTCTCTTCACCTCAGAGAGGCAGCGGGGCTGCGGACCAGGTGGGCTGGGCCTGCCCGGGGAGCTGACGCCCTGTCCCCTCCACCGTCTCCCCAGAGGCCCTGCCGCCCCCCCAGCCAGCCCTGTGGATGGCGTCCTCTCTGCCCTCCTCCGCCATGCGGTGGGGAAGGCTGGGCACACAGGGCGGACACTGGACCTGGCCCGCTGGAGCGCTGGGCCCCGCCGGACAACACTGGTTCCTGGAGAGGGCTGTCTCCCCAGCCTCCCTCTCCCTGTCACACACTGGACCCCCCTGGCTGAGAATGTGGGGGGTGAGAGGACATGAACAGGAGGACGAGGTCCCCACGTGCCTGCTCCTGGAGTCGTCCTCAGCCTTGGCATCCTCCTCCTCCGTCACCTGAAACACTGGACCTGGGGTGCCCCCTGCCCCCTCCTCCCTGCTGTGCTGTAGCTAGCGCTTCTCCAAGCCTGGATGTTTTTGTGGAGTAGATACTGGGGTGAGGGGGCAGAGGGAGCAGCGGCCTGTGGGCGGGGGGCGGACATCTCCATTGTAGCTGCCACGTTGGTTTTTCTATAATCACTCGGGGTTTGTACATTTCTGGGGGGAGAGACACAGATTTTTACACTAATATATGGATCTAGCTTGAGGCAAGTTTAATCCCCTGCTCTAGGCAGGAAATAATAAAGGTTGAGTTTTCCACAGCTGTGAGCGGGTTTCTCGGGGTTTGGGAAACCTGCCTCCTGCCTCCTGCCGCTCCCTCCTGCGCTGTTTTCTCCTCTGCCCCTCCCTCTCCCCTGCCATCTCCCAGAACCTGCTCGGCCTGGGGATCTCAGGAGAAGGCATGAACGTGAGAGCGCAGAGCCTGTCAGTTTGGGCGCTTTGCAGGAGGCCTGGAGGGAGAGCCACGGGCCAGGGACCCCTTCGGCAGTCTGGAGCGGTCTATTGATTCCTCCTCAGAATCATGGTTTAAAACCCATCAAATACATGGGACCAGCAGTTGGCATAATGACTATGTCGCTGGACTCCCATGTAGTCGACCGCAGTTTGACTCCCAGACCTGGTGGCTTAAACTCACAACGGGCGCGTGTGCGTGCGTGCCCAAGATCCCGAGAGGAGAACGGAGGAGAAGGGATTGCGGCGTGGCCATCCCCCCTGGGGGGTGATTTCTCACTTTCTGTCTCTGTCTGGCAAGTTGCACGTGCCCTATAACGAAAACTTCTCTAAAACAAAACAAAACAAAAACCCATAAGGTGTATACGTAAGACTACATGGGGGCTGCCAGTGGCAGGGTTAAGGCAGCTGGACCCCACGCGGCCATTTGTGTGGTCTGAGCCCCAGACACGGGCTTGAAAAACATGCTGGGCATGTGTGTGTGTGCACACTCAGAAGTCAGAGAAGAGAATGGAGGAGAAGGGATCGTGGCGTGGTCACCCCGGGTGCCTTCTCACTCCCCTCTCTGCCTCCAGTGAGTGCACACACCCTCTGACAAATTAAGAAAACAGAGCACATGAGGCCAGCCAGTGGCCTGGCAACAGAAGGCAGCACTGGCCCGTTTGGGGAGGTTCTAGGTCTGTGTCTGGAGAACCCCCCCACCCCCCGCCCTGTGCCCCTGACATGCACGTGCCCGTGATCTGGGCGGATGAGGCTGGGGTGGACGCTGCTCTGGGCCCCACCGGCAGTGCTGTTTCCCTGCTCATGGAAGAAACTTAAGGGGCCAGCTCTGGTGGTGTGGCGAAGACAGTTGGATCCTACATGACTGACGACGGTTCAAGTCCCAAATCCAGGGTTTGAAAATCCCCTGGGTGCATGTGGGTTTGTGCCCAGAATCCCTAGAGGAGAAGGGAGAAGAAGGGATTGCAGTGTGGCCATCCCCTGGGGTGGTGGGGGGTGGGCTTCACTTTCCCTCTCTCTTTGTCTCCAGAGAGCCCATGTGCCCTATGGGAAAAATAAAACAAAACAAAACCCCAAAAACTTGAAAAGAAAAATACCGGGCACTTATGTGTGCGTGCGTGCCCAAAATCCGGAGAGGGAAATGGAGAAGGGATTGCAGCCCTAGGGTGGGGAGTGATTTCTCACTCTCTCTGGCAAGCACATGTGCCCTATAGCAAACAAATTTAAAAACGAATAAGCAAACTTAAAAATACACATATAGAAAGGCTGCACAGGAAATCAAACCAGTTTACCAAATGTTAAAAGTTATGACATAAAGAGGCCAGCAGGGGGTGTGGTGGTCATGGCACTCGACTTCCACATAGCCCACCATGGTTTGAGTCCTAGACCTGGAGGCTTGCCTTCTCACTTTCACACAGGTCCTATAGCAAATTTTAAAATAATAATAAACAAAATGAAATATTCTCTAAAAAATGATGACACAGTAGTAACGTCCTTTTATTTATTTTTTCTTCAACAGAGACTTTTGGGGCCAGCAGGTGGTGTGGTGGTTAAGGGTGTTGGATTCCCAAATGGCTGACTGTGGTTCGAGACTTGGACCTGGACCTTGCTTTCTCACTTTCCCTCTCTCTCTCTCTCTCGCTCTGTCCCTCTCTGGTCAAACTAAAATACATACATACATACATACATACATACCTAAAGATAAAATAATTTGAAAAGAGAGAGATTTTTGCTATAGGGTACCCGTGCTTGCCAGAGAGACAGAGAGTGAGAAAGTGAGAAATAACCCGCAGGGGGCGTGACCACATCGCAGTCCATTTTCCTCCATTCTCCTCTTGAGATTTTGGACATGCATGCACGTGTGCCCAGCGTGTTTCAAGCCACAGAGTTCAGGACTCGAACTGCAGTCTGCCAGGTGGGAGTCCAGTGCCGTGACCACCATCCCACCTGCTGGCCCCACATGTACTTTTTTTTATATGTATTTAGTAACAGGATCTAGTGGTCGATATAACAACCATGGACAGTTTGCAAATAGCAAGAGTGTAAGTGATAGTGTGAGATTTCTGCAACCGTAGCGGGATACAGAGACAGCCAAGGGGCCTGTTCGCGAGGAGCCCCAGGCACTGCTGACACTGAGGGTTTTGTCTATGGGTCCTAGTTGAAGGAAATCTACATTTCAGTTAGAGGTTAGTAACACTAAAGGTGTAACCTCTTTTTCTTGCCTAAATCCGAGGCCCCGCTGAGGGTCTGGCGGTCCCACGTGGAGATTCGCTGTGTTAGGCTGAGCAAGTGTGCACACAGCCCCTGGTGCAAGCTGTTCGGATGGAGGCAGCCCGAGTCCAGATGACCTCACAGGCCCAGAAGGAGCAGTTACGACCTCCAACTACTGGACAAAGCAGATCTGTCCAGGCTGCAATTCGTGTGGAGTAGACCCTGGGGTTCTGGGTCATGCTGTTCACTGAACCAGCCCATTGGATAATGAGGATAACAATCAAGATGGGACCAGCAGTTAGCGTAATGGCTATGTCACTGGACTCCCATGTAGTCAACCGCGGTTCGAGTCCCAGACCCGGTGGCTTAAACGCACACCAGGCACATGTGCGTACGTGCCTAAGATCCTGAGAGGAGAATGAAGAAGAAGGGATTGCGGCATGGCCGTCCCCCCTGGGAGCTGAATTCTTGCTTTCTGTCTCTCTGTTTCTCTGTCTTCCTGGAGAGTGCACGTGCCCTATAGCACAAACCTTTCCAAAAAACAAAAACAAAGGCAAAAACAAAAACAAAGCAAAAAACAATCAAGGTCATTTAATCTGAGGTGGAATGAACGAGACACAGATGGACTAGCCCAGCTAGACTACCCGGGTCAGACCCCTGAGCATCACGATTCGGCTTTCGGAGGGTTACAGTTTAGAGGCCAGCGCCCAGAGTAATGAGCGACAGCAGCGAGCCAGAGACTCCGAATCTTGAATCTCGGAGCCGGAGCCGAGTGCTGAGTGCTGACCTCTGCAGCCTCCTGAGGTCATCCACGTCAGCCTCAGCACGCCCAAACCCGCTCTCCCTCCAGGGCTTCCCAGCGCAGTGAGGAGCAGCAGCACCCACTGCTTGTCCTTGGCCCCCCTCCCTTGCCCTCACCTTCCAAGTCCGATCCAGCACAAGCGCCCTGGGACCTGTCTCTCAAACCTGCCTGGACTGTCATGTCTGTCTCCATCGCTGTCCTGGCATGCACGGCCCCGCCTTGCCCGGATGGCTGCAGTAGCCTAGCTGGTCACCCAGATCTGCTCTCGCTCCTCTGGGTTGTTTTCAACCCCGTAACCACGATGCTATTTATTTGTTATCTGCTGGAGAGCCTGTGTGCTTGCCAGAGAGAGACACGGGGGGCGGCAGCAGAGCACCCCTCAGTCGGTCAACCCATAGTCCTTTCTCCTCCTGTTTGTTCTTTCTTTTTTTCTTTATTTTTGGAGAGGTTTTCACTATAGGGCACGTGTGCTCGCCAGACAGAGAGAGACAGAGAGACAAAAAGCAAGAAATCACCCCCCGGGGGGATGGCCACACCGCAATCCCTTCTCCTCCATTCTCCTCTTGAGATCTTGGGCACGCACGCACACGCACCCGGCGTGAATTTTAAGCCACCGGGTCTGGGACATGAACCGCAGTCGACTACGTGGGAGTCCAGCAACACAGCCATTACACTAACTGCTGGTTCCCTCTCCTTCTGTTCTCAATCTCCTCCATTCTCTACGTTGGGATTTGGGGCATGCACGCACACCATCGCTGGGTTCAAGATTCAGACCACGTGGTCAGCCTGGGCGATCTGGCACCCTTAACCACCAGGCAATGGGGCAGGTCCCAGAATGATACTCAAAACACATAGGTCTGATCCCAGCCCTTTATTTCAAACCCTGTAATGACTTTTCCTTGATCTTAGGGTAGAGAACAAACTCTCCCTGGTGAAGGCTGGCCCCACGCCCTTCTCCAGTGTCCTTCCTCCCCTCGCCCTCTCTCTGTGCACCCGGCCTTCTGGTCGTCCCCCTCAGCAGGCTGCAGTCCCTCCTGCCACACAGAACCATTGTCACATAGTCCTCACCGTTTTGGTCCCACATATCTTGCAAATGTGCCTCAGATCCGTTTGAGCACTTGCTAGCTTCCCGACCATAGGCAAATTTCTTACTTTCACTGGACTCTGTTCTTCTAATCTGTAAAGTGGAGATAGAAGAATTGGTCTTACAGGAATTTGGGGGGCCCTGTTGTCCTGGCCTTCATGAGGTCAAATCAGAGCAAACCACTGGTTTCTTTTAAACATTTATATTTTGGGGTCTTCTAACTAGACAGGGGTTGGAAGCGCGGTGGAAACAGAAACGATTTATTAAGCTCTGGGGACCAGAAGATGGTGTAAAGGTTACGTCGCTGGACTCCCGGGTAGTCAACCACCCTGCGAGTCCAGGACCTGGTGGCTTCAACGCAGCCCGCGCGTGTGCGTGCCTGCTCAAGTCCCAGAGAGGAGAATGGACGAGAAGGGATCCATTCCCCCTACACACCACGATTTTTCGCTTTTTGTCTCTGTCTGGCAAGCGCACGTGCCCTTAGCAAAAATCTCTCTTAAAAAAAAAAAATTGAGTATCTAAGTGTCCAACAAGGCGCATTGGATCGTGTCTTTAAGTGGCGAAACGCTCTGGAGCGCGCATTATCCCAATTTTACAGGAAGCAAGTAAGCTCAGAGACCCCCATTTTGTGATCTTTTAAATCTAAGCACTTGATTTACGAGCTGGTTCCTGCCCCTCGCCAGGAAGCCCTCCGGGAACCTCTCCCGGGCCGCCTCCTGCCTAGTCCGGTTCCTCGCGCCCTTAGGAGCGTGGGCAGAGAAAACAGCGGAACGAAAGCGCGCCGCGTCTGGGGTGCCCGGCCGTTCACTGAAAGCCTGCCCTCCGCCCGGCCTGCCCCGGGGCCTGTCGGGAGTTGTAGTCACTCGCGGCCCAACCTGCCCTGCAGTGAGCAAAGGTAAGACTCCAGTTCCCAGGAACCTTCGGGGCGAGAGGGTGCAGTGCTTATTCTGGTCCTCCCCACTTTCCTGAGCCTCTCCTCGCGTATCCTCCCAATTCTCCATTCTGTGCTCCTGTCTGCGAAATCCTTCGTCCTTTCCCCATCGTTTTACGCCGTCCTTTCCCCTATCTCCGGGAGCCAATGAGAGGGATTGGCTTCGATTAAGCGACGGCTCCAGACTCGGGGTACGCGTCGGGGGGTCGACCCGGAGTGGTGAGGGGGCCCCGGCGAGGGCGAGGGTGGCGAGCTCTGAGAGTTGAGGGAGAGGAGCGGCGCGGGAGGACCGTGGGGAAGTTAGGGGATCCGACGGTGTGGGACAGGTGGCCGGGAGAAGGGGACGTGGGTAGCGGGAAGCATGAGCGGGAGAGGTGGTTTAGTGCGGTGGTTGGCAGAACCGGGCCAAGAAGTAACGGCAGCAGATGCGAAGGACTGTCTTCTGTGTAAAGAAGTAATAAGTAAATACGATCTGGGGCTCCGATAGCCGGATCTGACCAGGAAGGGGGGAAGAGAGGAAAGACTCATAAATGTCGCCTTTTAGTCAAAGATGAAGAGTCCTCGAGATACACAATGAGTTTGCAAAGACGCGACAACTAAGAATTCCGTCACTCGGAAATTCAGAAAAGACTAGTTGAAAGCAGAGGTGGGCTGGGAGTCAGTGCCTGAGGTGGGTCAGGGTGGGAGAAACGAGATGAGCCACGTGGGAAAGGAAAGCGCAGCAAGGACGGGGTTACCCTGGGGCTGCTGGGTCCAGACCAGTGAGAGGGGAGGCGTGGATCGTGGGGGTGTGCTTTTAACACATGCATCTCTTAGGCGATGGAGAGCACCCCTTCGAGGGGCGGACTGAACCGAGTGCACCTACAATGCAGGAATCTGCAGGAGTTCCTAGGGGGCCTGAGCTCCGGCGTCCTGGACCGATTGTATGGACACCCTGCCACTTGCCTGGCCGTCTTCCGGTAGGAGCCCCTCGTGACTGGGACCACGGCATGCACATGTAATGGGGCCTCCAGACAGGACTAGTGACATATATCACAGGTAGAAGCCTAGAGGCCAGAGGGTGGGCTGAGAAGGGGGGGCTTGGAAGTTAGTCCGAAATGTAGCGGGCCGAAAATGGATGGAGTTTGAGGGGGCAGCAGGGCTGACAGCAGTGTGTGTGGGGCGAAGTGATGTTCGAGAGGCAGTTGAGAGCAGAGACACAGGAACAAGGCAGCTTCCGAGAATAACAGCAGGCCTTGGGGGACCAGCAGTTGGCGTAATGGCTATGTTGCTGGACTCCCGTGTAGTTGACTGCGGTTCGTGTCCCGGACCTGGTGGCTTAAACTCACACCGGGCATGTGTGCGTGCGTGCCCAAGATCCCGAGAGGAGAATGGAGGAGAAGGGATTGCGGTGTGGCCATCCCCCCTGGGGGGTGATTTCTCACTTTCTGTCTCTCTCTGTTTTTCTGGTGAGCGCACACGCCCTGTAGCAAAAACCTCTCCAAAATAAAAATAAAAATAAAATAATAATAACATCGGGCCTACACCCCACAGGGAGCTCCCGTCCTTGGCTAAGAACTGGGTGATGCGGATGCTCTTTCTGGAGCAGCCTCTGCCACAAGCCGCCGTAGCCCTGTGGGTGAAGAAGGAATTCAGCAAGTGAGTCTGTCCCGTGTTCTCCGCAGCTCTCTCACCTCTCTCGACAGCTAGATTCCCCGAACTGCTGCCCTTGGGACGCTTGCAGGAAACAATGGGGACAGCACAGCACTTGCAGTGAGATAAGTGTGGGAATTCTGCACACCGTCTTCCTTCTTTGTGTGGTCTGTAACAAGACTCTGGTGGGGGTTCTCCAGACCCCACTCGCTTCTCTGCTTCTGTTCCAGGGCCCAGGAGGAAAGCACAGGGCTGCTGAGCGGCCTCCGTATCTGGCACACCCAGCTGCTCCCTGGTGGCCTCCAGGGCCTCATCCTCAACCCCATCTTCCGCCAGAACCTGCGCATTGCCCTTCTGGGTGGGTATGTCACTCCCAACTCTTCCTCAGCCAGGCCGGGAACCGCTAGTGAAGCAGCAGCTCACTGCCAGAGAGGGAGTTCCTGAGGGGCCCCCTCAGAACCTTCTGAGCCAACCTTTGGGGGCTCCATTAGAAATAGTGGCCCAGGTGGAGCTGCATGGTGTAGCAGGTGTCCCCAGGTTAAAGGGGAAGGGAGGGAAGCAGGGACAGAGACAAGGTTCCTTGCCTTTGGCCCATCCTGGCCATAGGGGAAAGGCCTGGTCTGATGACACAAGCCAGCTTGGACCAGACAAGCATGGCCGGGACGTCGCCTCACTG
>NW_006159651.1:472743-475906 GCF_000334495.1 Tupaia belangeri chinensis | reverse complement strand
GCATTGCCTCGGCGGGCTTCCAGTTCCTGCTGCTGGACACCCCTGCCCAGCTCTGGTACTTCATGCTGCAGTATCTGCAGACGGCCCAGGTGAGGAGGCCGGCCAGCAGCCAGCACGCTCTGCTCTCGGCCCCTGAGAGACTGCCGCCTGCAGATTCTGTCCCCTGGTCTTTTCTTCTCGGTACTGCCCTCCCCACCCTCCGTCCCATCTCTGCCTTGTCTCTGCCCTTTTCTCCTAGAGCCGGGGCATGGACCTTGTGGAGATCCTCTCCTTCCTCTTCCAGCTCAGCTTCTCGACTCTGGGCAAGGTAAGCAGGAGCAGGAGGGTAGGGAGAGGGGCCAGGACATCGGTCGGGGGCAGTAGAGCGGGGATGAGTGTGCACACAGGACGGCAGAGACGTGGAGAGAGGGGCCGTGTGCACACCGTCATGGACCTTGTGGAGATCCTCTCCTTCCTCTTCCAGCTCAGCTTCTCGACTCTGGGCAAGGTAAGCAGGAGCAGGAGGGTAGGGAGAGGGGCCAGGACATCGGTCGGGGGCAGTAGAGTGGGGATGAGCGTGCACACAGGACGGCAGAGATGTGGAGAGAGGGGCCGTGTGCACACCGTTGGGGGAGGGGCGGTGTGTTTCGGACCCCAGTGGCCACCTCTCTTCCCAGGATTACTCTGTGGAAGGCATGAGCGATTCTCTGTTGAACTTCCTGCAACATCTGCGTGAGTTCGGACTTGTTTTCCAGAGGAAGGTACGGGGCCTTCCAGGGAAGAAGCAGGTGGTGCACGGCTTTGGCCTTTAGTGGGTCGTGGGGCCTCAGGGCAGGAGGCCCTGAGGAAGCGGTTGCAGGAACCGAACACGTGGGCCCCTTGGTGGAGAGAAGTTGGCGGTTCCGGTTCTGTGCACTGGAGGGAGGATCTGGTAGCTCAGGCGAGGTCTGGGCATTGACCCCTGAGAGAGGGCACCTGCCTTCCCTTCCTTCCAGAGGAAATCTCGGCGTTACTACCCCACGCGGCTGGCCATCAATCTGTCATCAGGTGTCTCCGGGGCTGGGGGCACTGCGCATCAGCCTGGCTTCATTGTCGTGGAAACCAACTACCGCCTGTACGCCTACACCGGTGAGGACGGAGGGCCCCGGAGAGCCGCTCAGGCACTGGGAGGAGGGGAGGAGCCCGAGGGGACGCGGTTTCTGCTCTCACTTGCCTAGCCCGCAGCTCTCTGACATTTCCCCCCAGCCATGAAGCAAGGGCTGAGGGCGTCTGGGAGGGGAAGCCTCACCCTCTCTCCCTGTCCCCGGGGCAGAGTCGGAGCTGCAGATCGCCCTCATCGCCCTCTTCTCTGAGATGCTCTATCGCTTCCCCAACATGGTGGTGGCGCAGGTGACCCGGGAGAGTGTGCAGCAGGCCATCGCCAGCGGCATCACAGCCCAGCAGGTACCCCGCCTGGGTGAGGGCGGGAGGGTGGGCTGTGCGTGGGCCGTGGGGTACAGGTGCTACATGGCGGAGGGCTGGCCGGGCCGTCACATCAGGGGTGGTGTGCTGTCTGGGCCCCAGGCAGCTGAGGGGAAGCAAGGCTGTCGGTGAGGGAACTGACCCTCGAGGGGAAGTGAACACGAGGGAAGGGGTACAGCTGCAGACCGTGCCTGGGCACCGCCCCTCCTAGCCCTGTAAGGGGCCTGGTGACTTCGCTGCAAGCCTGGCTTTCCTCGCCTCATCACGGACACTCGTACCTCCCGGGGTTGCTGGGGGAGTTCAGTGGGAGAACAGAGGTCATGTGTTTAGCCCAGAGCCTCCAGGGTGGGTCCTCCTAGCCCTGTAAGGGGCCTGGTGGCTTCGCTGCAAGCCTGGCTTTCCTCGCCTCATCACGGACACTCATACCTCCCGGGGTTGCTGGGGGATTCAGTGGGAGAAAAGAGGTCATGCGTTTAGCCCAGAGCCTCCGGGGTGGGTCGACGGCAGGGATGTGGCTTCAAGTTTTTAAGGGATTAAGTTGGTGGTCAGTGAACTTGGGTGACAGCACAGGTGGCCTTCCTGCCCTCTCATTCAAGTCCTCATGCCATTCTTTTCTGTTCCCCAGATCATCCATTTCCTGAGGACAAGGGCCCACCCAGTGATGCTCAAACAGGTGCAGACAAGTACCAAGATGCCAGAGGCTGGCACCCCTGGCCCTGGCAGTGAGATGAGGGGAAGGAAAGGGGATGAGTGGGAGGGCTGGGCTCCTGTGGGGCAGTGCTCCTGAGCCCCTGCAGCCAGCGCTTGTCCCTGCAGACCCCCGTGCTCCCCCCCACCATCACGGACCAGATTCGGCTGTGGGAGCTGGAAAGGGACAGGCTCCGGTTCACGGAGGGTGAGTGGCTTCTGGTGGCCGAGTCTGGGTCACTGGCTGGAGAAAGGGCAGACAATTCCATTATGACGAACAGAAAAGGCTTAGATGCATTTCATTTTTGTTCTTCATGGGCTGGGAGAGAAAAGCTGGCAAGACTCTGTTTTGGGGTGAGTGTAGTAGAATTGTCCTAAGTCAGAGAAGCTTGGATTTGCCAGAGAGGGAAAGTGGGAGGGACCCTTCGCAGTGACCTCTCTGGTCTGGTGGGCACGAATAGGCTGGACGGCACTAGGGTTAAGAGGAGCCCTGAGCAGACCAGCAGAGTTACAGGTTTAAACTGCTGTGGGCAAGGCCCGACCAACCCCGAGGCTGCCACAGAGCAGCCCAGACGCCGCCCCGCCCCGGGATGCAGCCTGTGACCCTCACGTTCTGGCCCTGTCCCCGCGCCCGTCCTGCCGCCCCAGGCGTCCTGTATAACCAGTTCCTGTCGCAAGTGGACTTTGAGCTGCTGCTGGCCCACGCGCGGGAGCTGGGCGTGCTGGTGTTCGAGAACTCGGCCAAGCGGCTCATGGTGGTGACCCCAGCTGGGCACAGCGACGTCAAGCGCTTCTGGAAACGGCAGAAGCACAGCTCCTGAGTGCCGGACCCGGACCGGACCCGGGCGGGCGGGACCGGGCGCGGCCTCAGACTCAGGTGCTTTTTATTTACCCGTCGGACTTTTCTTGTTTAATAAAATTTTGCAAGTACACAGCGACCCCGACGACTCCACCTCCACTGCGCACTCGCCCCTCCCCGCCGACGGCCATTGGACCAGGGGAGAGAGACGGGGCTGGGGCTGCGCCTGCGCCGCGC
>NW_006159651.1:465487-472703 GCF_000334495.1 Tupaia belangeri chinensis | reverse complement strand
AGCGCGCGCCCGGGAGGCCCCTGGGAGGGGGGGGCGCCCCCGCGGAGGGACGGGCGGGGAGGCCGGGGGCTGCGGGCGGCTCGGGCAGGCAGAGGCCGCGGTGGCCCTGCCCGTGCCGGCTCTTAGGCGCGCCGATGCCGGAGTCCCCCCCATGTGTCCCGCCGGGTGATTGCATAGGGCGAGGGCCAGGGACTCCCGCCTTGCCCCAGAAGAGCGCTGGTGGCCGTGGCTGCAGAGCGTGGTCCCCCAGGAGAAAGGGTTGTGCGGGAGGGCAAGGCGCTTAGAGTAACCCGCCGGTGTCTACGCGGCCGGGGATGGGGAAGTGGCCCTTCCCCACCCACGTGTCCGCCTAACGTGCTCTGTCTGTCCAGAACAGATCTTGGCCCTTGGCCAAGCACTCCTGATGCCTCATTTTCCCCTGGGCTCTTTCCGACCGCCACTTTTGGGGCTGAGGCCCTCCGGAAGCCTTCCCAGGTCCCGTCCCCTTTCTACACAGCCAGAGCCCCATGGATCTTCCGTCTCCCGGAGGAACCGGGAAGCCAAACAGAAGCGCCTGCGAGAGAAACAGGCAGTGCTGGAGACCGGGGTAGCTGGGAAGAGCGAGGTTAGAGGTGGGACAGCTTGTCTTGGGTCACTGAGATGTGGGATCCATCTGGGGTATACCGAAGTTGCAGCCCACCCCCTTTCCGCTCCTCCCCCTAGTCTGCAGAATCCAGTAAGGCCTGGAGTCCCAAGGAGATAGTACTGTATGAAATCCCAACCGACCCCGGTGAAAAGAAAGGTAACAAGCGCTGGGGGCCCTGCCCGGCATCCTCCCCGCGGGCTGTGCTGGCCTGCAGCCTGGAACAAGGCCCAGGAGCCAGCGGAGCGCCCTTCTCCCTGCAGACACCTCTCGGCCCCTGCCCCCGGCATACAGCCCCCGCTATGTTGAGGCCGCCTGGTACCCGTGGTGGGTGCGACAGGGCTTCTTCAAGCCTGAGTATCAGGTTAGTGCCGGGAGGGGTGCCCAGGAGTCCTGGGACAGAGCGGCAGAACTTGTCCTGGCAGCTCCCCACCCCTTCCCTGATTGACGGGAGTTTCCCACTGATCTGCTGTGGGGACACCAGAGGGTGCTATTCCCTCAGGTACCCGGCTTTCTTGCCCTTTGACCTTTGTTCTTCCTTCTAGGCCCGGCTGCCCCAGGCCACAGGGGAGACCTTTTCTATGTGTATCCCACCCCCCAACGTCACTGGCTCCCTGCACATCGGCCATGCACTCACGGTGGCCATACAGGACACCCTCGTGCGCTGGTGAGGAGGAGATGGGGGAAACACAGCAAGTGCCTGAGCGAGGGTGAACACGGGCGCCCAGGGCTCACTGGGGCCTTCCCGTTGCAGGCACCGGATGCGTGGGGACCGTGTGCTGTGGGTCCCTGGCTCGGACCACGCAGGCATTGCTACCCAGGTGTGTCCTTTGTTATGTTTTCCATCTCTTCGGTGAGAGCAGCTCCTTCCACAGCGACCTCTCTGTTCCTTTGCCCCGATGTGCTGCAGGCTGTGGTGGAGAAGCAGCTGTGGAGGGAGCGCGGCCTGAGGAGGCACGAGCTGAGCAGGGAGGACTTCCTCAGGGAGGTGTGGCAGTGGAAGGAGGCGTGAGTGTGCCAGGCTGGTGGGAGCAGGGGCGGGTTGGGTCCTGGCTTCCCACTGTGGGAGCCCCTGAGCACTTGGTGGAGTCTTTGAGCCGTGTGTGTGTATATGTATATGTGCGTGTGTATATGTGTGCGTGTGCACACACATGTGCCATATGCACTTGGACTTACACATCTGTGTGTGCATACACAGATGTGGACATACGTCCGTGTGTGCGGACTGTAGTCCTGTGTACGTACAGTGCCCGTCTGCGTGCCCGTCTCCTCTGGCCTAGCCCGCGGCCCCCGTCCCTCTCAGCCGTCTTCAGGCCCAGTCTGTCTCACGTGCTGTCTGCTCTGTGCAGCTCCTTTGGGTTTCCATGGACCGCCCCCTCTTCTGCTCCTGTGGAACCCTGTGCCCCTTCCACATCATAGAAAGCCGCGTACTGGGTGTGTGGTCCGTTTCCCGGAGCTTCTCCGGCTCCATCGAGGCCATCCTCACTGATGCTTTCTCCTGGCTGCCAGCACTGCCTGGGTGTCCCTGGGCTGGTCCCGGAGGTGCCTAGGGCGTGCTGGGTGACATTGCTCTCTCTGGGTGCAGGAAGGGTGGGGAGATCTGTGAGCAGCTGCGTGCCCTGGGTGCCTCCCTGGACTGGGATCGAGAGCGCTTCACCATGGACGCCGTGAGTGTGCCTGGCCCTGGGCCTGGTGGGTGCTGGGGCAGGGGAGGGAGTGCCTGGCCCGTAAGTTGAGAAGGGCACTCTTAGATGTGGACCCTCGGATGGTTCTAGGGCTCCTCAGTGGCTGTGACCGAAGCTTTCGTGCGACTCTACGAGGCGGGGCTGTTGTACCGGAGCCGTCAGCTTGTCAACTGGTCTTGTGCTTTACGGTCGGCCATCTCCGATATTGAGGTGAGGCGGAGAGAAGGAAGCAGGTCTGCGAGTGCGGAGGCGGGGTAGCTCAGTGGTTAAGACTCAGTCCCGGAGCAGACTGCCCGGACCGAGCCACGCTGACAGCCGTGCGACTGCTGGCAGCTGTTTAGCCTCTAAGTCTCAGCTTCCATTTGCAAATCATTTGGGCTGTTGGAAAAGTTACGGCGTGTTTTTCTGTGCAAAAATGCATCATGACTTTTTTTAGAGAGATTTGTTTTTTTGTTCTCTGGTGCATGTGCTCACTAAGGCAAGAGACAGAATGTGAGAAATCAGCCCTGGGGGAATGGCCACGCTGCAATCCCTTCTGTATTCTCCTCTTGGGATTTTGGTAACATGCACACATGCACCTGGTATGAGTTTCAAACCGCCAGGTCTGGGATTCAAACCATGGTTGACCATATGGGAGTCCAGCACCTTAACCACTGTGCCACCAGCTGACCCCACCACATGACTTTTTTGATGATCCAGTAGAGAAGATGAGATGCTTGCATTATGGGGCACACAGGGGAGGGGTCCAAAAAGTAAATGAGAATTCCTGTGAGGCGTGTAGCTCTGTACCTGGTCATGGCTATGCTCAGTGAGCGCTCGCTGGAACTTTACAAGGTCAGAGGTCGGGTGGGGGGGCGGTGGCTGCCGGACCCTCAGAACGGCCTTCAGGTGGCTTGCAGGGATGCTAGGCAGACGGATGAGCAGTGCTGGGAAGCCTGGGTGTGAGCTTTGAGAAAGGCCGACCGCTGACCTAGCTTCCTGTGCCTCCAGGTGGAGAGCCGGCCCCTGCCTGGGCGCACGGAGCTCCGACTACCCGGCTGCCCCACCCCTGTGGCTTTCGGCCTCCTCATTTCGGTCGCCTTCCCTGTGGATGGAGAGCCTGGTGAGTGTGGTTCTCTGCAGGGTCATCTACTTTGCCCTATGGGGCTCGGGGGCCAGCGGTTGGCGTGGTGGTTAAGGTGTTGGACTCCCACGTGGCCACCCACGTTTCAAGTCCTGGACCTGGTGGCTTGCTTTCTCGCTTTCCCTGTCTCTCTGTGTGTCTCTGGTGAGTGCATGTGCTCTATAGTAAATTAAAAAAGTAATAATAGTGATAAGTAAAATAATCTTTTTTGAAAAAAAGAAAAGTGCACATGGTCACTGTCCTTTAGGACTTAGCGTATCCTGCAGGGATCTGCTACCCGGTAAGGAGTCAAAAAGTCAGTTGTAAACCGAGGTGAGCAGCGAAAGGTTCAGAAAAAGGAAGAGACCAGCTGGAATCATACGGAAGTTTCTTGTAAGAAGGACTGTGCTAACTAAAGAACGTACAGCATTGGGACCCGCGGTTAGTGTAATGGCTATGTCGCTGGACTCCCATGTAGTCAACCGCGGTTCGAGTTCCGGACCCAGTGGCTGAAACTCTCATGTCAGGCGCGTGTGCGTGCGTGCCCAAGATCCTGAGAGAAAAAGGGAGGAGAAGGGATTGCGGCACGATCATGCCCCCTGGGGGTAATTTCTCGCTTTTTGTCTCTCTGTCTCTCTCTGTCTCTCTGGCGAGCACATGTGCCCTATAGCAAAAACCTCTCCAAAAAAAAAATGTACAACATTTTGTTTTGTTTTGTTTTGGAGAGGTTTTTGCTATAGTTTGCACGTGTTTGCCAGAAAGACGGAGACAGAGAGACAGAAAGCGAGAAATCATCCCCCGGGGGGATGGCCACGCTGCAATCCCTTCTCCTCCATTCTCCTCTCGGAATCCTGGGCATGCACGCACATGCGCCCAGCGTGAGTTTAAACCACCGGGTCTGGGGCTCGAACCGTGGCCGACTATATGGGAGTCCAGCAACATAGCCATTATGCCAACTGCTGGTCCCAAGAATGTACAGCTTTGTGATTAGGATCCCATTGTTCTCTGGGTGCCCAGCAAGGACTAGTGGTTTTTATTCAGCTGTTCCTGTTTGTCCTGTACAAATTGTCAAGGACTTCCTTAGCACCAGAACCGTCTTGGGCCCCTGGTCATGAGCTTGCAGGAAATCCAGCCTCTATGCGGCTCCTGATTTCTCCTAGTTGTTCCTGGGGGCCTGCTCAGTCGGGACGGCTCCCGCCCCTTGCCGTTTCCAGCTCGACTGGCCTTGGCTGTGTAGGGGGTGGGGGTGTGCGTGATGACCGGCCGTATGAGCTCGAGTGTCTGTCCTCAGATGCAGAGGTTGTGGTTGCAACCACGAGGCCAGAGACGTTGCCTGGAGACGTGGCCGTGGCCGTCCATCCTGACGATTCCCGATACACGGTAACGCGTGCTGCGCTCCCTCGCCCCGGGGTGCGCGGCTGCTCTTCCCTGACTGGGTGGCAGCTGCTGCTCCTGCTGCTTCCTTTCCCCCGAGGCGGCTCTCGTCTCGGCTCTGCAGTGGCCGGATTCCATTCCCTTCTCTCTCTCGCTCGCTCTCTTTTTAAATTATTTTTAAACTTTATTTATTTATTTTTAAAATTTTGTCCAGAGTGAGAGAAAAAGAGGAAAAAGAGAGAGAGAGATGGAAAGCGAGATAGCAAGCCACCAGATCCAGGACTTGAACTACAGTCAGCCATGTGGGAGTCCAGCGTCCTTAACCACCATGCCACCTGCTGGCCCTCCACTCCCCTCCTTCAATCTTTTTATTTTTCTTTTTTTGGAGAGGTTTTTGCTATAGGGTGCATGTGCTCGCCAGAGAGACAGAGAGACAGAAAGCGAGAAATCACCCCCTAGGGGGGATGGCCACGCCGCAATCCCTTCTCCTCCATTCTCCTCTTGGGATCTTGGGCACGCACGCTCATGCACTCGGCGTGAGTTAAAGCTAACAGGTTCGGGACTCGAACCACAGTCGACTACGTGGGAGTCCAGCAACATAGCCATTACACCACCTGCTGGTCCCTCCCTTCTTTCTTGATGTTACACTGTTTTCTAGAGCAGGGGTTGAGAGATGGTGGCCTGTCGGTCAGATCCAGCCACTGCCGGTTTCTCTGTGACCACGCGCTCGTTTCTGTGAGTTGACTAATCGCCATAGTGACAGAGCGGAGTGTTTGTGCCCAGGCTGAATCTGCCCCTTGGCCCACAAGTTTAAAGTATTTACTCTCTGGCCCCTGGAGACAGACTTGGCCGACCTCACTCAGCTACTTTCCCTTCCAGTTCCCATCCTCCTCTTTGCATGTCCAGCTAGACCTTCCCGTCCCACACGTGTCTGTCCCGACCCCTCTCCCCTCTTCCAGCACCTCCATGGACGACGGCTTCGTCACCCCTTGACAGGGCAGCTGCTCCCGCTCATCACAGACTCTGCCGTTCAGCCTCATGTGGGCACAGGTGAGGCGACAACAGGAGTCGGGGTCAGCAGGGGCTGGGGGCAGGGGGGAGTTGAGGGAGGCGGAGGAACGTAGGGGGAGACTCGCACGTGGGGTCGTCTGTGGCACTGGGGATGGAGGGCAGTGGTTGGGCAACTCGCACGTGGGGTCGTCTGTGGCACTGGGGGTGGAGGCCTGTGGTTGGGCGAGGGCCAGACCCTGGGGAGCAAAGCCAAGGCCAGGTTGGTGCTCACGGGGGTTCTGTGCCCCAGGGGCAGTGAAGGTAACTCCGGCTCACAGTCCTGCCGACGCCGAGATGGGGGCCCGGCACGGCTTCAGTCCCCTGGATGTCATTGCGGAGGACGGGACCATGACCTCGCTCTGCGGAGACTGGCTGCAGGTGTTACCCGGTGTTTGGAGGCACCCTCTGCCCTCGTCCCCTCTCTCACCTCCCTGTTCTTCTCGAGGCCTTTAGTCTTGCCCCTTTCCTCCAGGGTCTTCACCGATTCGTGGCCCGAGAAAAGATCGTGTCTGCACTGAGGGAGCGGGGCCTGTTCCGGGGCCTGCAGAGCCACCCCATGGTGCTGCCCATCTGCAGGTAACCCTGCGGGAACTTCCCGAAAGGGAGTGGCTGGGGCTGTGAGTGACGTGGGCCTGCACCCCCGTGCTGGAGTCCTGGTGGGGTGTCTGCCTCCTTCCTGGCTGTGTCATCCGAGGGACTCTCCCTGTCCCTGGGAGAAGCACGACCCGGGGTCAGTGGGCTCACCCTGTCTCCCTTTCAGCCGTTCTGGGGACGTGGTGGAACACCTGCTGAAGAGCCAGTGGTTCGTCCGCTGCCGGGAGATGGGGGCCCGAGCAGCAGAGGTGTGAGGGGGCTGGGCCCGGGGCCGGGGGCTCCCTGAAAGTGGGGGAGAAGCCAGAGGCCTAGGCCTGGAAGCCCTGCTGACAGGGCGGCTGCGTGGGGCCAGGGGCTGTGGTGATGGGGTGGCTGTGTGGGGCTGGAGGCACATGGCTCAGACCCCCTGCTCCAGCCCAGGGTCTCCACAGGGCTCGGAGGTCTGTTCTGCGGTTTAAAACCACCGCAGAGGCCACGTGTCCCGTCCCGGAGGTGTGCGCGTGCCTGAAGGGGCGCCGTGGGCAGGGGAGCGCTGTCTAAAGACCTTTCCTCCAGGCCGTGGCGTCGGGGGCCCTGGAGCTCAGCCCGCCCTTCCACCAGAAGAACTGGCAGCACTGGTTCGCCCACATTGGGTAAGAGCGGGGGGCTGCCCTCGGAGACCGGGGGACCAGTGTATGCCGAGACAGCCCTGGTGTCCTCTTGGCAGGGACTGGTGTGTCTCCCGGCAGCTGTGGTGGGGCCATCGGATTCCAGCCTACCTGGTCCGAGAGGAGGCGGGGAAGGGTGGGA
>NW_006159651.1:462247-465435 GCF_000334495.1 Tupaia belangeri chinensis | reverse complement strand
CCGGCTCCCGCCTGTTATCGTGTGCCTCGTGCTCTTACCCTGTCCCCTGCTGGGCGATGGGGTCCCGAGCCGGCGTCTTCATCTCCCCCGAGGAGGCCACACAGAGAACACGGGGACGAAGGGACGTCCTGGACAGGCCTGTGGGTCACTCTCCCCCGCTTACTTCTTCAGGGCCACGGGGAGGACTGTTGGGTGGTCGGGCGGTCGGAGGCTGAGGCCAGAGAGGTGGCGGCGCGGCTGACCGGGAGGCCGGGGGCGGAGCTGGCCCTGGAGAGGGGTGAGTGAGCGGCGGGCAGGCCAGAGCGTCTGGGTCTTTGAAGGGAGCAGGTGTTGAGAAGGAGCAGGTGGGGTCGGGCAGGGGGAGTGCAGCAGGAGGCGAGAGCTCTGGTTTCTGGGGGTGGGGTCGGCCTGAAGGGGTGGGCAGCAGAAGTCTCAGAGCCCGAAGCTCCACCCCCTGTTCTGTTTCCAGACCCGGATGTCTTGGACACGTGGTTCTCTTCGGCTCTGTTCCCCTTTTCTGCCCTGGGCTGGCCCCAGGAGGTGAGGTGGGGTGAGGGAGAGCGAAGGTGGGCGGCGGCCCATGCGGGGTCTCCGAAGAGCCGGCGGCAGCGGGGCGCTCATGCTCACTGCTCCCTCCTAGACCCCAGACCTTGCTCGCTTCTACCCACTGTCACTTTTGGAAACGGGCAGCGACCTCCTGCTGTTCTGGGTGGGCCGCATGGTCATGCTGGGGACGCAGCTCACGGGGCAGCTCCCTTTCAGCAAGGTAACCGTCCTCCACCCAGCCCCGCCCGGCCGGCCCCCGCTCTCCCCAAACCATGTGCTCCCCTCCAAGCCCTGCTGTGCCATTTTCCATGTTCTCGCCCCCTTGTTCCGGACCCACTCCCCACCCTGATCCCTGAAGTATGGAGGCAGAGATCCCGAAGGACTCTCTCTCCCGACCCTTCCGTCCCCCAGGTGCTCCTCCATCCCATGGTCCGGGACCGGCAGGGCCGGAAGATGAGCAAGTCCCTGGGCAATGTGCTGGACCCCCGGGACGTCATCTGCGGGGTGCAGCTGCGGGTGAGGGTGCAGGGCCCAGCTCGGGGCGGGGTGTGGGAGAGGAGGTGAGCCTGAGGGCAGCAGCCCACCGGGCGGCACAGGGGGGGCCTGGCAGAGCCCAGCAAAGTCCTCTCCTGTCCCCAGGTGCTGCAGGAGAAGCTGAGGGACGGGAACCTGGACCCCGCAGAGCTGGCCACTGCAGCTGCAGCACAGGTGTGTCGCCGGTATACGCAGTCCCAGCCTCTGGCTTGTGGCTGCTGCCTTCCCTGAAACCCGGGCTGCTGATCCTGCAGCCTCATCACCGTTTGCCCCCTTTTCTTCCGGCTGCAGAAAAAGGAATTTCCTCACGGGATCCCCGAGTGTGGGACGGATGCCCTGAGATTTGCACTGTGCTCCCATGGGGTTCTGGGTAAGCCCGGGTGAGAGGGGGCTGGGGCGGCCAGGGTCGGGGCACCCTGCAGTGGCTGGAGGATGGCAATTCCCGCAGTGCCGCAGCCATGGGCAGACCCCCTCCTTTCCTCCCATCCAGGGGGCGACTTGCGCCTCTCTGTCTCCGAGGTCCTGAGCTGCCGGCATTTCTGCAACAAGATCTGGAATGCTCTGCGCTTCATCCTCAGTGCCCTCGGAGAGGAGTTCGTACCCCGGCCTGCAGAGGAGGTGAGCTGCAGAGGCGCGGGAGTGGGGCAGTTGGGCGTCTGGAAGGAGAGGAGGCAGGAGTGTGGAAGCCGAGCCGTCTTGGTCCTGAAGCACCCCTGCCCACAGCTGTCTCCCTGCTCCCCCATGGATGCCTGGATCCTGAGCCGCCTCGCCCTTGCCGCCCGGGAGTGCGAGCGGGGCTTCCTGAGCCGGGAGCTCTCGCTCGTCACCCACGCCCTGCACCACTTCTGGCTGCACAGCCTCTGTGACGTTTACCTGGTGAGTGAGCCGGCACCCCTGCTCCTCAGACCTGCTTCTGTTCCCATCGAAGTCGGGTCCGACGGCGGAGAGCTCTGGGGTGACCGGCCCCTGCCCTCAGGACAGGCCAGGACAGGGAGTCCCATACCCCGCTTCCCTGGACTGGGCCTCAGCGCGGCCCGAGCACCTTGCCCGCCTGTCAGATGGTGGGGATAATGCTGGAAGCCGGATCAACACGGGCTGGAGGGCAGTCCCTGCGCTTGCTGAGCCTGGGCCCTGAGTGGGCTGAGCATGGCCAGGGCACCACAGAGAGCCGTGGTCGTCAGGCCTGGGCGCTGGCACTGGGCCCTGTTCCCAAGCCTGAGTCATCTGGAGGGCTTGCTGACCCTGGTCCCCAGAGCCACGTCCGTGGGCTGGGTGGGTGCCGAGAGTGTCCTGATGCCCAGGCGCTGGTTCCCGAAGCCGCTTTCTCCGCCTTGTTACCTGTCTCTCCCTCTGGCGCGTGGGCAGGTGGGCTGTATTTCCCGTTTTTAGACGGGATCTCTGCATCACAGCCTCCTGCCTCAGCCTCCTGAGCAGCAGGGCTCGCGGCGTGTGCTGTCAAATCCAGCGGTCCGGGGGCAGACCATGGCGCCGGGCCTCCCATGTGGCCTCAGCCTGCCGGGTAGCAGTGTCCAGTGCACACTGCTGTCTCCCCGCCTTTTGTTTTTCGGTTTGCTGTGGGGTGCATGTGTTCACTAGGGAGAGGGGGGAAGTGAGAAATCACCCCCAGAGGGCCGGCCGTGCCACAGTCCTTTCTCCTTCATTCTCCTCTCCGGATTTTGGGCATGCACACACACGAATCTGGTGTGATTTCCAAGCTCAGGACTTGAACTGCGAGGTCGGCCATGTGGGATCCAGCTGCCTTAAGCTCTATCTGTGGGCCCTTCTGTCCCCTTTTGAGAAGCAAAAAACAGAGATTTTTTTTTTTTTTAAAACTAGGTTTGTCCTAAACAAGGTTTCCCTGGAATTATTATTTTTTTTTAATTGTTGATTCATTTCTTCCATCAGGAGATAGATACCCCCAACAGGATCTTTTTTTTTTTTTCGGAGAGGTTTTTGCTATAGGACGCGTGCGCTCACCAGACAGAGAGAGAGAGACAGAGAGACAGAAAGCGAGAATCACCCCCCGGGGGGATGGCCACACCGCAATCCCTTCTCCTCCATTCTCCTCTCGGGATCGTGGGCATGCATGCACACGCGCCCGGCGTGAG
>NW_006159651.1:459636-461725 GCF_000334495.1 Tupaia belangeri chinensis | reverse complement strand
CGAGGGGTCTCGGCGGTGGCGCGTGCGTCACATCGGTCCATGGGGGCATGACTCGATCCCGCACCGTGGGGATAACCCTGGGGCCTTGGAGGCGGTCTTAGCCTAGCACTTGGGAGCAGGGCGGCCGCTGGGCTGGCTCTCGTGGCTGTGTGGCCGTGCCAGTTCCCACACTCAGGTCAGGTCGTACGTGTGATGGGCCCGGTAGTGGCTGGACTTAGTAACCAGGTGCTCCCCAAACCTCAGGGGCTTTCACCACTTCAGGAGCATAAATGCTGCAGGTGGCACCCACCCAAACAGTTATTTTAGTTTAACTTAAAAAAAAATTTTTTTTTTTGGAGAGGGTTTTTTTGCTATAGGGCGCATGCACTCGCCAGCAGACATAGAGACAGAAAGCGAGAAATCACCCCCCAGGGGGGATGGCCATGCTGCAATCCCTTCTCCTCCATTCTCCTCTTGGGATCTTGGGCACGCACGCACACGCGCCCGGCATGAGTTTAAGCCACCGGGTCTGGGACATGAACTGCGGTCGACTTTGTGGGAGTCCAGCGACATAGCCATTACGCTAACTGCTGGTCCCAAACTTAAAATTTTTTTGTACTTACTTTATGGATTTGGAATAATACATTTTAAATTCTAATTTATTTTTGGTTTACCACCTTCAATCAGAGCAACTAAACAGACATCAGCCATTGGTCATCTAGAACATTCTTAGAGGAGTCCTCACTTTCGGCCATGTTCTGAGAGCTTTGTGTGTGGCGTGGAGGGCAGGCAGAGCCCTGTGTGCTGGGAGGTGGTGGTGGCTGGGTGGGGCCCCTTGGCCAGCTCGGGTCTTCCTGTTCCAGGAGTCCTGGCACCAGCCTGAGCTGGAGCGGCGCTTCTCTCGGGTCCAGGAGGCCGTGCAGGTGCTGCGGACGCTCCGAGCCACGTACCAGCTCACCAGAGCCCGGCCCCGAGGTGAGGCAGGTCCTGGCCCTGGGCTCCTGGTCCCCACGGGAAGGAGTGCTTGGTGGGGAACGGGGAGGGGCCTGGAGGGCAGACCCCCAGAGTCCGGAGGACGGGATGGGGGGGAGGAGCCGAAGGCATGATCCTGACCATCCCCCTGCCCCCAGTGCTACTGCAGAGCTCGGAGCCTGGAGAGCGGGACCTCTTTGGGGCTTTCCTGGAGCCCCTGGGCACCCTGAGCCACTGTGGGGCCGTGGGCTTGTTACCCCCGGGTGCAGCAGCTCCCTCCCACTGGGCCCAGGCCTCGCTCGGTGGCTCCACTCAGGTCTACATGGAGCTTCAGGTGACCAGAGGGATGCAGGGGAGAATGCCGGGTGGAGGGGTGTGCAGGTGGGAGGGGCCTTAGGGTGGAGCGCCCAGCCCTGGGCCGGCAGCCGCTGTCTGAGCCTCCCCTCCCTGCTCTCCTCCAGGGCCTGGTGGACCCCCGGGCCCATCTACCTCTGCTGGCCGCCCGAAGGCACAAGTTGCAGAAGCAGCTTGATGGTCTCATAGCACGGACCCCATCAGACGGGGAGGCAGAGACCCAGAGGCAGCAAAGGGTGAGGTTCGGGAGAGGCCACCGGGAAGCCTGGCCCCGAGGGAATGTGGGCTGGGAGGGACGGGCCGCTCACGGGTCCTCGCCTTCCTCCTCTCGTCCAGCTGTCTTGTCTCCAGCTGGAATTACTGAAACTGGACAAGGCGGCCTCTCACCTGCGACAGCTGATGGATGAGTCTCCCAGCCCCGGGAGCTCTGAGCTCTAACTCACCAGCCCTGACAGTTTTCCTCCCTCCCAGACCTGTCTGTGAGGACAGACTTGTCAGCTGTCAGGGTGCGAAGCCACCTCGCAGGCCGTGTGGTCCCCCACCCTCATTTTGTACGTGAGGGGACTAACTGGCTTGGGCTCCAGGACCAGGGCGTCCCCGGGTGCTCGCGGCACTGCCTGGCCTCCCTCCCGTGTGGCCCACCTGGAACTTTGGGAATGAGGAGATGCAGATAAACGTCTAAAATCCCAAACCTGCCTGCTTGTGGTCCTTTGATCCCCACCCCTGTAGTTCCCGAGAGCTTGGTCTGGGAAGAGGAGGGCTGTCTCTTAGCCCAGGGCTCTGG
>NW_006159651.1:453230-459605 GCF_000334495.1 Tupaia belangeri chinensis | reverse complement strand
TGAGTGTGAGCCCTGGGCTGCGGCTGCCTGCCTGGAGGGGGAGCGGTGACCCTAGCTCACCTGCCTGCTGGACTAAATGCCAGCGCCCAGTTCCGCAGGCCCTGCCTCTTCGGCTTCTCCCTGCTCCTTGGCCCTCGCTAGGTGCCGTAGGGTGTGCTGGGATGCTGTGCCCCAGCTCACCTCCTGTGCGCCTCGAGCCTGAGGAGGGCTCAGGGCAGACCCCTAGGGCTATACTGCCCCAAGTGGTAGCCAGGAGGCTAAAGTAGTAGGGGTCCTCAAAAAGTTCATGGAAAATGCATATTATAAAAAGACTGCATGGATATCAGAAATTTTATGCATTGAAATAAAGTCAGGTTAATTCCATTTCCATGAACTTTTCTTTTTCTTTTTAGGTTTTTGTTACAAAGTGTGTGTGCTAGGACCAGCAGTTAGCGTAATGACTATATTGCTGAACTCTCATGTAGCCAACCGCAGTTTGAGTCCCGGACCCGATGGCTTAAACTCACGTCAGGCGCATGTGCGTGCGTGCCCAAGATCCCGAGAGGAGAATGAAGGAGAAGGGATTGTGACGTGGCCATACCCCCTGGGGGGTGATTTCTTGCTTTCTGTCTGTCTGTCTCTCTGGTGAGCGCACACGCCCTATAGCAAAAAACTTCTCCAAAAAAACCCCCAAAAAACAAAACAACAAAACAAACAAAAAAACCAAGTGTCTCCAAAAAAAAACCCCAAAAAACAAAACAACAAAACAAGCAAAAAAACCAAGTATGTGTGCTTGCCAGAGGCAGAGACAGAGGCAGTGTGGAAAATCACCCCCTCTGGGGGGTGGCACGCTGCAGTCCCTTCTCTATTCGCTTGGGATTTGGGGCACGAATGCACGCGTGCCTGGTGTGGTGCTCCAGCCTCTGGGTCCAAGACCAGCTGCTGGGGCCGGGACTCAAAACGCAGTGAGCCACGCAGGAGTCCAGCGCCTTCACCACCACGCCGCCCGCTGGCCCCTCCGTGGACTTTTCGAAGCCCTCTGGCATCTGAGGGAACGAACAGCTCCTCAGTCTCAGTAGCCACGTTTCGCGAGATCCGTGCTGGCCAGGCGTAGCTAGTGGCTGCCATTCTGGTCAGTGCGGTCACAGGACGTTTCAGACACACCACAGAGCGTCCCACGGGAAGGCGCTGGCCCGAGGCCTGCAGGCTGACAGGGGGACCGTTCCCCTCTGCAGTGGGAGCTCCTTTCCCTTTGAGGGTAACACCAGGATGTCGCACGCCGCCTTCCCGCCTGGACCCTGTCGGACAGAACTGAGGGCCGCGCGGAGCTGCAGAGGATCCACGCCAGCTAGAAGTCCCGTGACCGTCCAGACAGGGAATGGCAGTGTCGCCACCCCCGGGTCGGGTGCGCCCTAAAGCAATCTGTTTACTGTACTGTCCGATCTTGAGTCTTCGGAGACAAATTCCTTGAGAGATTAATCTGAGATCGTACATACCTGGCGACCCCCGTCCCTGATGTCTAGGTAGCAGTCGTGGGCCTGTTCCAGCTGGCTGGGGACCCGCACACCCAGGCCCCCGGCTTGTGCGGGGGTCTGCACAGCTGACCCAGCGATGTCACCTGCCCACAGGTGCAGATTAGGGACCAGCCATGAACTACTGGTCTCTAGGGCCCCTGGCTACCCCTCCTTGGGCTAGTGTCCCAGGCAGTACGCAGTGGGGAGAGGGGCTTGTAAGGTTTCACGGCTGCTCCCCCACTCCCTGTGCTCCCCTCATCTCAGGGCGCTCCGTGCCGCCTCCCTCCAAAGGAGTCGGTCTCTAAGTCCATGAGGTGGCTGTGGAGGGTGGGTGGGTATGGTGGGCAGGGGTGGGTACTGAGGAGAACAAAGCTATCATGGTCATGACTGGGTTACAAGCGCGTGTTTTAAGAGCTGGTGAGAAGTCATGATAGGAACCAGCAGTTGGTGTAATGGCTCCTGTCGCTGGACTCCCATGTAATCGATCCTGGTTTGAGTCCTGGACCTGGTGCCTTAAACTCATGCCGGGCATGTATGCATGCATGCCTAAGGTTCCAAGAGGAGGGACCTAGAGATGGGATTACGGTGTGGCAATCCCTCCTGGGGGGTGATGTCTCTCTTTCTGTCTCTCTGTCTCTCTCTGTCTGGCGAGTGCATGCACCCTATAGCAAAAATCTCTACAAAAAAAAAAGGGAAGTCACGATAATCCTGAGGAGGGGCGTCAGGTGAGTGTCTACCTCAAGAAAATCAGGATAAGGGGGACCGTGGGTCCCCAAGGGGACCAGGACTTCTGTTGTGGGACGGGGTTTCACCTGACAACGGCCCCTGCTGTCCACGCCCACCTGCCGTGTGCCAGGCTCCACGGTATGTCCCTCGGCCCATCCACGCAGCCCTCACTGCCACCCTGGTGCAGGTGTTGTCCCGGTGCCCGGGAATGAATGAACGGAGGCTCCAAGAGGCTGAGAGAGCACCGGGACTTGAGTACGGGCCCGTGCGGCTGCCTGTCCACGTGGTCTGCCGGCCCGAGCTGCGCTGCGCCCGTCCTCTCCTCCCCACCCTCCGTGCCCGCCGGGGCATCCTCACACACGCTGGGCCCCCCGAACCCTCACCTGAGCTGCTGCCCACCCCACCGCCCCCTCTGGCCGTGCGGTCCCGGGGCCAGGGAGACCTTGTTCTGGGCATGCTCTGTCCAAGTCTGTTCCCAAGGCCCCCAGCTCCGAAGCTGAAGTAAAAGGAAGTGAAATGAAAATCTTGCTTAAAGCACATCTGCCCTGGGCCTGGCCTCCACCGCTGCTGGGCCTCGAGCGAGTGAGTTCAGACTCCCCATCTGCAGAGGGGGACGGTGCCTGTCACGCTGTAGTCACGTTTGCTGCCGGCGCCCACGGGAAAGCGCCACGCCTGGAACCACGCGGGGGCTCAGCGCTTCCCTCTTCCCACGTGTTCTGAATGTCTCAGCTCCAAGTGTGCGCTGCACATGCGTGTGTGTGCGTGGTTGTGTACATGCCCCCAGGGCCCCCCAGGTTCCTTCCGGGCTGGGAGAGCACGTCTGTCCTGGACCCTCAGCGGGGACAGCAGAGACCTGCTCAGGAACCACAGAGCCGAGGCGTTGAGCTGGCGTCTTTATTGCCACTCCGCAGCTGAGGTCCTGCTAGAGACGGGGTCAAGGCGTGCCTCTTGCTCCCTGGGGCCACGGCCTTCGCGAGCTCTCAGACTCTGCAGACGACGCGGCGCAGGGGTCCCGCGTGATGGAGGGTGACGTTGGTCCCTGGTGGGAGGTGGAGGAGGAGGCAGAGCTGGGCAGCAGAGAGGGTTAGAGGTGCCAAGTCAGTGGCTCTCACTGCCATTCTGGGGGCAGACCGCAGCAGAGAGACCCACGCTGCCTCCCAGGAACACGCGACCCCACCCGGTCCCCTGCTGGAGAACTACCTTTTCAAGCAGTTCCTGGTAGTTGGCATCATAGGAGGAATTTGCCAGAAAAGACTCCTTCAGCTTCAGCCTCAAAGTCACACCTGGCCCTGAGGACCCAAGAGTACAGCGTAGGGCTCAGCCAGGACCAGCGTCCCACGGGCATGCTGGCACCTTGCACCCCGCACTCCGGGGCCCAGCCAGGGCCAGCGCCCCGTGGCCATGCCGGCACCCTGCCCCCGCACTCCAGGGCCCAGCAATGGGTCGGCGTACTGGAGGGATCCGGGCACCTTCCACCCGTGCTCTGCACCGTCCCTTCCAGAGACTCTCTGCAGGCCCAGCCCCGGGCCTCGGGCACCCAGGCCTGGGCCGCCTGTGGCTCTCAGGAGCTTCCCTTCTCCGGCCTCCTCTTGCCCGTGAGGACCAGGTGTCTGGTCTCCAGCCCTCACCTGTTCCGTGGGAGCTGCTGAGGAGGGTCAGGAGGAGGAAGAGGGGCAGCCCGTACCCCATGTTAGGCACCTTGCTTCTCGGAAGGGCGAGGAGTTACTAAAGTCCTGGGTGGCCTCTCCGGGCCGGGCCTGCGACTCTGCACCCGACTGGGTCCTCAGCACAGGTGTCTGGGGGGACGCGGAGGGGGCCCGTGAGCAGCCGGACTTTCCAGTTTTCCCAGTGTGCCTTTGAGGGCCCAGGAGGGCCATTCACAGGCCCTCGGGGAAATAGAGGGCGGCCCTGTCTTTTCAGTGACGTGCCCGCCCGTGCCCCCACGTATCCAGGCTTGGGGGGAGGGTGCCCCGTCCTGCAGAGAGGGTGATGGACAGGGAGGAGTGGGCCCCAGGGCGGCGTCTGTCGCTCCTGCCGGTGTCTGGACCTCACCCAAGCCTGGGCCTCCCATCGCTCTTCAGGGATTAATTATTAACTGCAGCTAATGCCCATCATTCTTGCCACCCAAGGGCTCAGGAATGTGGGCCCACGAGGGAGGGGAGGTTTAAGCTGAATGTCTTCCCAAACCCAGGAGTCCTGCTCCCCCAGCCTGAGTGGCTTTCTAGGTGAGAAGTCCGGGCAATGCCAACTTCCATCTTCGGATGTTTTGTTTTAGTCACTCTAAGGCCTCCTCGGTCGTCACGTGGAGCCACGCTCCTCATCAGATCCCCTGTCACCCCACCCACACACGGGCCAGCACGCGCCACGCCAGACCCTGCACACAGCCACCCGGGCACTCCCCACCTGGCGGGGGGAGACGGGTGTGGGCCACCTAGGTCACTCCCCTAGGTCACGGCCTTCTTCTTCTTCTTTTTAAATTAATTAATTACTTTTCATTTGGACAGAGAGGGGCAGAGTGAGAGAGAGAGAGGGACAGTGAGAAAGTGAGCCGCCAGGCCCAGGACTCCAATGTGGTCCGCCATGGGGAGTCCAGCACCCTTAATCACCACACCACCTGCTGGGCCCCCTATGTTTCCTCTTTTTTTCTTTTTTTGTTTTTTTTAAGAGAATTTTTTCACTGCAGGGAGGGTGCACTTGCTGGAGAGATAGAGAGACAGAAAGTGAGAGATCACCCCCCGGGGACATGGCCACGGTGCAATCTCTTCTCCTCCATTCTCCTCTTGGGATTTTGGGCCCGCATGTACACGTGTGCAGAGTGAGTTTCAAGCCTCTGGGGCCGGGGTCGAACCACAGTCCGCCTTGCGGGAGTCCAGTGACGTAACCATCTGCCGGTCCCGGTCACTGCCCTTCTTTACAAAGGAGGGGAGCTGGCTTGCGGAGGTCAGCAGACGGGTCAGTAGCAGGGAGGTCAGAACCAGGGTCGGGGTTTGGGGAGTCGGGATCGTCCTGCGAGGACAGAGGGGGCGCCCCACCTCTCTCCTAGCTGGTGCCCCCACTCTTCCGTACAGTCACAGCCGCCTGTGCTTATGCTAGTCCCGGCCCACGTGGCTCCTTCAACGCTCACGAGGACCCTGACAGGTGCTGGGCGTGCTGAGAGGGGTGGGGCAGAGCGCCGACCGAGGGTGCTGGGTTAACCTTTCAAAGGAGAAGAAACTAGCGCTTAGTAGGTCTCACCGCTTGCGGAGATGCCCTGGCACCTCCAGGGCCGCCTGGCTCCGGAGCTGGGTTCTGAACACCCGCCTTGCACCTAGCAAACACGCCGCGGTCCTCCCCGGGGCTCCTCTCTCTGCTGCCCCGTCCCCGTGGTGACACCTCCGGTGCTCACCTTCCCACCTGCCCTGAGGGCTCCTGAAGGCACAGTCCCAAGTCCCCATGGTCTCCCCTCGCCACAGCTCCCAGATCCTGCTTCTCTGAGGGGCCCGTGCGTCCTGACCCAGTGGTTGCACTTGCAGGAGTGAGGGGGGACGCTGGGACGGGACTGTGGGCAGACTCGGCCTGGGGCCCTGTCCCTCGTCCGGGAAGAGCCCGAGGGCCAGGTGGGAAGTCCTCAGGCTCTTACTCACTCCCCCTGTCACCCAGGGATTCGTGGGATCAGGCTGGGACAGGTTAATCCCCTGGGACAGCTTGGTGACCTCTCCCTGGGGATGCCGATCCCGGTGTTGATGGAGGCCGGGCACACCTGGCGTCCAGGACAGGCAAGAGGCCCCGGAGCCTTTAAAATGCCAGAGAGCCAGGCCTGGCCACGGCGCGTCAGCGGCACCATGGACGCGGTGGCGCTGCTGCTGCTGCTGGGTCTGCAGGCCTTGGCTGGCCGTGGTGAGCACCTCTGCTGGACGTGGGGGCTCGGGTGAGGACGTGGCCTCTGGGCCTGGGGACAGCCAGCCGGTCTCACCCCAGTCGGATCGTTGTTCTTTTCCCAACAGCTCAGCTGGGCCCTCCATCTGGAAGTCTCCCTTCTGCCTCTGCGGAGCTCCCCACGGCCTCTGAGGAGCTCCCCTCTGCCTCTGCAGGGCTCCCCACGGCCTCTGGAGTTCTCCCCTCTGCCTCTACCAATCTCCCCTCTGCCTCTGGCAATCTCCCCACGGCCTCTGCCGGG
>NW_006159651.1:452209-452671 GCF_000334495.1 Tupaia belangeri chinensis | reverse complement strand
CTGCCATCCCCCCCTCCGCCTCTGCGGTGCTCCCCACGGCCTCTGTGGTGCTCCCCACGGCCTCTGTGGAGCTTCCCTCCGCCTCTGGGGTTCTCCCCTCTGTGTCTGCCAATCTCCCCTCTGCCTCTGCCAGTCTCCCCTCCGCCTCTGCGGTGCTCCCCACAGCCTCGGCCAATCTCCCCACGGCCTCTGCAGTGCTCCCCTCCACCTCTGTTGGTCTCCCCTCTGTCTCTGTCAGTCTCCCCACCATCTCTGGGAGTGTCTCTACAGGTCCTGCAGTCTCCGGGGGTCTCCCCAGCAGCCTTCCGACTTCAGCTCCGACCGTGTCAGGGACCCTGCCAGTGCCGTCAGGTGACTCTCGCCACTGAGCCGTCTGGAGAACTCGGCTCGGCCTGCGGCGCTGGGGTGCGGGTCCCCGGCCTACGTGGGAGCCGGGCATTCTCAGCTCCTCACCAGCAGCAG
>NW_006159651.1:449871-451126 GCF_000334495.1 Tupaia belangeri chinensis | reverse complement strand
TGTGTCGGCAGCTCCTGCGGCCACGGCAGCTGCAGGGCCTACGGTGTCCCCGGGGCCCGGCGTCCTGCCCGGTAAGGCCGGCTCCCTGGCACAGGGTGATTTACAGCACGTGTCCGTGGGGCTGTTCTCTCTCACGCCCGCACAGCTCTCCCTGGCTGCCGGAGAGGGCGGGGCAGCCATGGGCGCCCGCTTTCCACTGTGCTTTGCCTGAGGATGGCTCTGTCCTTGTTTTAAAGAATTATTTTACTTAACTTTATTTATTTATTAATTTTAATTTGACCAGAGAGGGAGAGAAAGAGAGAAAGTGAGAACGCAAGCCACCAGGTCCGGGAATCAAACTGTGGTTGACCATGTGGGAGTCCAGCGCCCTTAACCACCACACCACTTGCTGGCCCCAAGGCCTGTGTCTTAAAGAGGTTCTAGGGCTCCACGGGGAGTTGTTACCTGACTGCTCCCTTGGAAGCCCGGCCTCTTCCTTCCCCAGGCCCCAGTCTGTGTTTCCAGGACAAGGAGTGTCCCCTCCAGGGGTGTGGCCTCCTCCCTCTGCCCTCCTCTTCCCTCTGCCCTCCTCCTCCCTGCCCTTCATTCCTAGCAGGGGGAGCTGGGGGAGCCTCCCCAGGGGCTGAGAGCAGGAAGACAGGGAGGGAAATGAGGCTGGAAGGAGGGTGGGGTGGGAAGGGTGAGGCTGGAGGAAGGAGAGGGCCCTGAGGGCCCTGGGGGGTGCAGAGACATGGGGAGACGGAGCAGAGCCCAGACCAGGGAGGAGTCCAGAAAGAGGAGCAGTGTGCGTTCGGGGACGACCCCTCGGTCCCAGGTGCAAGGGCAGAGGCCGGGGTTTGGGATGAAGCCCTTGAATCGCCCTCCTCTGGGTCCTGCTCCAAGATGGCAGGAGAGGACCCCACAGAGAGAGGTGTTGTGGGTCACACGGTGTCGGGGTCACACAGTGGCATGGGAGGGCGGACGTCATGGGGCGGGCAGGGCCCACTGCTTCAGCCGCCATCCCTCTCCCGTGCTCAGGCCCGCAGCCTCAGAAGGGCTCCATCCCGGACTGGGCCATCGTGTTGGTCACCCTCACCCTGGTGGCCGCCATCGTGGGCCTGATGTACGGGATCAAGCTGGTGAGTGGGTTGGGGTCATCGTGGCTCCCCCAGGCCGAGGGAGCAGAGCCGGTGTCGGGGACGGGGGCGACAGTGGGCGGGCCAGTGCGGCTCCCCCAGGCCGCGGGAGCAGAACCGGGGGCGGGGGCGGGGGCGGA
>NW_006159651.1:427010-449414 GCF_000334495.1 Tupaia belangeri chinensis | reverse complement strand
TCTGTATCCCCTCACGCCTGCCACCCTGAGGCCACCGGCCAGCGTTACTCCGTCAAGTGACAGCTAGGGCCAGGATGGCCAAAGCCCCACCCTGCTGGCCTTCCTCTGCCCATGCAGACTCCCTCCCAGGCACGACCCCCCTTCTCTCTGGCTGAGACCACGTCCTGCAGTGTGGGGTCACTTCCCAAGAGCCATCGGTCACTGCGGAGACTCCAGCGTGGGTCCTGGTCCTGCCTCCACCCTGTGACCCAGGGGAAGCTCCCGGTGTCCCAGGGCAGCTCTGTCGTCTGGAAGGCAGGACCAGGGCTCGCCATGTCCCGGGCCTCCAGCCCGGAGCGGGGTCTGGGCAGTTGCAGCTGCTGTCCTTGCAGGTCCTCCCATTCCCACTGAACCCCCACTCTCCCCGAGACTCCAGCTGAAGACGCTGTGCTCGGCCCCCAGGAGCACAGTGCCAAGGGGAGAGGTGCCCCTTCACGTTGTCGGCAGGGAGCCCCTCAGGCTGCTCCTGGCGCCCCAGCACCCGGACTCCTTCCCTTTGGGATATGCAAGGACTGCTCTGCGATGACCCCTCAGACCACCCTGGGAGGGCGGGGACACGACTCTTGCTAAATAAAATGGTGCTCCCCACTTGTCTCCTGCCGCCGTGAATTGGCTGAGTGCTCAGGCTTTGCCACTGGGCTGGCACGGGCCTGGTCCCTGGCACGGATGGGCGGGTGCCCTGGGGAGCCTCCCCGTGGGGGCCTCAGCTCGCTGTGCCGCGGGGACGGCCTCGCCCGCCTCCCAGGTGGCAGCGCAGGTGAGGTGCCTAGCAGTCTTCGGCACAGACGTGCCCAGCATCAGGTCACGGCCATTTCCGGCTCTGCTCGGACATCACAAACTCTGCTTTGAGAGGCTAACGCGGGCCTCCGTCCACGCTGAGACTCCTCTACCCGGATGCCGGTCCCCTGAGTGGGGCTGAGGCTGAGTGGCAAAGCAGGTCCATTCCTAAGTACGGACACGTGCTCGCCCTCCAGCTCTGCTCTCCCCTCGGCCCTGCCAGATGGGGGGGGGGTGAATGGGCCGGCGGCGGAGGCTGCTCTGTGCTGTTGGGGTGCTGGGCAGCCTCTCCGACCTCTCCCCACCAGATGACAGTGACACCCTCCCCCAAGATGGACAAGAACGTCCCCAGAAATTGCCAAATGTCCTTTTGTGAGAACAACACTGCTCATCCCCACTGAGAACCCCGCAAGGCCTGGGTGGCTGGGGGAAGGTGGGGTACACACGGAAGGAGGAAAGGAGGCCGTCAGTCACCCCTGAGCTGTCCCCGCCTCCCCGGAGTGCAGGTCACATGACTGGGAGGCAGCCCTTCCCGCGCTGAGTACTGCTTCTTTGACCTGACTGCACGGAGCCTCATTAATCTCCCATTAATCGCTTTAAGGATCAGTTGGCTTCCTCTCTCCTTCCCACCCATGCCAGCCCTGCCTAGGGCTTAGGGACAAGTCACGCCAAGGAACAAGGGGACCCACGTGCTGTGGTCTTCCAGTCCTTTCAGGAGCCCCGACTGCCCTGAGGCCCGGCCTCCAGGCCTCCAGGCCTCCCAGCCTCCAGGCTCCAGGCTCTGGCCTTCTCCACACCCTCTGCCCGCCCTGCCCCTCTCAGAAAGGCACAGCCAGCCCCACTTCCACGCCATCCAGGAGCGCAGAGGTCTCTGGAGTGCCTGCGGTGTGCCCGGCAGGGGCCCAGGGGTTGGGGACACGGCAGCCATCAGTAAAGACCTGGGTCGCAAGGTGCTTGCTCACCATCGGGGTGACCCCCGCGCGAGTGACAGAGAGGGCTGGTGACTTCTGCCTCCTAGGGACCCAGGCAGCCCGTCCTCCACACCACAGCCCAGGCGGCGCCCCTGGGAGACCAGGGACAGTCCCTGAGCGAACGCTCGCTTTAGGAGGGAGTGAGGAGAAGGGGGGTGTGTCTTGGGGGCTCCCAGGAATGACAAGTCTGCGCCCTGCATTGGGGCGGGTGGGGTTTGGAGGCGGCGGCGGCCCCGGGGGGGAGGGGGGAGAGGGAGCAGAGCGAAGGCGGACGCCCCTGTGCGGCAGGCGGCTCTGCCCAAGGTCCGGATCGATCCCCGTCACTCTGGCCGGCCGCTGTCTGCCGTCTCACACCTCTGGTGTTATCTCTGGACCTCTCTGATCGATTGCCCTGTCTGCAGCGGGCCGAGCGAGCGCTGCCTCCCTCCTCTGCTCTTTCACCTGGAATGCGTGGACGGCCCCACCCGGGCAGGAAGAGTGGCCGTGTGTGAGTAAGGGGTGTGGAGGGCTGTGCAGGAGAGGCAGGCAGGAGGGCCACATGAGGCTGGAGACAGGTGGCAACTTGGACCTCTTCCCAGACCCGCCACCCTGTCCCCTAGCCAGACTCCATCCCAGTACCTGGCTGCCTGCTCCCTGCCCTCCCAGAGCCCTGGAGGCCACCCTACCTGAGCCCCTTCCCCCCACCAGGGGGTCAGGAGGCTCCCTGCCTGGTTCCTCCCTGCCCCAGACCGCCCGGAGCCCCCCTGCCGGGTCCCTCCCTGCCCCAGACCCCCCCCCCCACCCGCAGGCCCAGTACCGGCTCCATGACGCAGCAGCTGCGGTCCCCGTTATCAGGCACCCCTGCAGGGTGAGGCAGCTCCATTTGTTTAAGGGTTAGTCCTGAGGGGCCCCAACCTCCATGACGTCAGCACTGGCCCTTATAAGGTGAGGGGTCCGGGCCACATCCCCAGCAGCCAGCTCCAACATGGCCCAGCCGGCCCGCGGCCTCCTTCGGTGCTGCCTCCTCTTCCTTTTAGCTTCTTGGGAGGCAGGTAAGATGCCCTCGGGGCCAAGGGTCACCATTCCACAGGGGAAAGAAGCCCGAGAGGGCTCACTCCTTGGGGGTGGACAGTAGAAATACACGAGGAGGTTGAGCAGGGGCTGCTGCGCGCAGCTGTCAGGTGGGCCCGGGGCAGGGGTGGGGACCTGAGTAGCTGAGCACCGCCTGCAGGGGAGAACACGGGAGCTCAGGGCCTTTGCCTCTTCCACATCCCCCAGGTGGGAAAGGACCTCATTTGATAGCGGGGAAGAGTGAGCCTCAGCGGGGCACGTCCGGTGTCACACAGCTGCAGGGGCAAGCAGGGAGGCTCCCTCCAGCACTGCCTGCTGCCCTGGTCGGGCAGGGCCAGCGTCCCTCCTGCTAGCTCTCCTCTGTGCAGAGCTGGGTTCTAGTCCCGGCTCTGACCCACGTCCCTGGCCTGGGCTTGCACACTGAAATGGGACGAGGCCACCAGCCAGGCCTGGGTGCTGTTTACAGAGCATCTACTATGGCCAGCGGCCAGCGTTGTTCTAGGTCCTTCTCCACCTTCGCTTATTTAATCCTCATGGCGACACAGCAGGTGTGAGCCACTTGTCCCCACCTTACCCCGGGAAACATCCCAGGGCCCCAGGGAGACGTGAATGTGAGAAGGTGTGGGAGCAGGGCCGACCCGCAGGTGCTCACTTAGTTAAGGGGCAGTTCTGTTACAGCTGCGGGGAGCAGGGGTGCCCAGTGCAGGGCAGGTGGAGGTGGCCGGGTGGTTGGAGGAATCTCCACAGGCAGACACGCAACCATGGATCCAGATACTGCGCCCTGGAGAGAGCCTCCAGGGCGATGGGCTCCGTGACAGCAAACAGGGCTGGACTGCCAGCCAGGCAGGGGGCAGCTCCTTCCGGACGTGCGAGGGTGACGGCAGAGGGCGCACTCCTGCCCTGAGCCGGCCTCACGGTGGGGCCAGCGGGGAAGGTCCAGGTGGGTGGTGAATGCCAGGGGCAGGGGCTGAGGAGGATCTCAGTGGGGGTCTCTGGTAGTCTCAGCAGTGCCTCTGTCCGAGCCCATCTCTCCACCTGGAGGGTTTGGCGACAGGCATCCGAGGTGCCCTCACCTCGCCGTTCATCCGCTGGGATCTCGCCTCTTCTGCTCCGGCTCAGGCGAAGTCCACCTGCTCCTACTGCCTTCTGTCTTGCTGCAGTGAGGAAGAGGAGCCTGCAGGGGGCAGAAGGGAGCAGGTCACAAATAGAGGATGTGCCTTGCTTCTGAGGGAGGTGTGCTTCGCGGGCAGAGGGCAGGTGCAGGTCGGACTCTACATGCCAATGCCCAAACGGGGCTCTGCAGGTGTGGTCTGGGAGACTGGCAGGATGGCAGGATGGGGAGAGGAGCTGGATTTCAGAGTCTGCAGAGGGAGTGATAGAAGGGGAGGGCTTGCGGCTGCGTTTGGCTTTGGATGGGGTCAGGGTCAGAGGGGGACCGGAGTGTGGGTCGGGGCGGGGCTCATGGCTGCGTCCCCTAGTGAGCCAGGATAGCGAGGGAAGAGGCCGCCTGGGTGCGCGAAGCCCACTAGCCCACAGTTCTGGGGTATCTCCGTCCTTCATCCACAGAGCCAGTCGACACGCAGGCTCAGACAGCAGATCCGGACCCCTAGGCCTGCATCCTGTGGGGGCAAGTCCAGAGAGTCCAGATTAGGCCCTGTCTGAGGGACGCACAGCGGGCTAGGAGATGGGACTCGGGCGGGTCCCAGGGAGAACCTGCAACAGATTTCATTCGATTTCATTTCTGTGACAAAGATAATATTCGCTCATGATAGGAAATGGAAAAAGGAATAAGTTGCAAAGAACGATAAAGCCTCTCCAGCGACTCTGCAGCCTCCAGGCGGTCCTTTGCCTATGTCCCCTTGGTCATCCTTCTCTGCGGCTGTTGTCACACATGGAGCTCCCACGGCAGAGACTTCTTTTTTCTAAAAAGGTTTTTCCCATAAGGCATATGTGCTCGCTGGAGAGAGAGGGACAGAGACAGGGGGAGGAAAGGTGAAAAATCACCCCCTAGGGGGGATGGTCACGCTGAAGTCCCTTCTCCATTCTCCTCCTGAGATCTTGAGCATGCACGCACACCGGGTGTGATTTTCTTTTTCTTCTTTTTAAAAAAATTTGTTTTTAGTTAATTTACATCTATTCACTGAGCATTGTCACAGCATACAAAATGTGATTTCCCATCCAGAATATGCTGCATAGTGGCTTCATCATACATGTTAGCATCAATAATTTCCCATTTCTAGTTTCATATATATACATATATATTTTTTCCACCTATTTCTTCCCCTCTGCCATTCCCCACCCTCCTCCCACACTATCTCAGGTGTCCACAGTTGTTTTCCATTCCTTTTATTTCCCACATTGTATTGATTCACAAAATTTCTTAAATAATCTGACTACTTTCAATAGCAAGCTCTGCTGATATATACATATCTGTGAATACATATCTGACTTGAGGCATGAAACTCTGAGTAGAATGAATATGCTATAAGGTAGCACCCAGCTGATGCTATATAGTTTACTACAGTCATTAATTACGTATCTTTTACTATATTTTTAAATTTCAAGATAAGCAAATTCAGCTCTAATAAATCAAAGAAATGTTAAGGAACTATGCTTAAAACTTAAAGCCAGGAAACAGGTTGGGATTCTGCTCAAATAGTAGGTACATGAACCTATCACCATTTCAAGACAAGACTAAAATCCTTAAAACTAGAAAACAAAGCCTAGAAGAAAACCAGCAAATTGGGACCAGCAGTTGCCGTAATGGCTATGTTGTTGGACTCCCATGTAGTTGGCCGTGGTTTGAGTCCTGGTGGTTTAAACTCATGCTGGGCACATGGGCGTGCGTGCCCAAAATCCTGAGAGGAGAATGGAGGAGAAGGGATTGTGGTGTGGTCATCCCCCCTGGGGGGTGATTTCTCGCTTCTGTCTCTCTCTGTCTTTCTGTCGAGTGCACGCGCTCTATAGCAAAAACCTCTCAAAAAAAGAAAAAAAAATCAGCAATGTTTTAGTCAAAAGTCATAAAATACTATTTTACCAGTTCAGTCTCGTGCACTTAATCTACCTTCTGTTGTTGCTTGATTTTCCCAATTAAATTCTGGGATATAATATGCAACTCTAGACTTGTCCCCAAGATTAAGTTGGCCATTGTCTTAGTTTTTGAACTCTGATTTCTGTGTGACTGTATATAAATTTCCTGGTATAGCACTCCTTGCAGAACTTCTTGGAGAGCTGGTCTGGTGCTGGTAAATTCTCAGGTTTTGTTTATCTGAGAATGTTCGTGTCTTGTCTTCCCATATGAAGGATAATCTTGCCGGGTACAGTATTCTTGGTTGTTCCCTTAATACTTTGAATATATTTTCCCATTCTTTCCTCCCTCGCATTGTTTCTGATGAGAGGTCTGCCGTTAGTCTGATGGGATACCCTTTGTAGGTAACTTGCCGTTTTTCTCTTGCCAGTCTTAGTATCCTGTCTTTGTCTGTGGTTTTGGTCAATCTGGCTATAATGTGTCTTAGAGAAGATCTTCTTGGGTTGATTCTATTTGGGGTCCTTTGTATTTCTTGTAACTGGGTCTTTGAATGCCTCTCTAGGTTTGGAAAGTTTTCTTGCAGGAGTTCATGGAATAGATCGTCAATGCCCTTATGGATCTCTTCACCTTCTGGGATACTAATTATCCAAATGTTTGGATGTTTGATGGTATCTGGTATTTCTCGTATAGTGTTCTCATATTTTTGGGCAATCTTCTCAGTCTTAGTGGTGGGTTTTTCTAGGCCAGCAATTTTCTCTTCTACATCTGAGATTCTATTTTCTGTATGATCTAGTCTGCTTTTAATACTTTCAAGGGAAATTTTGACTTCTTGTATTATAGCCTTCATCTCGGTCCATGTGATTCTTTTTATAGTGTGTAATTCCTCTTCTAGATCTTGCAGGAATTTCCTCACCTCCCAAAGCTCATCAGCTCCTTTCCCCTGCCTCTTTGTCAGTTTATGGTCTCTCTTCTCTTCAATCTCTGTGAGCTTTGTCACCATGAAAACTTTAAATTCTTCATCTGATGTTTTCATGAATTTTATCATACTATCTGAGGATGAAGAGGCGTTATTATTTTTCCTTGGAGGAGAGTGCTTTTCTTGGCTTTCCCATATTTCTTGTGACCCCGTGGTGATTTTTAGTTATCTGATGGGTGGTGTGTTTCTTCTAATTCTTGAAGTGCAGTCTGAGTGTTCAGAGGCGGGCAGGAGGAGGTGATTTCAGTCTCTCTTCCATTCCGTTCTCACTCTGTGCATCAGAATCAGTGGGAATAGAGGAAAATTCTGACTCTAATCATATTTGGATGTTTAGATCCTGTTCACTTGGACCTGTCTAGACACAGTCTGTAGGAGTAGAAATAAGTGAGGAAGAAACCTCAGCAGAAAAATCTTCATTTCAAGTCTCTGAAAGCACTAGTTCACAGCCAAAGTTTAGGATTCATGTCCCTGGCATGATTTTCAATCCACTGGGTCCAGGACCCGAACCACGGCTGGCCATGTGAGAGTCCAGTGATGTAACCACTAGACCGTCTGCTGGCCCCTGTACAGACATTTTAACAAGCACTTGCCCACATTATTGCAAATGGGGAGTAAGCCATGGGGGAGGACAGGACTCCCCAAACACCAGGAATGGGTACATGGTGCTGACAGAGACGCCAAAGTGTGAGCCACTTGGCAGGATTTCAAACAGGTGGACGAAACAAGTGCAAGAGACCTCCGGTCGCTGCCGTGGGACTTGTTTTCGCTCTGTTACCGAGACTGAGAAACCACTTACAGTCTCTAGTGCTAATGTCGGATTTTCCTCTGTTCACTCTGCCTGTACTTTAGTGACCAGATAGTTCTTTTACTACAGGAAGTAAAATAAGTAGCCCCTGGCAAGAACCTCCTCGGGAAACACAGTCGCTCCCAGTAGTAGAGCTAATGGGGAGGGGAGGCGGCCACCTCGTCTTGGGGCTTAGTTGCTAACTCACCTCCTGGCTGGGCTCAGGCCACGAGTCCTTTCAGCATCGACTCCAGATTGTACAGTCTGTGGTTCCACAGGGGTTTGATGCACATCTGAAATTCTGAGATGTATTAATAATTATTTGAGGGACCCAGCAGTTACCATAATGGCTATGTCGCTGGACTCCCATGTAGTTGACCATGGTTCAAGTCCTGCACCCAGTGGCATGTGCGTGTGTGCCAAAGATCCCGAGAGGAGAATGGAGGAGAAGGGATTATGTTGTGGCCTCCCCCCGCCCCGGGGGGTGATTTCTCGCTTTCTGGGGATGGTCACGCCACAATCCCTTCTCCTCCATTCTCCTCTCGGGATCTTGGGCACGCAGGCACACACGCCCGGCGTGAGTTTTAAGCCACTGGGTCCAGGATGCGAACCACGGTCGACTACGTGGGAGTCCAGCGACATAGCCATTACGCTAACTGCTGGTTCCCTGTCTGTCTTTTTGACGAGTGCACGCGCCCTATAGCAAAAACCTCTCCAAAAAAAAGAAAAGAAAAAGAAATAGTTATCTGATAGGAATGGAAGCTGGGGTGGTGGTTAAGGTGTTGGACACTCCCACATGGTTGACCACAATTCAAGTCCTGGACCTGGTAGCTTATTTTCTCACTTTCCCTCTCTTTCTCTCTCTCTGTGTGTGTGTCTTTCTCTGGTCAAATTAAAATCAATAAGTGAATGAATAAATAAAATAAAATAAGCAGTTCTCTGGGTCTGTTGACCGTGGTCCTGTGGTTAAATGACACGGGCATCTCAGAGCTGGCAGGCCAGAGGCCTTCCTTCCACATCCTTTTATCTCAAAGGCTCAGTTACCCAACGCAGAAGGTACTCCTTAGTCTTCCCACCTTCGGGGGTCACATTTCCTTTTCTTTTTTAGTTATATAATAAAAGGTTGTGGCCAAGGTCTCTAAAAAAGTTTTCATCAGCCTTAAAGATTTTTTTCTTTTCTCTTTTTTGTAAGAGAGATTTTTGCTTTAGGGTGTGTGGGAAGACTGGAGAGACAGAGAGACTGCGAGCAGTGACAAATGCCCAGTGACATAACCATTATGCCACCTGCTGGTCCCCTTATTTTTTTGGAGAAGTTTTTGCTGTAGGGCACATGCTCTCACCAGAAAGACGAAGAGAGACAGAGGGACAGAAAGCGAGAAATCATACCCCAGGGGGGCATGGCCATGTCACAATCCCTTCTCGAGATTTTGGGCATGCATGTGCATGTGCCTGGTGTGAGTTTTAAGCTGCCGGGTCCGGGATTCGAAATGCTATCGACCATGTTGGAGTCCAGCGTCACAACCACTATGCCTAAAGTACTTACTGTTCTAGGCTGGAGACATAACAATGAACAAAATAAATAAAAATCCCTGCCATGGTGGAAATTAAACTGCAGCTATTGTATATTAGAAACAACGAGTGCTTGGGACCAGCAGTTAGCATAATGGCTATGTCGCTGGACTCCCACGTAATCGACTGTGGTTCGAGTCCCAGACCCGGAGGCTTAAACTCACGCCGGGTGCGTGTGCGTGCGTGCCCAAGATCCCGAGAGGAGAATGGAGGAGAAGGGATTGCGGCCTGACCATCCCCCCCGGGGGGTGCTTTCTCGCTTTCTGTCTCTCTGTCTCTCTCTGTCTGTCTGGCGAGTGCATGCGCCCTATAGCAAAAACCTCTCCAAAAAAAAAAAAAAAAAAGAAAGAAAAAAGAAAGAAGGAAACAATGAGTGCTGTGTGGACAAAATGCAGCAGAAGTGGCCCAGGAATACAGGAGGCTGCCAGTTTGAAGAGGGTCATCACGGTAGGTCTCGAGGTGGACGGAGCAGGTGACACAGGTGACAGCAGCAGGGGGGCCCGGCCACGGGCTCAGGCTCCCCTCACAATCAAGAGAAGGAAAGGGCGAAGCACGAGATGGTTGCAAAGACTGCGATTCGGGTTTGACACTTTGAAGAGTGTTCGACGCTCCGTACTTACCCTCGACGCAATCGACATCATTCGTTCACCGTGGAGTACAGGCCTTGGGGTACTTAAGTGACCTGGGAATGCAAACCTGGTGAGGGACAGAGCTGGAACTCAAACACCGTCTTCTAATTTTTTTGTTTTGAAGGATTTTATTTACTGGGGCCAGCAGGCGGCATGGTGACTGGGGCACTGGACTCCCACATGGCTGACCATGGTTCAAGCCCTAGACCTGGCAGCTTTCTCTCTCTCTCTCTTTCTCTCTCTGTCTCTCTCTGGTGAGTGTATGTGTCCTTGCAGATTAAAAAATAATAATGATAAATAAAATGAAATAAAGAATGACTTTCAAATTTTATTTATTTAAATTACCAGAAGACACATGTGCTTGCTAGTGAGACAGGGAGAAAGAAGGAAAGCACCCCAGCACCCCTCATCATGGGGAATGATCATCCTTCTCTCTCTCTCTCTCTCTCTGGTCAAATTAAAAAATAATAATAACAAATGGAATTAAGTAAATAAATCTCTTTTCCTCCATTTCTCCATCCTGCTGGGATTTGGGGCGCACACACACGTTCCAGGCCATTTTCGTTGTTTGTGTGTGTGTGTGTGTGTGTGTGTGTGTGTGTGTGTTTGAGAGGTTTTGGCTATAGCGCATGTGCGCTTGCCAGAAAGACAGAGAGACAGAAAGCGAGAAATCACCCCCCAGGGGGGGATGGCCACGCCGCAATCCCTTCTCCTCCATTCTCCTCTTGGGATCTTGGACACGCATGCACACGCGCCCAGCGTGAGTTTAAGCCACGGGGTCCGGGACTCGAACCGTGATCAACTACATGGGAGTCCAGCGACATAGCCATTACGCTAATTGCTGGTCCCAGTACTTCTTATTTTGTTGTTTTGTTTTTGCTATAGGGCACTTGTGCTCACAAGTGAAATGGCCATACCACAGTCCCTTCTCCAGTCTCTTCTCAGGAGTTGGGGCACACGTGTCTACACACCCAGCATGTTTTTTAAGACTCGGGGTTCAGAACTCGAATGGCTCAGTCGGTCATGTGGGATCCGGCGCCTTCACCACCACAGCACCGATGGCCCTATTACTGGTATTTCTGCTGAGGGGATTGAGAACAGCATTGGCATAGCGAAGTAAAGGTCTGCTCATTCAACCCTCCTCTGACCCCTGGCCTCGACTCTCAGGAGGGACTTGGGCTTCTCTCTCATCCTCACCGCTTCTTGTCACACTTCTATTTCTTTCAAGGACTGGGTTCCCCAGCCCCAAATTCTCCTGTAAACAGTGGAGTGGGTGGATTGTGTTTTCCTGTGGTTGGGAATTGGTCCAGGTTCTGGTTGCCACCTTGAGCTAACAAGAGACTGGAAATATTAGTTACGTAACAACACTATCTCTCTCATTCTTTGGTGATCTCTTGGCTCTCACTCTCCAGGCTGGATATCAGAGACATCTCTTCTGGTTGTTTTTCATGGAATTAAGGCCCATATCTGCCCATTGATAGGGGTGTTTCCTTTCACACCCTGTCCTTAAACATAGTCAGTCCCTCCCAGAATCTAGCTGCCTCGTTCACCCCTGTCAGGACCCCAGGTAGATATCTTTTTCTTTAAGGAGGGCCACCTTCATCAATCCTCAGATGACTTCAAACGTGTGAATAGTGGGACCAGTAGGGGCACTGAGTCATCTCATCTATTCCCTATATATAGACTGAACATGCCCCGAGTGAGTTTCCAGCTCCCTACTCTACCCAGCCGCCATTTCTCTTCTTACAGCTCTCCCACCCACAGCCGTGCCTCCACGCTCACGCTATGGAAATTAGCCAGGGGTCTTACCTTGGACCTTCACACTGACGTTTCAGATGGAGCTGGGGTGTTAGAGAAAGATGGAGATTCTGATACCGATTCATTCCCTTTCCTCCCGGCTCGGCCAGGGAAAATGGATTCCACCCCATATGCACATGAAGTCTAAAGAGCACCTGTGTAGCGAGGTGCCAGTCAATCCCTGCACCCCAAACCTTACAGCTTGGCAGGCGGGCATGGCAGAGAGTGGATGGGCGTACAAACAGCCTGTAGTTTTAAGTGGAAGGTAACAAGAGAGTAATTCACAAGACTGTTTTGAACACGAAGATGAACTAGATCTTGTTAGGCCTTGTCCATTCGCCGGAACTAGGAAAGATGCCATGAAGTCAGAAGAACCTGAGACTGGATGTTGAGGAGTGAATCTGGAAAGGGGGGGTGGGACAGGATCCTTGCTGAAGGCACAGCGTGAGCGAAGAGCCAAGGTTGCAGTGGGGGAGGGTTCCAATATTAAAGTATTTGAGGAGACCGGCTGGGGAGACACGTCCTAAAGACAAAGGGAACCTTAAAGATGAAGGCAGGCAGGAGGCAGGGCAGAACGTGGAGGGTTTCTTACGTGCCTCTCTCCCTCCGCAGGTGCTACGACATTGCAGGAACTTCAGAAAACTGCCAGATCGCCCCCGTCTGCTCATGTATGGCCGCGTACTCCAGGCCTTGGTTATAGCATTCCCTCTGACCACACCGCTCTGTACTCAGGGCAAAGACTGTCAGACCGCCCTAGAGCTGCAGAGACCCAGAGGCCAATGCACCACTGCAACACCACACGCCGTTCCACGCCAGTTCACAAACTTACAGACAGCTCCAAAACTACAGGCCTCCAAAACTCTACAGCTCATCATGAAGCTCCTCCCTCGTCTGAGCCAAACCCCAGCGATCATGAGAAAGATCCGAACATCCGGAATGAACGTTCTATCTCTCGTGATGACTCTACAAACACAGGTCAAAAACATTCAACCTTAGCACCCAGGAGCAAAACAACTTGTCATAAGAGCACAACAAAGAAACCAGGGGTCACAGGAAACTCAGTGGGAACTCCAGCACCTTTGGACAAGATCACCACTACTTCAGATAAAAAAAGTACCACCTCACATAAGATCACAGTTTCTTCCTACAACTCAGTCAGTTCAGAGAGCAACGCAAAGACCACACTCTCCTCAGAAAAAACCAGAACAACCGTAAGAACGTCATATACGAGAAATACCCAAGACGCTGAAGATGACGCAACCGCAGTTTCCTCAGACAAGCCCCTAACCAGGACTACAAAAGCCATGAAAGAGAGCACATCAGCCAATGAGAAGAGCACAGCCACCCAAGGAAAGCCTACAGAGAACAAAGGAAAAACCACATTGGACAACAGGAATACCACAAGAGCCCCAGTGAAATCTACAGGACACCCAGAGAAGACAACATCAAGCAATGAGAAGAGCTCAGGAGACTTGGCAGAAACTACAGAACACGGACAACAGATGACATCAGTCCATAAGACCACGAGATCCCAAGCAAGTCCTAGCCAGCATGGAGAAGAGACCACACTGACCTCTGAGAAGACCACACTGTCCCCAGTGACATCTGTAAAACACCCAGAAAAGACGACATCAAACAGTGGGAGAAGCACAGGAGCCCTGGAACATCCTACCCAGCATGGAGAAAAGACCACACTGACCTCTGAGAAGACCGTACTGTCCCCAGTGACATCCGTAGAACACCCAGAAAAGACAACATCAAACAATGAGAGAAGCACAGGAGCCCTGGAACGTCCTACCCAGCATGGAGAAAACACTACACTGACCTCTGAGAAGACTGCACTATCCCCAGTGACATCTGTAGAACACCTAGAAAAGACAACATCAAACAACGAGAGAAGCACAGGAGCCCTAGTAAGTCCTACCCAGCATGGAGAAGACACCACACTGACTTCTGAGAAGACCGCACTATCCCCAGTGACATCCATAGAACACCCAGAAAAGACAACATCAAACAATGAGAGAAGCACAAGAGCCCTGGAACATCCTACCCAGCATGGAGAAGACACCACACTGACCTCTGAGAAGACTGCACTATCCCAAGTGACATCCGTAGAACACCCTGAAAAGATAACATCAAACAATGAGAGAAGCACAGGAGCCCTGGCAAGTCCTACCCAGCATGGAGAAGACACCACACTGACCTCTGAGAAGACTGCACTATCCCAAGTGACATCCGTAGAACACCCAGAAAAGACGACATCAAACAGTGAGAGAAGCACAGGATCCCTAGTAAGTCCTACCCAGCATGGAGAAAACACCACACTGATCTCTGAGAAGCCCACACCATCCCCAGTGACATCCGTAGAACACCTAGAAAAGATAACATCAAACAATGAGAGAAGCATAGGAGCCTTAGTAAGTCCTACCCAGCATGGAGAAAACATCACACTGACCTCTGAGAAGACTGCACTGTCCCCAGTGACATCTGTAGAACACCTCGAAAAGACAACATCAAACAATGAGAGAAGCACAGGAGCCCTAGTAAGTCCTACCCAGCATGGAGAAAAGACCACACTGATCTCTGAGAAGACCACACTGTCCCCAGTGACATATCCAGAACATGATGTAAGGACCTCATTGGATCATGAGAAGACCTCGAGGGCCCCAGGAAAATCTACAGGACACTCAGAGAAGACCACGTCGGACAACTGGACAATCTCGAGAGCTGTAGGAAAAACTACAGAACGTGAAGAAAAGACCATGTCAGCCTACAAGATGACACGAATCCCAGCAATGTCCACAGGACACCTAGGAAACACCACCCTGACTACTGAGAAAACCATACGAGCTTCAGAAAAGTCTACACTATACCCAACGAAGACCACGTTTGTCAAAGAGAAAACCATCCCAGCCCTGCCAAAGCCTACAGACAACCCAGAAAAGACCACAGACATCACAAAGTCCACGAGGCTTCCAGTCAAGGTCACAGGAGAACAATCTATCACTAATACCTCTCCTCATCCAAATGAAAGCACATCTAGAATGGCACTGAGCTCCATCATGTCAGAAGCCCCAGGCAACAAGAGCCATTCATACCAGAATAAAGATGGCTCCCAGGGAGGTCTTCGTGGAAGCGAGGTGGAGGGCAGTGATTCATTCCCTCCATGGGCCATAGTCATTGTGGTCCTGGTGGCTGTGATTCTCCTCCTGGTATTCCTTGGCCTGATCTTCTTGGTAAGGGACAGAAGTGCCCCAAAGAAATGAACCCAGATAGGAAACTGAGGCAAGGTTAGGAGTCAGAGTTATATAATAATGAGTCTAGGGGAAAAAAAGACATGGAGGGTTGGGGGAAAGGTGGTTGTAATAAAGGGGTAGTGGTGGCGAAACTGAGGGAAAGATAATAGATGCCTGGGGTGTGAAGAACTGAATTGGGAGGAGGCTCTGACTGAGGGAATACAACATTTCGGAGAAGAGTCTGGAGAGTGCTAATGGGCCCTGTAAGTACACAAGGGTAGGACACAAGAGGGTACTGGAGCTGGAATCTGGGACTCCATGTATTAGGCCTGGGTCTAGAATACGGATCGAATCTGGGATGGACTCTTGGCAAAAGAGCAAACGGAAGTCCGGTATCGGAGGGCCAGAAGCAAGGGCCTGAGGTAAGACACGGCAGATGGTTCTCATTCCTCCTTTCTTGTCTCAATAACAGGTCTCCTACCTGACTCGGACACGCCGTGCACTGACCCAGAACACCGAGGACGATGACCCAGCAGATGACGCAGGCCCCAATTCCTACCCCGTCTACCTGATGGAACAGCAGACTCTCGGCATGGGCCAGATCCCTTCCCCTCGATGACCTAGCTCGTCCATGCTTTACAACCCTCCCCCGGATGAGGAATTAAACCCCGAGTCCTATTTCCTGTTCCTCAGGAAGGGCAGAGAACCTGACAGTTAACTGCATTGACCATCTGTCTGTTCTTCATTGAAATGGCTGGGGACTGAGGTGATGAGCAAGAAGGTTGGAAGTTTGGGGGATAAAGAGAAAGAGAGATAAAGAGAGAGAGAGAGAGAGAGTGTTTTCTGTAGAAAACCATGGTCTGAGAAGGAAACGGCGCTGGATGGGGACCAGTATAGGACGCTGAGGCCTGGAAGGGGCACAGCTAAGGGAAGCACCTGAGATGCCAACGCCCCAGACTGGCCTGTGAAGGGGATGTGGAGAGATGGGCACTGGTTTCAATGTATTACTTCCATGGTTGCTTAGACCGCGTGTGTACACAGGTTCCCCTCTGAGTTCCCGAGGTCCTCGCCCCCCCACCCTTTTGTTAATGAAAGAAATAGAATCTACTAAGGAAAAGAATTTTCTTCTCCACCCTCTCTATTGCCCAGTGCAAGAAAAATTCCAGAAAAGATCATAACTCTCACTCAGATGGTCGCTCCCTCTTCCTCCTGAATCCCTTAGTCTTTCTAGGTGTCCAGTGGGCATCCTGCCGGTTGGGCTTGCTGGGCTGTGGGGGACACACAGCGAGGGGATTTTTGTCCGGCCTGCAGTCTCCTCCACTGATCCGCATCCCAGACCTTCCATGATGGTGTCCTCTGCCAGTATTTATTTTCTTGTCTCTTCCAGAGAAAGCCTGTCCCGGCTTTATCTTGTGAGTCACCCACTTCTCCACGCCTCTCTCGTCTTTCCTCACGCCTTCACCCAGTTTCTGATTTCCCTCCTTGTAGGCATTCTGTCTGTGCTGTCTGGATTTTCTCTCCAACTTACTACATAGTAGTCTTTTCACAACTACCGACTGGGCAGAGGGGAGAAGGGGAGTGGACGGACGGCAGGGAGTCTCCTATGGCCTTTCATAACAGTGTGAAGGAGGAACAGCACAGTCCCAGGACTGCTGGGGGGGAGTCCTGATTAGTGTGTCCGGTCCCGGCTGTCGCCTAATAGCGAACCCTGAGCAGCAGGGCCTGGAGACAGAACAGGAATTCTTTGGAGGGTCCAGGAACCGGAGGCTGGATTTCTGTTGCTGCTAAAATGGCTCATTTCTGGATGTAGGAATGAGCCAGCCTCAGCTCGTGCTGGGTTTACTTATTTGAAGATGAAATGAGGAGAGATTTTGCCAACTAATAAGCAAATCTTTTAAAGCACCCATTGTACGCTGTTGAGGATATAAAGAAGTATAAAATGCAATTCCCACCTGGACATAAATATGGGAAAATTAAAATGAAATGGTTCGGGGGCCAAACCGTGGCACAGTGGTCAAATGCAGTGCTCTTGTGAGGTTGAAGGTTTCAAGTTCGCGTCCAGAAACTTCTAGACATGCAGACACCAGGGCTGGCGGAGGCTGGGGTGGGTCAGTGTTAAGACTCTGTTGAAGGTGCTGTCTCTGCCTCTCTCACTCATGGAAGAAATAAATCGTTTTTACAAATTTGAAGAATTCAACAAGAGTTGTCGCAAGATAGTACTACACAAAATGAAACAACGCCCTAGTTAATGACATCCGAGATGTTTGGGAATCTACCACGCTCCGTACTGCCCTTAGCACACCGGTGCTGCTCTGGGCCATGCATGCCCCAGCGGCCTTCCCCGCAGAACCTGCCCGCCACACACACAGCTTTGGCTTTTGCGGGAGGAGGATGGCATTGTCCCTGACGAGAAAGACCCTCCTGTTAGCTACAGACCCCAGGTCAGGATTCCCACTGGGGGAAAGCCAGAAGTGTGTCATGGTCGTAATCCTAACCCTAATTCCAAAGTCACTAAAGGACCAGGCCCAGCTCTGAGCTGGGAGGTCTCCCAGTTCTGAGGGACTCTGGACCTAAGACCTGCTCTACCAAGTGCACATTTAAAACTTCCGGTCCTAGAAAGGAGTCATACCAGGTGCCAGAGGTCCCAGGAGAAAGCCCGAGGGAGGGGCAGGAGCCTGCAGGAGAAAGAGGAAGAGAGATGCGGGATTGTAGCGAACAGCCGGGCTGCAGATCAGCAGGTGGGAGCTGCCAGGACGAGAGCCCTGACCCTCCTGTTAGCTACAGACCCCAGGTCAGGATTCCCACTGGGGGAAAGCCAGAAGTGTGTCATGGTCGTAATCCTAACCCTAATTCCAAAGTCACTAAAGGACCAGGCCCAGCTCTGAGCTGGGAGGTCTCCCAGTTCTGAGGGACTCTGGACCTAAGACCTGCTCTACCAAGTGCACATTTAAAACTTCCGGTCCTAGAAAGGAGTCATACCAGGTGCCAGAGGTCCCAGGAGAAAGCCCGAGGGAGGGGCAGGAGCCTGCAGGAGAAAGAGGAAGAGAGATGCGGGATTGTAGCGAACAGCCGGGCTGCAGATCAGCAGGTGGGAGCTGCCAGGACGAGAGCCCTGGAGAGGTGGGGGTTGGCAGGGAATTCGGAGACCCCCTAACCTCAGCCTGTAGCCGCTGAATTTCCCCAGCCAGGATCCCAATTTTTAAAACAAAAGGAAGTAAAATCCTAGAATACTAAGCATCCCTGCCCACAGACCCCACCCTGCCAGGCCCCAGAGCGGAGCACCGGGAGTCTTCTTCCGGCTGCTGCGCGGTGCGCCCTGGGGCGCAGACGGCTCCTTGCCCGCTTCCCTCCCGCCTCTTCCCGGGTAATTACCACTTTACAACCCCGGGGAAATCCTTTAACAAGCCCTGGGCCGGCCCTCTTTAGGGATAATTACTTAATGAATAGGAGGGAGGGATCGCTCCCTCCTCACCCACAAGTCGCCCGTCGCCCCCTGGGGAGGCCACGCGCTGGGGAGCCAGGGCCAAAGATCCGGAGCCCTGCGCGAGTGAGGGCGCCGAGGTTGCTGTCCTTCGAGGGGAGGGGACGCGAGCAGCGAGGCTCTGGGACCCCCGAGGCTGCCGCCCTCCCTCTGTCCCTCCAAGTCCCCATTCTCTCTCCACAAGAGAGAGGATTAGTGGCTCCGCGTCTGCACCAGCGCCGCCGCCCTGGCAGCGTTTGGGGTCCCAGGCCAACGGGAGCGCCCGGCCAGCTCCAGCCAGTCTCCTCTGCGGGGGTTGCACGCCCAGTCCTACCCTCACCGCCAGGGCTCCCCCGGTGATAGCTCCTGGCTGGCAGGCCTGGGCTTCAAGTCCACCGCATGTCAGGATATGAAAACTAGCAAGCGTGGCGCCGGCAGGTGGCGGTGGGTGATAATCTGGACTCCCACATGGCCGACAGCGGTTCGAGCTCCAGATCTGGCGGCTTGCTTTCTCACTTTCTGTCTCTGTCTCTCTCTGGTGATGTGCCCTATACCAAATTAAAAAAAAGTCATATAGGGGGGCCGTGAGATGATGTAATAATTACATCGCTGGACCCCCACATAGTTAACCCCAGTTCAATTCCTGGACCCAGCAGCTTAAAACTCACACCAAGGTGCCTTTGTGTGGGTGCCCAAGATCCAAAGAGGAGAATGGGGGAGACAGGATTGTGGCTTGCCCACCCCCGGGGGCGGGGAGGGGGCGGTATCTCTTTCTGTCTCTCTGTCTCTATCTTTCCTGCCAGTGCATGCACACTATAGCAGAAATCTCTCTAAAATAATAATAACAAATAAAATAAATAATTCTAAAAATAACCCTAGCAAAGGTTTTGTGCTTTCACAGGAGCATACAGCAACCCACTCTGCACCCCGCGAGTTCCTTCTTTCTAGATTGAAAACAAAATTTTTTTTGAGAGGTTTTTGCTATAGGGTGTGTGTGCTCACCAGAAAGACAGAGAGATAGACAGAAAGTGAGAATCGTCCCCCAGGGGGGACGGCCATGCCGCAATCCCTTCTCCTCCGTTCTCCTCTCGGGATCTTGGGCATGCACACGCGCCCGTTGTGAACTTAAACAATCAGGTCTGGGACTGGAACCGCGGTCGACTACATGGAAGTCCAGCGACATAGCCATTACACTAACTGCTAGTCCCTCTAGATTGTTTTATAGACGGAAAACCTGAGGCTCAGAGAAGTGCCTGTTCACATCCACTGGGCTCCAACAGAATAGCACTGTTTGTTTTCTACAAGACTCAGTTTCACTTTGTTCCAGAGTGGAGCCAGGGTCCGGTAACCCACACTGGGTGAGTGGGATGCCACGGGGACCAGAGGACGGAGAGGCTCGTGCTGGATGGTGCCTGGCCCCTTCCTCGAGTCCGGTTTGCTCTTTCAGCCTTGAACTTGTGGCCTTCTTCTGGCCTCAGGGTTAGTAGCGGGTCAGGGTTTGTCCTGCCCGCCTCTGTCGCCCCCTGAAGCTCCTTAGGGGCCTCAGTCACGGTCTCCCCAGCTTCCCCTCACATGCCCAGTCCCCAGCTGCAGCCGGCCCTGGAGAGTGAGGACTGGGCGGTAGGGGAGTCAGTGATCTGGGACCCGGCCTCCCTCCTTGTTCTCCTCTGTCCCAAGGGCCTCCCTCTGGGAATGAGACCTCTCCAGGGAAAACAGGCTTCTGTTGACCTCTTCCCCATGGGGAGTCTCCAGCAGGTCTGCCCTCCTGTCCTCTCCCTCTCCCAGGTCACCTCCCCCCTGCCCCACATTGTTGGGGAATCAGCCTTTCTGGAGAGGGAGGGCCCAGAAGTTAGGACCTCCTCTGTCCGGTAGCAGCTATCAATGCCGGGGACAAGTGAGGGAAATGCAGTCACCCGAGTGGTGGGAACGACTCTGTGGAACCCAGGAGACCAGCTGCCCCAGTCCCCGGCTCCCTGGACCCTGGGCCCTCTCCCAGCTGAGCCATCTGCTCCCAGATCCCTGCAACGGGCAAGCTTCTGACTTCCTGTGGCTTCGCGTCCCCTGAGGTGCCAGGCCCTGACCCACTTCTGCAGCCCATCTCTGCCCCAGAACCAGGCACTCGAGGCCGTGGCTTCCCGGCGGATTATTTAGGGTTAGGAGCGACTCAGATCGCCTGCCTCTGCATCCAGGTGCTGCTTCTCTGATCTTGGGTTCCAGTAAATAATAATTATCAGTCAGAGAGAACACGGAGGCCGCCAAGGTGCTGAACGAGACAAGGTCCTCGCCCCAAACACTCTGCTTGCCTCTGTTCCTTCTTTTCCTCGAAGCAAAGGTGATTAACTTCTTTGCTGCCCGTGGCTGCGAAAGTCAGTACTGGCACCACCCTTGTGCCCGGGCACGACTCTGATCTCCACCTGGTGTTACAGCAAACCCTCCTTTCTCTGCCCCCCCTCCCCCCCAGTCAGGTGTGGCATGGTGACTAGAGTGGCTGGAGTTTATTTTATTTTGTTTATTTATTTATTTTTTTTGGTAGAGGTTTTTGCTATAGGGCGCATGCGCTCGCCAAAAAGACAAAGACAGAAAGCAAGAAATCACCCCCCAGGGGGGATGGTCACGCTGCAGTCCCTTCTCCTCCATTCTCCTCTCGGAATCTTGGGCACGCACGCACATGCGCCTGGCATGAGTTTAAGGCACCAGGTCTGGGACACGAACCGCGGTCAACTACATGGGAGTCCAGCGACATAGCCATTACACTAACTGCTGGTCCCTCCAGAGCCCCTTTTAGCATTCCTGTATCTTCCGGGCTCTGCTCTCTCCAGCTCCCCTTCATCGCCAGCCTGTTGAAATAATCCCTATAAACACTGTTTCCGTTCTCCCCCTGTCCACCCTGTGTGTGTTTCTTCCACAGGTTTTTCCAGAACAATCCAGGTGAATAGTTTAAAAACTTCAATAGCCAGGTGCAGCAGGTGGCATGGTGGTTATGGAACTGGACTCCCACATGGCTGATTGTGGTTTGAATCCCAGTCCCAGTGCCTTGAAAATCATTCCAGGCACACATGCATGGGTGCCCCAAATCCCAGGAGGAGAATGGAGAAGGGATTGAGGTGGGGCCACCCCCTGGAGGGTGATTTCTCACTTCCCCTCTCTCTGTCTCTTTCTGGCTAGCTCCTACACCCTATGGCAAACAAAACAAAACAAAACAAAACAAAACCCTAAAGAAAAAGAAAATTTAATAGTTGGGCTAGCCATGGCACGGTGGTTAAGGCAGCTGGATTCCACAGGGGTAGCTTTGTGGTTGGAGTCCTGGACCTGGCAGTTTGAAAATCATACAAGGCATGTGTGCATACCTGCCCCAAATCCTGAGAGGAAAATGGAGGAAAAGAGACTGTGGTGGGGTCATCCCACTTTAGGGGTGACTTCCTACTTTCCTTCTCTCTGCTTCTCCGGCAGGTGCATGTGCCCCTATAGCATCAAACAAACAAACAAAACCCCTCAGTAACCCGGCAGGCCAATTATAACAAAAACCAAAACCACAACAAAACCCGCATCCGCCTCTGGTGCACCCGCTCCTTCTCATGGCTGATTCCCGCTCTCCAGAGGTAACGCTGAGTGTGTGGCCTTCCGTGTTCGTTGGGCTTGCATGAAAAACGCCAGTGTTCAGGTATTCCTCTGCTTTGGCAAGGTGCCCCAGCCCCCGATTCTCTAAGCCACCGTCTCCACAGGCCATGTCTGCCCGGAGCACAGAGTCTGCTCTTTCAGCCGCTGAGCACGTCCTGGCCCGCGTGTCGTGGGTCTTGATTTCAGATATCATCTGTTGACTTATTCGTGGGCTCTCCCTCGCCTGAATATAAATGCTGCACCATTTGCATATGTGTGTGTGTGTGTCACTGTGTCTCATGCGGGCACACCATATGGCTCATAGAAAGAAGGTTCTTTATAAAAAAGTAAAAAGAAAAGAATTATAATACAGTGTGTGGGGACACGTATGAGAGGGAGGGAGAGAAGCCCCTCCCACAGGGCGTGGCGACGCTGCAGTCACACACACATATCCCCCCCCCCCCCCCTCCCCCCCCCCGACGCCCCTCCCC
>NW_006159651.1:425347-426931 GCF_000334495.1 Tupaia belangeri chinensis | reverse complement strand
GGGGCCAGCAGGTGGCATGGTGGTTAAGGTGTTGGACTCCCACACGGCTGATTGTGGTTTGAGTCCTGGAGCTGGTAGCTTGAAAGTCATGCTGGCACAGTTGTGTGGAAGCTGAGAATCCCAGAAGGAGAATGGAGGAGAAGGGATTGTGGTGTGGCCATTTCTCCTGGGAGGGAGTAAGCTCTCACTTTTTCTCTCTAGCAATTGCACAGATCCTGTAGCAAAAACCTAAAAAATGAAAAGAATGGGTTTTTTTTGTTTTTTTTGTTTGTTTTTCTTGTTTTTTTTTTTTTTAGAGATTTTTGCTATAGGGCGTGTGCGCTCGCCAGACAGACAGAGAGACAGAAAGCAGGAAATCACCCCCCCAAGGGGGATGGCCATGCCACAATCCCTTCTCCTCCATTCTCCTCTCGGGATCTTGGGCACGCATGCACACGCGCCCGGCGTGAGTTTAAGCCACCGGGTCCGGGACTCGAACCACGGTTGACTATGTGGGAGTCCAGCGACATAGCCATTACACTAACTGCTGGTCCCAAAAGGAATGTTTTTGAATAAATAAATGAGAAGTATTGGATACAGGGAGTATGTATCAGAAAAAAAACATAGACTAAACCCCCAGATTATTTTCTAATTTTTTTAAAAAAATTGGCCAGAGTGCACATGAGCTTGCCAGAGAGAGACAGAGAGAGGGAGAGGAGGAATGCACCTCTCAATGGGGTGTGGTCTCACCACAGTGCCTTCTCCTCCATTTCTTCATTCTGTCCTGGCTTTGGGAGTAGATGCATGTATGCTGGGCATGGTTTACAAGCTGCCAGGGCCGGGAGTTCAAACCGTGTGGTGGGCCAGGAGGGCTCTGGCTCCTTCACCCACCAGATCATGGCCTTCTCCCACCCAGATCCCCTCTGATCCACTCCCATTACGACCACTTGGTCTAGTACTTTATATTCTAGGGATAACCATATATAACTATAAATAAATACACAGATAATAAACATACCTAAAAAGAAAGAGAAAAAGGAGGAATCATCCCAGTAACTTTTTCTTCTAGCATTTCCCTGGGTCTCTCTCTTTTACTAAAATTTGCTATAGGGCACATATGCTCCCCGGAAAGACAGAGAGAAGGGGAGGGGGAAAGTGAGAAAGCACCCCCCCAGGTAGAACAATCACGCTGCAATCCTTTGTCCTCTCGGGACTTTGAGAACCCACACATATGTGCCTGGCATGCTTTTCAAGCCACTGGTCTAGGACTTGAACCATGCAGCCAGCCGTGTAGGATCCCGCCACCTTAGCCATTACACTACTGGCTGGCCCTTTGGAGTCTTTTGGGAACCGCCACACACAGCAGCTCTGACCCTGGGAGGTCCTGTACGGCCTAGCCTCTTGTGGCTCTATGCCCTACTGCCTGTTTGAGCATCAGAGCCTGCAGGCTTCCCTCAGGCAGGGACTGTGTGCTGGAGATCCCAGGAGTGAAGGGACAGTTTGAGTTTTAAAATGAGATTTTAAAAGTCATTCACGCAGCTTAGTGCCGAAAGAAGAGCTGGTTATCAGTCATGGACAAAAAGGAGAAATGGCAAAGCAGACTGG
>NW_006159651.1:419404-424654 GCF_000334495.1 Tupaia belangeri chinensis | reverse complement strand
CCCTCCCAGACCTCGGAGCTCACGGCGGGGGGGGGGGCCCTCCGGCCAGGCCTCTGAGCTCACTGCGGTGGGGAGGATGTTTTCTGAAGCCGGTGTGCCAGCTACCACAGACTCCAATGCTGCAATGGCCTCTTCCAAGAATTCAGAGAGCAGCATGGCCATCCCAGGCCTCTGATCCACACACTCTGAGTTCGGAGGTGAACACAGCCTTTGAAATCAGCATAGGATCTAGTTCCACAGTAGCCCACCACAGGCTCTGAGAGCACTGCAGCCTGCCAGCTCATCAGCCTCCACTGTAGCTTGGGAGACCTCCATAGGCTTAGACACCACCGCAACCAACGTCAGAGCCTCAGAAGCCACCATGTCTCCCACCACAGCATCTGTGGCCACCACAGTCTTCTCCACGGCCTCTGAGACCACCCTGGGCTCCACTCCAGCCTCAGGGACCACCGCAGAGCCTGCGTCCACAATGAGCTCCACCGGGAGTCTCGGACTGCACTTTCAGGGACCAGTGCAGAGCCTGCGTCCACAATGAGCTTCATCGGGAGTCTCAGACTGCAGCCTCAGGGACCACTGCAGAGCCTGCACCCACAATGAGCTCCATCGAGGAGTCTCAGACTGCCTTGATCACTACCACTGTGACTGTGCCCACCACAGCCTCCAGCTCAGCCTTGAGAGCACCGTGTTTGCTGTAATGACTTCATGACAGCCATGTTCTCCATCATGGGGACATTAGTGCCCTTGCCAGCCTCCACCTCAGCCTCTGAGAGCACTTTATCTCTCTTAAAGTTGCTCTGACAACTGCAAAGTCTGCGTCCTCCACGGCCACAATGCCTGATGCTACCACCACAACTTCTGTGTGCACCACAATTCTTGAGGCCACTGCACCCTCCATGTTAATATGTTTCCACTGTGGCCTCCTCCTCAGCATCCATAAACTCTAAGACCACCAGATCTTCTACCACACCCCTTAAGATGATTACTCCTGGGAACCAGCAGTTAGCATAATGGCTATGTCGCTGGACTCCCACGTAGTCGACCGCGGTTCGTGTCCCGGACCCGGTGGCTTAAAACTCACGCCGGGCGTGTGTGCGTGCGTGCCCAAGATCCCGAGAGGAGAATGGAGGAGAAGGGATTGCGGTGTGACCATCCCCCCTGGGGGGTGATTTCTCGCTTTCTGTCTCTATGTCTCTCTCTGTCTGTCTGGCGAGCGCATGCGCCCTACAGTGAAAATCTCTCCAAAAAAAAAGATGATTACTCCTTCCACTATAATGGCCATGCCAGCTACTTTCTCCAGAATTGCCTGTAAAACCATCTCCAATCCCTCATGCCCTCCACAATAGTCTCTGAGACCTTGAGCTTCTGCAATAATATGTGAATCCATGACCACCTCCATGACAAGCTGTAAGAACACAATTGCCTCTGAGACCACAATAACCTCTGAGACAGTGGGGGAAAAAGGATTGTGGCATGGCCATGCCTTACTGGGGGATTCTCTCTGTCTCTCAAGTGCATGCACCCTCTGGCAATTCATTTTTAAAAAGTTAAAAAAGGAAGTGGGTACTATAGTGGCCTCTGTTGGCAGCCACCATAGTCTCAAAGTTAGTGGTGAAAGTCATGAAGGTCTCAGAGGCGTTTGTTCTTAGAGCCTGTGACAGAGCCTGTGGTGTGCACAGATGTCCCGGCCCGTGAGACAGTTGAACAGGTTCCCTGGGGGAGAGAGTGAGAGATGGGACAAACACACGCACACACACACACACAGAGTGGAGACAATACGAGGTGCTGATCAAGTCGTCTTCTTCCGTCTATTTCCGTTTATTGAGGAGAAATGGCGAGTTATATACAGCTGGTGGGCACCAATTTGTTGCCCGAAATGCAAATGAGATAGAACAGCATGAACCAATCATTGATGTGGGTGGATCTCGCCCATTGCCTAGAAACCCAACCACTTCTGGGGAGAACGGTTGGTCACATGATTTCTGAGAAACGGTTTGCTCAGTGAGGAAGTGAAGCCTAATGGTTTCCAAGATGGTGGATAGCTCAAGATGGCGAATAGCTCAAGATGGCTTCCGTATGCACTGCCTGCCACACACAGATGTTATTCTGGAGAATGTGGTGGTCTTGGTGACTGTGGTGGAGGCCACAGTGGCCGTGGCTGGAGTAGAGATTATCATGGGCAGAGACACTGCAGTAGAGAAACTGATAGTCTCAGAGGCTGTAGGAGAGGCCGTGGTGGAGTCAGAGGTGTGGTGGCCGTAGCGGGCTCAGGTATGATCATGGAGGTTCTGGTGGTCTCAGAGGCCATGATGGAGGTCCTAGTGGCTACAGCTGCTGTGGTGGAGTTCACGGTAATCTCGGAGACCAAGGCTGTGATCATCTCAGAGCCTATGGTGGTCTCCGAGTCCATGGTGGGGACTGTGGTGGCTACAATGGGTGGAAACTGTCTCACTCTCATAGCCTGTAGTGGTGCTCATTGTAGACAAAGACTAGGCGGCAGCCCCCGAGGCTGTGGTCATGTCGATAGTTGCCTCAGAAGCCATGGTGAAGGCTGTGGTGGACTTGGGCATTTTGGTGGCAGACATGAGGCTCTCAGAGATTGTGGTGAGAGCTGTGGTGGTTTCAGAGCCTGTGGTGGCTTCAAAGGCTGGTGAAAACTGCCGTGGGCACAGATGTGATGGAGGGCGTGGTGGGCACAGATGCTGTGCTGTTCTCGGCAGGCGTTGGAGTAATTATTGAGAGCACATTTTTGGTCACAGAGACTTTAGTGGAGGCTTTGGTGGAAACCATAGTGATCTTAGCTCTGTGGCGGAAGCTCTGTGGCTGAGAAAGGCCTAGTGATGTCAGCCGCCCTGTGACAACTGTAGAGTCTGTGCTCTCCACAACTACCATAACGCTTCCTGAGACCACCACATCATCTGTGTTCACCACAGCCTTCACCACAGGGTAACAGAGTACCACAGACTCCCTGGGAGTATCTGCGACCACCATGGCCTCCCACAGAGCGTCTAGAGTACCGTATCCTCCATGACAACATCCATGCCCACCACTGTCTTTATTATGAACTATGAAACCACCGGGGACTCCTCTGAGAGCCACCACAACTCAGCACAGCCTCAGGACCACTGCAGAGTCTGTGCCCACATTGGCCTCCACCACACTTTCTAAGTTCACCACAGCTTCCATGATACCTTCTGTGCCCACGTAGCCTCCACCTCAGTTTCTGAAACTACTGAGGACTTCTCCACAGCCTCTGAAACCACCACAGACTCTTTAAAAATGCTTGTGTCCCCCAGACCCTCTGAACGTACCACAGCTTCCACTATGGCCTCTGAGGTCACTATAGACTGTCACAGCTCTATGGCTTCTATCGCAGCTTCTGGGGTCCCCATTTCCTCCACGATGCTGTCTGTGCCCACAACAGTCCCCACATGGCTCATCGGAGTATCGTAGAGTCTTTGTTCAGCACAGACTCTCAGACCACCGAAGACTCCACTACGAGATCTGAGACCCACATGGCCTATAGCACAACCTGAGGTATGGTCTCCACCACATGCTCTGAGGCCATCACACCACCCATCAGAGCATCGGTGAACTCCACAGACTCCCACACGGGCTCTGAGGCCACCATACCCTCGACAGCCTCGTCCTCAGTTTCCCAGCCCACCACAGACATGTCCACCTTGACTCTGCCCATCACGGGCAGCCCACAGTTGCTAGACCCAGACAGTCTCAAGCATGGCCTCCGAGTGCCCCACAGGCTTCTCTCCAGCAACAGGGTCCACCATGTTCTTCACCGAAGTTTCCACCTCACCTTCTAGACCCACCACAGCCTTTGTTTTGGTCCTGTGGCTCATCCACCAGCTTCTCACCTGTTTCCATCATGTCTGCCCCAGTCTCTAGACACTGCTCCTCCCCAAGCACAGCTCGATTGCACCCTATCACTTCTGCTTCCAGAAAACCCACCTTGACTGCTGACGACCTTCGCCATTTGTCAGAGGGTCTCACTTCTGGGCCAAGTACCAGCTCTGCCCGACCCACCAGCTGTGACGCCACTGCCTCATGTCACTGTCTCCACCCTAGACCCCTGTGTCCCCAGTATGTCTTCTATCGCAGCTTCTGGGGTCCCCATTTCCTCCACGATGCTGTCTGTGCCCACAACAGTCCCCACATGGCTCATCGGAGTATCGTAGAGTCTTTGTTCAGCACAGACTCTCAGACCACCGAAGACTCCACTACGAGATCTGAGACCCACATGGCCTATAGCACAACCTGAGGTATGGTCTCCACCACATGCTCTGAGGCCACCACACCACCCATCACAGCATCGGTGAACTCCACAGACTCCCACACGGACTCTGAGGCCACCATACCCTCGACAGCCTCGTCCTCAGTTTCCCAGCCCACCACAGACATGTCCACCTTGACTCTGCCCACCACGGGCAGCCCACAGTTGCTAGACCCAGACAGTCTCAAGCATGGCCTCCGAGTGCCCCACAGGCTTCTCTCCAGCAACAGGGTCCACCATGTTCTTCACCGAAGTTTCCACCTCACCTTCTAGACCCACCACAGCCTTTGTTTTGGTCCTGTGGCTCATCCACCAGCTTCTCACCTGTTTCCATCATGTCTGCCCCAGACTCTAGACACTGCTCCTCCCCAAGCACAGCTCGATTGCACCCTATCACTTCTGCTTCCAGAAAACCCACCTTGACTGCTGACGACCTTCGCCATTTGTCAGAGGGTCTCACTTCTGGGCCAAGTACCAGCTCTGCCCGACCCACCAGCTGTGACGCCACTGCCTCATGTCACTGTCTCCAACCTAGACCCCTGTGTCCCCACCAGCCCAGTGTGACCGGCAAACCTCACCGCACGGGTCAGGTCTCCCGTGTTCTTTGTTACCGTAAATAAGGTTCTATTGAACACAGCCGTGTCCTCAGTTACACATCGTCTACAGCCGCTTGGCAGCTTCTCGTGCAGTGGCAACAGAGACTGTGTGCCCCGGACGGCCTGTACGGTTTACTATCTGGCCCTTTACAGGGCCCGTTTCCCAGCCATCACTTCCGTCCAAGAACTAAACATTTTTTCCTCTTGCTCTGGCCCTGCTCAGGGTTAGGCCTCCTCTGCAGTCGGCACCGTGCTGGTCTGATTCTACCCCTCTGTTCTGCACACTCAGCTCTGTTCCCCCGACTGGCACTGCTCCTGGGTCAGAGTTTAACACATCCGAGGTAGACGCAGCCAGTGCACCTAAGCCAC
>NW_006159651.1:417161-419176 GCF_000334495.1 Tupaia belangeri chinensis | reverse complement strand
CCCCCCCCCCCCCCCCCCCCCCCCCCCCCTGCCCCACCGCCAGCACGGCTGTGTTAGATTCACTCCCCCTGCTCTGAGCACCTTGCCTCCTCTTGGTCTTTGTTAGAAATTCGCCATTCTGTATGAGCTGTCTCCTAGGCAGCAGGACCACTGGAACCAGACCCACCACCCCCATCCTGTCACCAGGACCCCTGGAGTGCACTCCATGACCCCTGCCCCCGGAATGACCAGGCCTGGAAGAGTCCTGAATATCCCGCCTGGGCACATCCGCCATTGACACATTATCCACCGCCTCATCCCGTGTTGGGACCGCCAGGACCACCAGAGGCTCCACCTGCAAGCCAGCCACTGTTTCTGGGACAGCACCACCTCCCCTAGGGCAGGCCCAGCTCCATGGGCACAAACAGCGTGAGCCATGCCAACCAACGTGCTCGAACCGGCGGATCGCACATCCCCGGGGCGCCGTCCTCCTTTCCCTGGCTGCAGGTGTGACGGGTGTGGCGCTGGTGGCAGGACTCAGCTTTTGCCTGGAGAGTCGCCATGTATGCAAATGGGGGAGCCTTCCCGAGAAGATGGGCCATGAGAAGGACTAGAACTGAGGGCGAGGGGCCACTGGGCATTTGACGGAGAGACAGAGAGCAGGGTGTGCGTGCTTGTACGCTGGCCCTGTCGGCCTGAGAGCGGCAGAGCAAACCTGGTCTCACTGGGGCAGGTTTACAGGTTCGCTGCAGCTAGACAGACTGTACACCAGAGGGCCCGCCAGGCGGCGTGGAAGTTAAGGAAGCTGGATCCCACATGGCTGACCGCATAGTTCAAGTCCCAGACCCAGTTCATTGAAACACACTGTGTATGTGTGTATGCCCCAAACCCCAAGAGAAGAATGGAGGAGAAGGGAGTGCAGCATGGCCACCCCCCATGTCTCACTTTCCCTCTCTCTCTCTCTCTCTCTCGTGAGTACACATGACCTATAGCAAAATTTAAAAAATACTTTAAGAAACATTGAGGTATAGGGCCAGGAGGTGGCATAGAGGTTAAGGCGCTGGACTCCCATGTGAGTGACATGGTTTGAGTCTCCGATCCTGAGGCTTGAAACTCATGCTGGGTGTGTGCATGCATGCCCGAAGTCCTGAGAGGAGTATGGAGGAGAGGGGATTGCTGTGTGTCCATAACCCCTGGGGGCTGTGTGATTTGTTTTTGGTTTCTGTCTCTCTCCGCTGTACTGGTGAGCTCATGGGCCCTATAGCAAAAATCTCTCTTTCTTCTTTTTTTTTTTTTTGGACAGGTTTTTGCTATAGGGCATGTGTGCTCACCAGAAAGGCAGAGAGAGACAGAGAGACAGAAAGCGAGAAATCACCCCCCAGGGGGGATGGCCACACTGCAATCCCTTCTCCTCCATTCTCCTCTCAGGATCTTGGGCACACACGCATACATGCCTGGTGTGAGTTTAAGCTACCGGGTCGGGGACACGAACCGCAATTGACTACGTGGGAGTCCAGCGACATAGCCATTATGCCAGCTGCTGGTCCCACAAAAATCTCTCAAAAAAAAAGGAAAAGAAAACTGAAGTATAATTCTTGCCACTAAAAATGATAGCTATGTTAATTAGTTTGTATAATCATTTCACCATGTAGATATACATATTTAATATATATTAAAACATCACATTGTATGCTGTAAATATATACAATTTTTTAATTTGCTAGTTATTGTCTAACAAATTTGGGGAAAATATAAAAATAAAATTGAACTTCAGAACTGAAAATATTAGTTAAAAAATAAGTACTGCTCACAATGAAAAACATGGACGTATACGTTACAAAAAAGTGCAAAAAATTTATGCACGCAGCTTGATTAATTTTAAAGTGTGTACACCTGTGTAACCACTGATGAATTTTAAATGATAAACTATTTTGGGTTAGCCAGGTAATGAGGTGACCAGATCCCACGTAAGGAACTGTGAGGTTTGAGACCCAGACCCAGCGGCTTGAACAACATACAGCAGGGCCTGTAGCCTC
>NW_006159651.1:412975-417117 GCF_000334495.1 Tupaia belangeri chinensis | reverse complement strand
TGCCCGCCATGGCCGACAAGGAAGCAGCCTTCGACGATGCATGGGAGAACGTGTGGTCAACGGGGAGTACAGAACATGGGAAAAGAACAGTTCTTTCCTTGATGACATGGTGGTGACCCGTGCCCTGGAGGGGCCCAGCCGAGCTGCACAGACTTCTAGACGTAACTGGACCTGTAGGGAAGGGTTTCAGCCTTCAGGGACTGGCCTTGGGACACACACCTCGGGTGAACAAAACCACCTGCTGATAGCCACAGCGCCTGGCTTCCGATGATGCTGTTAGGTGCGTCACACTACGGCAGCGAGAAAGGAGAAGGTGGAGGTTTGGGCTCAGTTAGTGGAAAAATTGAAATAGAAATCAAGATCGACCATGAAGCAGAAGTGAGCAGAGCCCATTCTACGCCCCAGAGCCCTGCGTCACTGCGACAGACTCCGTCCAGGGGCGTTCCTGCTTCCTTATAAAACATATTTTCTTTTTTTTGGAAAGGTTTTTGCTATAGGGCGCGTGCGCTCGCCAGACAGAGAGAGACAGAGAGACAGAAAGTGAGAAATCACCCTCCAGGGGGGAGGGCCACGCCACAATCCCTTCTCCTCCATTCTCCTCTCAGGATCTTAGGCACGCACGCACATGCACCTGGCGTGAGCTTAAGCCACTGGGTCCGGGACGTGAACCGCGGTGACTACGTGGAAGTCCAGCGACATAGCCATTACGCTAACTGCTGGTCCCATATACAAAACATCTTCCTAAGGCTTTCTTGGGTCAGTTGCTGCTGATCAGAAACTTACGGTCTGGGACACTCATTCGAACAGGACTCTGGAACCAGCCGCTCAGTGGGTGCTCACACTGCCCAAGTGAACTGCCTCTCCGTCTTTGCAGTGAGCTCATCCTGGCCACAGCATCGGCTAAGACTGTGGTCGTGTGGGATCCGAGGAATCCGAAGCTGAAGTTGCATTCCTTTGAATCACGCAAGAATAAACTATTCCAGGTTCAGTCGCCTCACAATGACACTGTTTTGACTTCCAGCAGTACCTATCACAGACTCGATGTCGGGGATTTAAGTGAAATGGGAGAGGAACAATCCCGGAAGATGCAGACTGGTCACCAGAGTTATTTACTCATGTGATCACACTGCCAAGATGTCTGATTTCTCGTGGAATCCCAATGAACCTTGGGCAATTTGCTCTGTATCAGAAGACGGTATTGGGGCTGGCAGGTGGCCTGGTGGTTGGGGGTGCTGGATTCCCACATAGCCGACTGCATTGATTGCCAGGGTGGGGTGGGGTGGGGTGGGGGTGTGTGGAAGGTATCACTTCCAGTTGAGAAACACTCATCTAGTGTTTGCAATGAGGAAAATATTTCATTATAATTTTTTCTTATGAACTTCTTTTGCTTAAAAATCTGAAGTTAATATATATGATTATAATTGGGGCTGGCTGGTGGCGTGGTGGTTGAGGCCTTGGACTCCCACATGTCCCACTGCAGTCGAGTCCTGATTCTGGTGGCTTGCTTTCTCGCTTTCCCTCTCTCTGTCTCTCTCTTGTCAAGTTAAAAAATAATAATAACAAATGGAATTAAATAAATCATTCTTAAAAAAAATGATGAAGACCCTGAAGGAAGTGTGGATCCGGAAGGACAAATGTCCTAGATATGTCTGTAGTTCTTGTGGTTTTAGACTCCTCCTTTTTTTCCCCTCACCCCTGTGGTTGGCTTAATACTGGTTTTGAGACATACTCTAGACTATCCTGCCTTTTTTTATTTTTTGGAGGGGTTTTTGCTATAGGGTGCATGCACGCGCCAGAAAGACAGACAGAGACAGAGAGACAGAAAGCGAGAAATCACCCCCCAGGCGGGATGGCCACGCCGCAATCCCTTCTCCTCCATTCTCCTCTCGAGATCTTGGGCACACACGCACATGCGCCTGGCATGAGTTTAAGCCACCGGGTCTGGGACTCGAGCAACAGTCAACTACATGGGAGTCCAGAGACATAGCCATTAAGCTAACTGCTGGTCTCTAGACTATCCCGCTTTAATAGTTATCACCAACAACACTCTTAGACCAAACTATGGGTGTTTTCTAAATATGAATTGGAGGAGTTTAATTTAGCAAAGCTACAGACTTGTATTTAAATTCTCTTCAGGAATTTTCTAGTAACAAACCCAGATCTAAAGTAGCCCCAGAAAGGGGACTATTATGTGGGATTATTTTTCCTCTGATACTGTACCCCAAGTTTTTCAGACTCATTTAAGTAACTGCTAGAGTCAGGAATAGAGCCAGGCGAGGTAGGTGTCTGAGCCATGAGGTACACATACTGTGAGACGCCATTGTTATTCAGGCCAAAGGGGAGATGAAAGTCATCGAGAATCCCAGCCTTACACACCTGGCTTTTGGGCACACACTTCCTAGACCAGGCTCCTCGGATTCTTCAGTTAAGAAAACCACATGTTCTTCTTTGCCCTATATTTTTGCTCTTTAGTGTATTTCTTGAGCTGTTCTCATATTATTTCTTTCCTATCTGTGAAATGTTTCTTGTTTTTAATCTTGGGAGCACCAAGTTGTAAAGATGTATGTTTTTACCTGGTAGTTATGCCATGGGTGACTGTCAAGTTGAGAAGAATGAGTAGATAGCTTGTATTTGTTTTAGAAATTAAATTAATCCTTGATAAGAGCTTCTTTTCAGGACGAACAGACGGCGTCATGGTTACGTTGCTGGACTCCCATGTAGTCGATGGCAGATCGAGTCCCAGACCCAGAGGCTTAAAACTCACGCCGGGCATGTGTGCATGCGTGCCCGAAATCCTGAGAGGAGAGTGGAGGAGAAGGGATTGCGGTGTGGCCATCCCTTCCTCGGGGGTGATTTCTCACTTTGTCTCTCTGTCTCTCTGGTGAGCACATGCACCCTCTAGCAAAAATATCTCTTTAAAACATTTTCTTTTCTTTGTTTTCTTTTTCTTTTTTAGGACTTAGTCCTTGACCACTAGTTTGATACCATCTCCGTTTTGGGTGACCTGTTTCACCAGCAGGCCTGTTCATCCTCCATGACGAACTATGTTAGTGCTTATAATGGGATACATTGCTTTTCTACATTAAAATGAAAGAAAAAGAAAGAAAGAGAAAAAGAAAAAGAAAAGAAACTTGCACGTGTGTGCATGAGTTCCAAAAATCGTGACAGGAGGATGGCGGGGAAGGGAGTGGGCGTGGCCATATTCCTTGCTTTTCCTTTCTCTCTGTCTTTCTCTAGTGACTGCACATACTCTATGCCAAACTTAAAGTAAAACATAGACTATTTCTATCATGTGAAAAATTCTCTTTGCACCCCCTTCCAGTCGGTACTCATCCCATCAACAGTAACGACTGTGCTGGCTTCTATGTCATGAGCTTTTGTCTCTGCTTACCTATCCTCAAAGACGTGCTATCTTCTTGGTTAGTCAACCAGGACGATCAAAGACTTCCTGCTTCCTGGCAGAATGTAGGCTCCAGGTACGGGATGTGGGCTTATCCTCATCTTGGAAGCTGAGCAGCATAGAGCCTTACCAAGGGACAGAGCGATGGTCCCAGCATTCTTGCAGAGAGTATGCAAGCACAATAACCAGGAAAGCTGTTTTCGGAGAGAAATAACTAGACGAAGAAGAGAGAGTGCACAATGTCACAAATCAATACACGTAAAAACTCAATGAGAAGGGAGAGAAAAAAGACAGTATTGAAAAAATGAACGTTTGTGGGCCAGCAGGTGGCAGAGTGGTTGAGTCACTGGACTCCCACTTGGTTGCCCACAGTTCGAGTCCTGGACCCGGCAGCTTGAAACTTGTGCGGGGTGTGTGTGCATGCATGTGTGCCCAAAAACCTGAAGGGAGAATGGAAGAGAAGGCATTGCAGCATGGCCATCTTCCCTGGGGCTGGGAGGGGTGATTCCTCACTTTCTGTGTGTGTGAGTGCGCACACCCAATAGCAAAACGTGCTCAAAAGAAAAAGAAAGAAGAAAAGGAAAAAGAAAAATTAGTAATTTTTGATAATCCAAAGTTTAATGATATAGAAGAAGTGAATTTAATTCCCTCTCTCTTTCTCTCTCACTGTGCGCTGTGTGTGTATGTATAATTTCTTTTTAAAATAATTATTTTATTTGGGACCAGCAGTTAGTGCAATGGC
>NW_006159651.1:410794-412869 GCF_000334495.1 Tupaia belangeri chinensis | reverse complement strand
AGGAGAAGGGATTGCGGTGTGGCCATCTCCCCTGGGGGGGGTGACTTCTCGCTTTCTCTCTGTCTCTCTCTGTCTGTCTGGCAAGCGCACACGACCTATAGCAAAAACCTCTCCAGAAAAAGAAAAAACAATTATATTATTTAACTTTATTTATTGATTTTATTTTAATTTGACCAGAGAGGGTCACACAGTGAGAGGGACACAGTGAGAGAGAGAGGGAAAATGAAAAAGCAAGCCATCAGGTCTGAGACTCAAACCACAGTTGGCCATGTGGGAGTCCAGCGCCTCAACCACCATGCCACCTGCTGGCCCCTATATAAAATTTCTTAAAAGATTCACTGAGGTGGAAGGAAAGTAAGAAATGTTCAAATTAAAGGCTAAATTATAGCAGGTACCCCAGGAGAAAAGGAGAACACTGAAGCCAACTTTTGCCAAACCTGGTGAGCTTAAACTTGAGGTGTTCTAGCCTCCGTAGCACTTCCCAGGGTGGGGAATCTACAGTAGACCCTCACAGAAATAGGAAATATTCAGTGAAAATTTAAACTAGAAGAAAGCCTGCTCCTGGGGCTAGCCAATGGCATGGTGGTTAAGGTGCTGGATCCTCCCACGTGGCTGACTATGGTTTGAGTCCTTGACCTGGTGGCTTGCTTTCTCACCTTCTGTTTCTCTCTCCTTCACACTTTGTCCCTCACTGATCAAATTAAAATAAGTAAATAAATAAATGAAGTTAAATAAAATAATTAAAAAAAAAAAAAGGCAGGACCAGCAATTGGTGTAATAGCTATGTTGCTGGACTCCCAAGTAGTCGACTGCGGTTTGAGTCCTGGACCTGGCGGCACGTGTGCGTGCCCAAGATCCTGAGAGGAAAATGGAGGAGAAGGGATTATGGCATAGCCATCCCCCCAGGGGGTGATTGCTCGCTTTCTAACCCCCCCAGGGGGTGATTTCTCGCTTTCTAACTTGTGTCTCTCTTTGTCTTTCTGGCAAGTTCACACGCCCTATAGCAAAAATCTCTCTCTCTCTCAAAAAAAAAAAAAAAGCCTACTCCTGGGACCAGCCAGGAATATGGTAGTTGGGGGCTGGATCCCACATTGGCTGACTGTGCAGTTTGAGTCCTAGCCCCGGTGGCTTGAAAATACTCCGTGTATGTGCACATGCGTGCCCAAAGCCCCAAAAGCAGAAATGGAGAAGGATTACGGCGTGACCAACAGCCCTTGGGGGTGCTTTCTCACTTTCTGTCTCTCTCTCTCCAGGAAGCACATGTACCCTCAAGCAAATTAAAAAAAAAAAGAAATTAACTGCCCCTCTTTTTAGAAAATGCAATCAAAATTGCTTGTCTCTAAACTGGGTGCAGGAGAGTGGAGGGGGAAGAATCCCTTGAAAAATGAATTGTGACCACACTACCTTACATAGGGTTTGCAGCCCCAAGTTATGTAATCGAGGTAGTCCAAAAGACCACCATCCTATCATTTAGTTTAAAATAACCCTCAAATGGTAATGCATCCATATGCTGAAAAGGCATACAAATTCTCTAGAAAAGATCTTGCCTTCACTGCAGGCTTCAAAGAACTTCTACAGAAAACATACAGAGAAAAAGAAATTCAGTCATAAATCTCAAATCACAAATGAAAACAGAAGCCGTGAGAGAAAGTCGGTGACGAAGGAAACGAAACAAACCAGGCAGCAGGATAGAACCATGGACGTCAGGTACTGGGGCCATCAACTCCAGAAGGCGAAACAAACGTGTTCAAATGGAGTCACAGCTGTACGGTTGTCTGCTAACAGCCAACCATGCCCCATCTTTTCCAACGTAAAGGGGGGGACTTCAAAAAGTTCATGGAAAATGTATGAAAAAAACGATATGAATTTAAAAATATTTTACATCAAAGTAAACTAGTTCTCGGGAACCAGCAGTTAGCGTAATGGCTATGTCACTGGACTCCCACATAGTCGACCGCGGTTCGTGTCCCGGACCCGGTGGCTTAAAACTCACGCCGGGCGCGTGTGCGTGCGTGCCCAAGATCCCAAGAGGATGGAGGAGAAGGGATTGCGGCGTGACCATCCCCCCTGGGGGG
>NW_006159651.1:404848-407896 GCF_000334495.1 Tupaia belangeri chinensis | reverse complement strand
TGGAGTCACAGCTGTACGGTTGTCTGCTAACAGCCAACCATGCCCCATCTTTTCCAACGTAAAGGGGGGGACTTCAAAAAGTTCATGGAAAATGTATGAAAAAAACGATATGAATTTAAAAATATTTTACATCAAAGTAAACTAGTTCTCGGGAACCAGCAGTTAGCGTAATGGCTATGTCACTGGACTCCCACATAGTCGACCGCGGTTCGTGTCCCGGACCCGGTGGCTTAAAACTCACGCCGGGCGCATGTGCGTGCGTGCCCAAGATCCCAAGAGGATGGAGGAGAAGGGATTGCGGCGTGACCATCCCCCCTGGGGGGTGATTTCTCGCTTTCTGTCTCTATGTCTCTCTCTGTCTGTCTGGCGAGCGCACGCGCCCTACAGTGAAAATCTCTCCAAAAAAAAAAGTAAACTAGTTCTTAAATTTAATTTTTCTGCAAACTTTTAAAATTCTCCTTGTAGGACTGTCAGGTTTCCGTTGAATACGTGTCCACCCTGCTAGAATCTGTATTTCCCAGTCTCCCCTGCAGCTTAATGCAGCTGCGGGACTATGCTCGGGCTGATGGCGTGTAAGCAGACAACAATAATTTTTTTTAACAATTATTTTATTTAACTTTATTTATTATTATTATCATTATTATTTTCCAGTTTGATCAGAGAGAGACAGAGAGACAGAAAGCGAGAAATCACCCCTCCCCCCAGGGAGGATGGCCACGCCACAATCCCTCCTCCTCCATTCTCCTCTTGGGATCTTGGGCACGCACGCACACATGCCTGGCGCGAGTTTAGGCCACCGGGTCTGGGACTCGAACTGTGAACAATAATTTTTTTTAACAATTATTTTATTTAACTTTATTTATTATTATTATCATTATTATTTTCCAGTTTGATCAGAGAGAGACAGAGAGAGAGAGGAAGTGAGAAAGCAAATCACCAGGTCCAAGACTTGAACCGTGGTCGGCCATGTGGGAGTCCAGCGCCTTTAACCACCATGCCACTTGCTGGCCTCGAACAATAATTTTTCATGAAGTTAAAAAGCAAGGCAGGATTAAAGTACTTGGTGACGTTAGGTGTAAGTTGGGAGATGTGTAGTTAGAGTTCTGAGTTCCTCCCCTTTTGAGGGAGATGAACAATATTAACTACACATAGAATCTGTAAGGGTCTACGTTAGTTTTTAGGGTAGCCTCTGAAGGTGAAATCCGGACTTGAATCCAGGATCTCTGTCTCCAAATAATCCTGGAGGTGGATAGTCTCTTTCTTGGAGCCCTTTTCAGCTCCAGAATAGGATTGCTGGGAGCAACTTGTCATCGCTCAGACCCTCACACGTCAGCTCCAGATCTGCCCATGCAGCCCCGAGGCAGCTCCACCTCCGGCCCTTCCCAGCACGCCCCATCCCTTCTCACCTCTCAGACTCACTCAGGCTCCTTCATGACTTCAGCCACTCCCTGCTTGCCAGCTTCCGTGTAACTGCTCTTGCATGCTCAAATGCTCAAATGCTCATTCTCCCACACACGAACTGTTTGAGAGCTCGCCTCTTCCATGAAGCCGCTCCTCGCTGCTCCTCGCCGACGGAGCAAGGACAGCTGGGTTTGGCTGCACAGACCGTACCCTGGAAGACCTTCACCCTGGTCACGAGATGCCCGCCCCAGGAGCTCCCCAAATCCCCTGCCTGCTTAGTTCTGCTCGGTCACGCTCACCTAGCTGACTGTGTGTCCTCCGCGGGCCACGTCCAGTGTCCAGACCCCGCCTGAGCCCTCAAGTGCCTGGGCGACACCTCCCTCCTCCCATCAGACAGGAGGTCCTCCCGCGTGGCGCCTGTGCCTCTCCTCCGGTGCACACCACCAGAGCTGCTCGTTAGGGTGGGTGGGCGAGGCCGGCAGGGGCACAGCGACAGCACACTGCTCAGTGACCCTGAAGGGGGCTCCTGAGGCTCACGGTACACGCCGGGAGTGCACACGTGTGCTTGTGAGGCCGGCGGGCCGAGCGGGGAGTGGAAGCGCAGCATGCAGACCCTGACAAGGCACTTCTCATTCTCTCTCTCATGAAAAAAATAAATAAACTTAAAACAGGGGGAGGGAACCAGCAGATGGAGTAATGGTTATGTCACTGAACTCCCACATACTCTACCGTGGTTAGACCCGGTGGCTTAAAACTCACAACAAGCATGTGTGCGTGACCAAAATCCAGAGAGAATGGAGGAGAAGGGATTGCAGCGTAGCCATCTTCCCCAGGGGGTGATTTCTTGCTTTCTGTCTGTCTCCCTTGCATGCACACATGCCTTATGGCACAAATCTCTCAAAAAAAATAAAATAAAAATAAAAAAGACTGGGACCAGCAGTTAGCGTAATGGCTATGTCGCTGGACTCCCATGTAGTCGACTGCGGTTCGCATCCCGGACCCGGTGGCTTAAAACTCACAATAAGCATGTGTGCGTGCCCAAAATCCAGAGAGAAGGGAGGAGAAGGGATTGCGGCGTGGCCATCTGCCCTGGGGGGTGATTTCTCGTTTTCTGTCACTCTATCTCTCTCTCTCTGTCGGGTGAGCGCACACACCCTATGGCAAAAACCTCTTCAAAAAAAAAAAAAAAAAAAAAGATTTATGAGAAGGAACATCGAATGGGGCAGGGCCCAGGGAGGAGGAGCTCCTGTGGAACCCTCTGAAGATAAACATGAACGGGAGGGGACTCCTGTGACTGAGGGTCAGAGGGGCCTCACGCCTTCACCTGCTCTGAGTCTCCCCCATGCTCACTGTTCACTCAACGTGCATTGCGGGGTGCCCTCTGCATAGCCGCCGGGCGTCATCTGTCTTCTGCCTGTGACCAGGGAGCCCAGGTCCCTAACTACTGCTCATTTGAGTCTCCTGTTTCCGTTGGCTTCAGAGACGCGGGGTCCTGTCCCTTTACCTCAGTTCTGTAGGGCTCCTTCCCTGCAAAAGCAGGCCATTGGGTCTTCCTGACCCGGAAAGAGTTTTGTGCTAGAACAGGTTTCTCACCCCAATCCTGCCTCAGAGGGTGGGTCCCCTCCCCTCCGACAATCTCAGTCTTAG
>NW_006159651.1:399581-404414 GCF_000334495.1 Tupaia belangeri chinensis | reverse complement strand
CTCCGCCCTTTGGCGACGGGTGAGTGATGGTATCTCAAAGAGGCTGCTCTGAGAGCCTTTGAGCGGTGGGAGGTGTGACTAGTACCGGGACCAGCTCTGCTCGTCCCTTTGGCTCCAATCACGTTGCTCTGAGATGGGGGGCCATCGGAACACACGGTTAGAACTGGGGGCTCTGGCCTCAGAGTGCCAAAGTCGGAACCGTGGTCCTGCCTGTTCTGTCTCGGCTTCTGCGTCCGTGAGGTGGTAGTACCGTGGGCGATGTGGTTGGGAGTTTACATACTATGAATAAGAAGGCTTTGGCTGGCTTTTAGGTTTCCTTTTGTCTTGAGAGAGAGAGAGATAGAGAGAGAGAGAGAAGCACTCACAGCAGGCTCTTCCCACCGTGGTCCACCCCAGCCTCAGCCAGGGTCACAGGCACGTGTGAATGTCAGTGTGGACGTGGAGACTTGGGGACGCAAACCCGGGACCTTCCCACGTGGCCTCAGCATTGTGGAGCATCTCATCACGGCTGCTCCACCGCCTTTTAAACCTCACTCTCCTACACACTGTGACCCCGGCTTCTCTCCGTCTCTGACCCGATTTCACATCAGCCAAAGTCAGCCTGGGGCCAGCCTGGGACAATAGGATTTAACAATCAGAACGGCCTCCCACCCAATACCCCTAGGCCCGACTCTGTTAAACACCCATGGGCCACCTCCAATTGCACAAGTGGGGCATAGGACTCCTTAGGGAATTCAGCATTTCCTACAGAAACCAGCCTCCTCTAATTTTGTCTAATTTATTTTGTCTTTCAAAACTTTACAGATAAAATCAACTTCCCTTTTCTTTTTTCTTTTTTTTTTGGAGAGGTTTTTGCTATAGGGTGTGAGCGCTCGCCAGAAAGAGAGAGAGAGACACGGAAAGCGAGAAATCACCCCCCAGGGGGATGGCCACACCGCAATCCCTTCTCCTCCATTCTCCTCTCGGGATCTTGGGCACGCACACGCACCCAGTGTGAATTTAAGCCACTGGGTCTGGGACTCGAACCACAGTCAGCTGCATGGGAGGGAGTCCAGCGACATAGCCATTAGGCTAACTGCTGGTCCCAAAATCTACTTCTCTTTTCACGTCATCTCTACTCTTGGTCATCCCAGTGTCTTATTTAACTTTATTCATGTGTCTGATCCTATTTTTTTCCTTAGATTTTTGCCATAGGGCATGTGTGGCTTACTAGAGAGACAAAGGGAGAAGGAAAGTGAGAAATCACCTCCTCAGGGAGGATGGCCACACCACAATCCCTCCTTCTCCATTATCCTCTTGGGATTTTGGGCACCTGCGCACACCTAGCGTGTTTTTATTTTCTTTTTTTCTTTTTTTGGAGAGGTTTTTGCTATAGGGTGCGTGCGCTCACCAGACAGACAGAGAGAGACAGAGAGACAGAAAGCGAGAAATCACCCCCCAGAGGGGATGGCCACGCCGCAATCCCTTCTCCTCCATTCTCCTCTCGGGATCTTGGGCACGCACGCACATGCGCCCAGCGTGAGTTTTAAGTCACCGGGTCTGGGACGCGAACTGTGGTCTACTACATGGGAGTCCAGCGACATAGCCATTACGCTAACTGCTGGTCCCTCTAGTGTGTTTTTCAAACTGCCAGGTCCAGGACTCAAACCATGGAGTTGGCCATGTGGGATTAACCACCACGCCAACTGCTGGTCCCATGATTTTGATCTTAACGACAATTTGTACCTCATCCAAATTTGCTCCATGCATATATCAGTGAATATTACTGAGACAGAGCTAAGTTCTAACTCTGTTAGTTCAAACGAGATGAGGAAGAAAGATATGTACGCACGGCAAGGTTCTAGGCGCCCATGTTCCAGTTAGTAAAACGCACCACAGATGAGAAAACCCAGGCCGGGAGACTGAGTATGCTTGTCCTTCAGGATGGGGTCAGGGGAGGAAGGGGCAAAACCCAGGAAATACCAGAACATCAGCTGTGCCTCCAGGAAGCTGAGAACCTTCCCTCTCCAGCCGTGGTCCTGGAGGAGCTTCCTACTTGAGCCGCGCATACCTCGTTCTTCTCCAGCCTATGCCATAGTGATCAGGAGCCCTGGAGCTTTACTGCGTCTAGAATAATCTGCCCCTTTACTGAAGACACAGGTATCTTGGCCTTGTCTCAAATTTGGGTTTAGTTTAGACAAACTTGCCTAAGAATCTTTCTTTTTTTAAGTAATTTTTTTTTAAGAATTATTTTATTTAACTTTATTTTTATTTATTTATTTATTTATTTATTTATTTAAATTTGACCAGAAAGAGAGAGAGAGACAGAGGAAGTGAGAAAGCAAGCTGCCAGGTCCGGGGCTCAAACCGCAGTTAACCATGTGGGAGTCCAGTGCCCTTAACCACGATGCCACCTGCTGGCAAGAATCTTTATTTTCAATAAGCTTCCATAAGTGATTCTGATGTAGGGGTTTTCTAAATAATAATCTGAGAAGTATTTCCTAAGAAGGGAGAAATACCACTTTAAGAACGAACCAGTCAAATTATGGGGAAAAACAGAGAGGCAAGACATCAGTGGGACACAGAGACGGCTTATTCCCCGTTGGTGAAGACGCGTGTATTCTCAGCTGGACTGGTCTGAGGTGCAGTTCATGCTGGGTACATTCTCTTTGCAAGCCAAATGATGGATAGAAATTGAAAGTATATAATAATAAAAATAATAAAATAAAAATAAACAAAGAATGAACCAGTCAGGCCTAGCTACTGTGGCATAGTGATAGAACAGTACGCTAAGGCTTCGAGACATGTGCCAGCCACAGGGTCGAACTGCCAGATTGGCCCCAAATAGCAGGTATCCACACGTGCCAGGGTCCTCAGGAGCGGGAGGCTGGGGGTCATGGGGTGGCAAGACCCTGCAAAGGGTATTCTCTCTCTCTCGCTCACTGTGTCGATGTGTGTGCACACCTGCTCTGGATAATAATAATAATAATAATGATAATAACTAATCAATAGATACTAGCTTTACTCTGTCCTGTAATTCCTTTGTGGAACTTTGAATCTGTGTTAGATGTTGTATAAGAGAATACAGAGTTAAGTTTATCTACCAGCGAAACTGGGCCGTGTGTCTACAGTGCTGGGGTAAGTCAGAGACTTAGTCAGGTATCTAAAGGTGAAGATTTACTGGCCTAGGTTTGATTACTCATTCCATGACTTATCAGCTAAAAAAAAAATAAGAAAAGCAAATGCCAATATTTTAAAACCTGAATACCTTCATCTTAGTTGATGACTAAAAGGGTGTTTAAATTAATATTATGGTACTGTAGTGACAGTCAAATAGAGTTACCAATGAATTTAACTAATCAAGGAAGAAAAAACGCATGTATTCAACACATTTCTGATGACTTTTGATAATCCTCAGTAATAACCTCCAGTGAGACCCTGTCAACGCCCAGTGCTGGAACCATCATGAACTCAGGGACCACCAGCACAGCTACCAGCAAAACTCCAGGAGAGGCCAGCACAGAAACCAGCATGACCTCAGCAGAGACCAGCACAACCTCCAGTACTGCAGCTAGCATGTCCTCAGGTGCCACCAGTACAGCCCTAAGCAGGGCAACTAGCACGTTTTCTAGTGCCACCAGCATAGCTCCTAGCATTATAACCGGCATCCTCTCAGGTGCCACCACTACAGCCCCCAGGACTGAAAGCCGCACATCTCCAGGAGCCACCAGCACAACTCTTAGTACCGGAACCAGCACGCTCTCAGGTGCCATCAACACCACCTCCAGCACTGTAACGACCCTGTCTTCAGGAATCACCAGCACAGCCATCAGCACTGCAGCCAGCATGTCCTCAGGAGCCACCAGCACAACTGCTAGCAGTGCAACTGGCATGTCTTTAGGAGCCACCAGCACAGATCCTAGCACTCAAACTAGCACATCTTTAGGAGCCACCAGTACAGACCCCAACACTGCAACCAGCATGTCTTTGGGAGTCACCAGCATAGGCCCCAGCACTGCAACTAGGATGCTCTCAGGTGCCACCAACACAGCCTCCAGCACTGTAACGACCCTGTCTTCAGGAGTCACAGGCACAGCCACCAGCACTGTAGCCAGCATGTCCTCAGGAACCTCCAGCACAACTGCTAGCAGCGCAACCAGCACATCTTTAGGAGTCACCAGTACAGACCCCAGCACTGCAACCAGCACGTCTTTAGGAGTCACCAGTACAGACCCCAGCACTACAACCAGCACATCTTTAGGAGCCACCAGCATAGGTCCCAGCACTGCAACCAGCACGTCTTTAGGAGCCACCAGTACAGACCCCAACACTACAACCAGCACATCTTTAGGAGCCACCAGCGCACATCCCAGCACTGCAGCCAGGATGCTGTCAGGTGTCACCAGCACAGCCTCCAGCACTGGAGCGACCTTGTCTTCAGGAGTCACCAGCACAGCCTCCAGAGCTGGAGTGACCTTGTCTCCAGGTGTCACCAGCACTGGAACGACCTTGTCTTCAGGAGTCACCAGCACAGTCTCCGGCACTGGGACCACCTTGTCTTCAGGTGTCACCAGCACAGCCTCCGGCATTGGAGCGATCTTGTCATCAGGTGTCACCAGCACAGCCTACAGCACTGGAGTGACGTTGTCTCCAGGAGTCACCAGCATAGCCTCCGGCACTGGGACGACCTTGTCTCCAGGACCCCCCGGCCCTGGGACGCCCTTGTCTCCAGGAGTCACCAGCACAACCTCCGACACTGGGACGACCTTGTCTCCAGGAGTCACCAGCACAACCTCTGGCATTGGGATGACCTTGTCTCCAGGTGTCACCAGCACAGCCTCCGGCGCTGGGACC
>NW_006159651.1:390866-396923 GCF_000334495.1 Tupaia belangeri chinensis | reverse complement strand
AGCCCGCCAGCCCCAGCAGCCATGGAGATGAGTGGGAGGTACCACAGCCCCGAGTGGTCCTGAGCACCACGCGGACCAGCGAGGAAGCTGACCTGGGACCCACAGACCTGAGTTTCCTTGTATCTGTCCCAGGAGACCCTTCCCAGCTTCATTTGCGTCCCTCATGGCCTTGGGGAGACTCGTCTTCCCCTTTCTTGCCTTTACCAGACACTGGAAAGAGAACAATGTATTGGTCGTTTTGTGAGAAATAAACACATCAGCACGCGTGGCAGAAAGAGCCCGTGAGGCCCCACGAGGAGGCGTCCACAGCTCTGAGTGACTTTTGCAGTGTATGAGAGACGCCCATGCTGGGGCCCAGCGGCATGCACAATTCCACAGTGAAACCTGGTCTTCCTGTCTGTGTCCCCGTTTTCTAATTCCACATGGCTGGGCTCGGGAGTCGAACTGCAGTCAGATATGTGGGGTGCCCCAATACCACACCGCCGGCTGGCCGCCTTACCCTGAACAGGACTGTCGGGGTCCTGAGGGGCACTGGGAGAGCCAGCGGAGGCCAGATGCGGGACACTCTGGGCTCACTGGCTCTGTCTGCTGATATAGCAGCCGGTTGGGGTTCGCAGAGGTCGGAGCGTGTGAGAGGTGGAGGGAGTAGGGCTACAGGCCCTGTGGGGTGAGGCGTGCTTACCTGAAGTCGCGAGTCCCCAGACATCTGCCTGTGCCCCATACCTGGGCTTGCCGGCGGAAGGTGCTAGTGACACTTGTCTCTCTCAGGGCTCAGAAGCAGAGAGGCTCTTCCTAAGGGGAAGGTTTCTGGCTGCTGGTCTAACCACACTTGGGTGAAGCCCGCGCTCTGGTGAGCCCCCTCCCAGGAGGGCTGCGTGTGCCCTTTCCTGGGTGTGGAGGGGCTGCCTGACCCTCCAGGTCTCGGAGGCCGGGGCTGCTGCAGGGCGAAGCTGCCCCGCATGTGCAGGCAGTGAGAGGGCTCCGAGCTGAGGCAGGGCCCTCGGAAGGGAATGAGCAGGCTCTGAGTGGGTTCACCCCGACTCGCAGCACTGGAAACCCCTCTACCTTCTAGCACTTCCTGCGTTTCTCAAGTGTCAGCAAAGCAAACAGTTGGCTCTTGACACGGAGGCCACGCTGCCCCGTAGGCCTCACCACTAACATCGTCATCTCACTGAGAGGGGAGCCAAGCGGAACACCCTGAAACCAGGCGCCTCCTACTGGTGAGAACTGTGAAGAGCATTATGTGGGAAACATGAAAAATAACTAAGATCAGACAAAGGGATCCGATTAGATCATCCATACATATAGAACATGTGGGCCAGACCACAGCATGGTGGCAAAGCGCAATTCCACATGCGGAGTTCTCGGTTCCCGTTCAGAGACCTTCCTGTGTATGCCGGCATGCACATGTCCTTGGTGGAGTCTGGGGGTGGGGATCATAGCATCAAGACCTGTTGGGGGGAAGGGTCCAAGCAGATGGCCTAGTGGTTATGCCCCTGGACTCCCGCATGGCCAACTGTGGTTCAGGCGCTGGACCCAGTGGCTTGGAACTCACGCCGGGCACATGTGTGTGCATGCTCAAAATTCTGAGAGGAGAAAGGAGGAGATGGGATTATGGCATGGCCATCCCTCGGGGGGTGAGTTCTCCCTTTCCCTCTCACTGTCTCTGTCTCTCTCCAGAGAGCACATGCACCCTAAAGCAAAAACCTCTTTAAAAAATAAAAATAGAAAGACCCTGTTGGGGGTGCTCCCTCCTCCTCTCTCTCTTGCTCATGGAAGAAATAAAGGAATAAACTTTTTTTTTTGAGAGGTTTTCGCTATAGGGTGCCTGTGCTCACCAGACAGACAGAGAGAGACAGGGAGATAGAAAGCGAGAAATCCCCCCCCAGGGGGGATGGCCTCGCCGCAATCCCTTCTCCATTCTCCTCTTGGGATCTTGGGCACGCACGCACATGCACCCAGCGTGAGTTTAAACCACTGGGTCCGGGACTCGAACTGCAGTCAACTATGTGGGAGTCCAGCAACATAGCCATTATGCTAACTACTGGTCCCAAGGAATAAACTTTTTAAAAAAATGTAAAATGTGAATTTTCAAGTTTAATGGTAATAGACAAATTGAAAGAGGTGGACCACTATAGAGAATATTAATATTAATCTGGAAGAGCAAGTGGGAAAAATAACTCAAGGAGATAAAACAATACAGGGATAAAAATCACCCAGAGGGACCAGCAGGTGGCATAATGGCTATGTCGCTGGACTCCCACGTAGTAAACCGCAGTTCGAGTCCCGGACCTGGCTACTTAAAACTCATGCCAGGTGCATGTGTGTGTGCTCAAGATCCGGAGAGGAGAATGGAGGAGAAGGGATTACAGCGTGGCCATCCCCCTGGGGGGCGATTTCTCGCTTTCTGTCTCTCTGGTGAGCACACATGCCCTATAGCAAAAAATCTCTCCAGAAAAAAAAAAAGACAGGAAAAAAAATCCAGAAAATAAAAGACCCTTAGAGTCCAGGAAGACTAACACTCAAGTGCTAAGTTTCACAGCAGAAGCACAGGAGATGGGAGGGAGGAAAGCTTCACGTCTGTTGACTAAGGGTTCCCCAAGCTCAGTTAGGTAACATACTGAAAACCATTGATTTACACGAACAGGTGGACTACATGGTATACTAATGATATCTATAGAGCTATTCAAATACGACTGGGCCTATCGCGTAAGCAAAAAGGCTGACTCCAAAGATAAATACTGGACCGCTGGAAGGACGGCGCCTGCAGTGGAGGAAGGTGGGAGGGCGGGCTCTGTGGGAGCACTGGAAGGACAGCGCCCGCCCGCAGAGGAGGAAGGTGGAGGGCGGGCTCTGTGGGAGCCGTCAAGCTCATGATTTATTCGCATACTTATGCTCTGAATGCCTGGCCCCTCCCGGCAGCCGGAGCGTGGGGTAGGGCTTGGAGGCCTCCTTACCAGCTCTCGGGGATACACCTGCTCCTTCAGCCCAGCGAAGCCCCGCTCACCAAGCTTGTCTACTCAAGCAACAGTCCAAGAAGCAGAGGGCGCGGTGCTGCCCCCGTGCAGACCTGGGGCCTCGTTCTGTGGCACTAGCACTCTGCCCTGCACACCGTGTCTGCACCCCATACTCTCCGAGGTACATGAGAGCTTTCTAAAGACTATTAGGTGTGGGTTGTTTTGTTTGCTTTTAATTTGCTGGAGGGTGTGTGTGCTCTCCGGAGACACAGAAAGAGAGAGAGGGAGAGAAAGAGGGAGAGAGACAGTGAGACAGTACCCTCCCCGCAAGGGGGGATGACCACGTCACAATCCATTCTCCTTCACTCTCCTCTGAGAATTTTGAGCATGCATGCATGCACACCTGGCATCTTTTGTCAAGCTGCTGGGTCCAGGACTCGAACACTGCAGTTGGCCTTGTGGGATCTGGCGCCTTACACACCATGCCACCTGCTGGGCCCTGGTGTAGGGTGCTTTGATCTGCAATTGTTGTCCAGATTTTTAACTTCCATATGCACTTTTGCCCGACACTGGTCTGTCTGAGAGGACCTCTGTGGCCAGGGCATGAAGCTAGCTACATTTTCCTCTTTTACAATGGCCCGACTTCCTCTTCCTAGTACCTGTTATTATGGTACATTTCCCTAGGGTGCAGAAAATTCCAAGTTGTCAAAGAAAGGGATAAGAGGGACCAGCAGATGGCTTAATGGTTACATCGCCGGACTCCCACTTATTCGACCACTGTTCGAGTCCTGGACCCAGCGGCTTAAAACTCACGCTGGGCATGTGGGTGTGCATGCCCCAAATCCCTAGAAGTGAATGGCGGAGAAGGGACTGAGGTGTGGCCATCCCCCTGGGGGGGTGATTTCTCACTTTCTGTCTCTCTGGCAACTGCATGTGCCCTATAGCAAAAATCTCTGAAAAAAAAATTAAAAATAACACAAAAGTGTCTCATTTGGGCATCTGATACCCAGAGTAGGACTTCTCGTTTTCTGCCACCTCATAGAAATCCTTGTTAGGAGCCAAACGAAGTGTAATAAATCAGCGGTGTTGGTATGCGTCTACACGACACTTACTCAGACACGCTGTGCAGTGAGTCAGCGGGAATTGTGAGGGTTTCTGCTTAATCTCCTCTCTTCCAGCCGCGGTCAAAGAAAGCACCTCCAGCTTCATGGCCTGGTGTTAAGGCAGCAGGCCCCCACGCCCCCGCCGTGAGGTTTCCCTCAGAAACACACCAGGCATGTGGTGTGTCCCCGCCTCGTGGGAGTCCCAAGGCGGGAGAGGTGGAGGGAAAGGGCTGGCAGCACGGCTATACCCCTGGGGAGAGAGAGGCTTTCTCTTCTCTCTGGTGTCCTTCTAACAAAAACATTCTCCCTCTAGCGAAAATAAACAAACTAACAAACAAATAAACAAAAACAAAGAAACAAGGCATTGCTCCTGAGGGACATCCCGGGAGAGCGCTGCAGAGGCAGAGTCTGTAAGAAGTAGTGAAGGTGGCAGCGCCTTACCGAACCCCGGGGGAGACCCTGTGGCAAGTCAGCTCCCCTGAGTTGTATGCCATTCTCTAAAAGGAGACAGAACTTGCACTTACTTTATAAAATTGCCAATAGGTGCATACACTAGCCAGAGAGAGAGACAGAGAGAGAGAGAGACAGAGAGAGAGAGAGAGAGAGCCTGGCGTGGTGACGCTGCATCCTTTTCCTTCCACTTCTCCATCCCTCTGGGGTCTGGGGCATGCACACATGCATGTGTTTTCAAGCCACCAGGGCCAGGATTTATACTGCAGTTGGTCGTGTGAGATTTGACTTTCTCTACACAGACCTTAACTACCGCTCTAAGGAGTCAGCCCAAAGAAATAGCTCCTTTTTTATTTAAGAGAAAGAGCTTCTTTGGGGGGCCGGAGGTGGCATGATGGTTAAAGTGTTGGACTCCTACATGGCCTACTGAGGTTCGAGTTCCGGACCTGCTTGAAAATCCCACCAGGCACGAGTATGTGCACGCCCAAAATCTAAGGAGGAGAAGGGCCACCCTACCCCCAAGGTTGATCTCTCCCTCTCCCTCTCACTGTCTCTCTAGAGAGCACATGTGCCCTGCAGCGAAAACCGTAAATAACATTTAAAAATAAATGTTAAAAAAAAGAGAGAGAGAAAGCGTCTCATTCGCCAGTTTTCGGTCTGTGTTACAGTTGTGTATTGTGCATGATTGCAAAGAGAAAGCTGGGTTCCACATCTACTCCAGCTAGCGGTGTTGTATCTCGCAGCAGGTCCGCTAAGAGCAGACACGGAGTGGAATCTGGTCTCGCATGCAGGCTCGGTGTGACCCCGCACAGATCCCTCAGCTCTCCTGGGTCTGTCTCCTCCCTGTGAGAACGAAGGCGCTGGCGGTCCCCGCCTCGTGGGGCTGTTGTGAAGCCCCTCAATCAGCCCTCCATTTGACAAGTGCTCTACAAACGTCACTCTTCAATTTGATATGTTAAAAATGGAGATTTTCCTGAAAATATGAAAAAAAATTCCACCTACTTTTCACCAAAAGGTTATGGGGGCTATACATCTGACATTTAAGAGTTTTACAAGTCACAGGAATATTTTTTGAAGTTCATAAAGACGTCCTCTGGTGCAGAGACTTACAACAGGGTGGTCAGTAAAGACCTTCTGAACGACCGGAGCGTGCGTGCTATAGTAGACTAATATGGGGGAAGTGGGGCACGACTACTAGTGTACATTCACAAACAGAAGGAGCATGAGAAACCCGAACTGTTTCATATGTTACTAACATGGATAACGCTGTGGGGGTGGTGGGTGGCATGGTGGTCGAGGCGCTGGACTCCCATGTGGGTGACTGTGGTTTGAATCCTGGACCTGGAGGCTTGCTTTCTCATTTTTCCTCTCTCTTTCTCTGGTCAAATTTTAAAAAACAATAATAACAAATTAAATTAAATAATAATTTTTCTTTTAAAAAAAGACAATGGTGGGTATGGTGGTACTATAGTGTTCAGGGTCTAGGGACCAGCAGTTAGCGTAATGGCTATGTCGCTGGACTCCCACGTAGTCGACCGCGGTTCGGG
>NW_006159651.1:386241-390855 GCF_000334495.1 Tupaia belangeri chinensis | reverse complement strand
TTAAACTCACGCTGGGCGCGTGTGCGTGCGTGCCCAAGATCCCGAGAGGACAATGGAGGAGAAGGGATTGCGGCGCGGCCATCCCCCCGGGGGTGATTTCTCTCTATCTCTCTGTCTCTCTCTGTCTTTCTGGTGAGCGCACACGCCCTATAGAGCAAAAACCTCTCCAAAAAGGAAAAAAAAAAAAAAAAAGAGTCTATTGGAAAGTTTTTTTAAAAAAGAGATTTTTGCTATAGGGCGTACACGCTTGCTGGAAAGACAGAGACAGAGAGACAGAAAGCAACAAATCACTCTCAAATCACTCGTGGGATGGCCACGCTACAATCCCTCCTCCTCCGTTCTCTCAGGATTTTGGGCAGCACGTGCCAGGTGTGAGTTTCAAACAGTAAGTTCTGGGACTAGAACTGTGCTTAACCACGTGGGAGTCCAGGGACTTAACCATTGCTCCCAGCAACGTAACCATTATGCCATCTGCTGGTCCCTATTGGAAACATTGTCAAGTGTAGTAAAACTCTTTTATTGTTTCAATGTCTACATTTATAATAGAGCAGAAATTACATTCTTTGTCATTATCAAATTTATAATAAACATTTTAGATTAAACACAAACAGGCCTGGCCCAATAGCATCTAAACCTTGGGCATGAGAAGCCATATCCTGCATGGCTAACTGCGGTTCAAGTCCAGGCCCCAGGTGCTTGAAAAACATGCCGGGAGGGGCTAGCGGGTGGCATGCTGGTTAACGCACTGGACTCCCACATGATTGACCATGGTTTGAGCCCTGACCCGGAGGCTTGAAAATCACTCTGGGTGTCTGTATGTGCATGCCCGAAATCCCGGGAGGAGAATGGAAGAGAACTGATTGTGGCGTGGTCATCCTCCCTAGGAGATAATTTCTCATTTTCCCTCTCTGTCTCTCCGATGAGCACACCTGCCCTATGATAAAAACCTAAAAAAATAAAAAATGGAGGAAAAAGGATCGCCTCTCTTGCCTCTTTCTAGTGAGTGCATGCGCCTACCTGCAATTACATACATGAAAAGGGCGAGGGGATACTTAGCTTTTCAAAGGCTGTACTCATAGAGAATGTGGAGCCCTCGCTCAAGCACTACGAGCATTCCTACACAGAGGGCATCTAAGTAGGCTGCTGAGAGATTTCCAAACCTCAGGACGGCCACCAGCACCGGGAGAGCTGATGGGGAATGGGTCACAAATTCCTTAGCTCTCCCAGGCTTTCAAATACAAGGACAACGGACACAGGGGGCCAGATGATGGTGCGGCGGTAAAGCGTGACGCTGTGAGGCTAACCCTCATGAGAAGGTTCTGGGTTCGCATCTGAAGATGGTCCTGAGTACACCGGGCTCGCGTGTACCCATGATCAATAAACTTAAAGCAGAAATAAATCACAGACTCACACCGAGCTGTATTTCACAGCAAATTGTGTTTCTTTTTGTTTTACTGTCTCATAAACCGTCCACTATGGGACGGCCCCTTGGAGACTCCTTGCGATGGCAGAGCTCTGCTCGAATTGGGCACGACAATGCAGATCGCTGTCCGGCTACGGTGAGGATGATCCAAGCCGGACTTCGGAGGCCGGGAAACACGGACAGCAAGAATGGCACTCAGGCACTTCCTGAATCAAACTTTCAGCACAAGCCGAGAGGGTGAAGTCGAATCTTCGCTATGTGTTTATAAATCGCCTGCTTCATGGAAGTGCTTGACTCTGGAGTTCTTCACTGTGAGAAGTGAATCTCTGACCCAGACAGGAAACACCGGTTCTACGCCCTTGACCCCTGCCTGCTCTCTCCTGCACCGTCATCGGACCTGACTGTCCAGATGGGCACCCCGACGTGATCTCGGCCCTGCTCTGCGAGGGCAACCTGCCCTGACTCACCCGTTCCCCTGACCTCTCTCCCAACGACGCTCCCATCTGTTTTTCAAACTCCGCATGGCCGGGCCTCCTCGGCATCTGTGGTTTTATTCCCAGGTACTTTCCAGCAGTGATGCTCCAGCATGGTGTGTAGGACGAGGCTGGGGCAGGCCAGCTGCCTGGAGGGACGCGGGTGGGGCCGGCTTGCCCTGGGCCCGCTGTACTCACAGTAGCTGAGCGGCTCCCGCTGACCTGCTGGTGGAGCTGACTCCGACACAGAGCAGGGCGTGGGTTTGGCCAAGTGGCTGGTTCCCTCACTCGTGAACCGCAGGCAGTGGTGGTGCTGTCTTAGGGGCTGGGGTCAAGGCAGGCTCCCAGTTCATCCTGAGGGGGAACACGGGGAAGATCGGCTCGTAGGACCCGAGTCCCTTCTCACACACCATCAGGAGGGACGCGTCTCCCCTCAGAGGACGTGTGAGGCAGAAGAGGTGCTGGGGAGACCCCTTGAACAGGAAAGACAGCCTGAGAGGGACCATCGGACTTCATATGGCTGGTGTATTAACCAGAAGAGGGACTGGAAAATTGTTTTGGGGTCAGTCTCGTAGGACCCGAGTCCCTTCTCACACACCATCAGGAGGGACGCGTCTCCCCTCAGAGGACGTGTGAGGCAGAAGAGGTGCTGGGGAGACCCCTTGAACAGGAAAGACAGCCTGAGAGGGACCATCGGACTTCATATGGCTGGTGTATTAACCAGAAGAGGGACTGGAAAATTGTTTTGGGGTCAGCCAGCGGTGTGGTGGTTAAGGTGACTGGGTCCCACATGGGCAGCTGTGTGGTTCAAGTCCTAGACTTGGTGGCTTAAAAAATCTGTGTATGCGTGTGTGCCCAAAAACTCCCAGGAGGAGAATTCAGGAGAAGGGATTGCAGGGTGGCCCTCTCCCCTGGTGTGTGTGGGTGCTTTTATACTTTCTCTGTCTTTCTGTCTCTCTCTGGCAAGTGCCTTATCACAAATTAAAAAAAAAAAAAGTGGGGGACCAGCAGATGGCATGATGGTTACATTACTGGACGCCAATGTAGTCAACCACAGTTCGAGTTCCTGACCTGGTGGTTTAAAAAACTCACGCTGGGTGCGAATGCAAGAGTTCCTGACCTGGTGGTTTAAAAAACTCACACTGGGTGCGAATGCAAGCATGCCCAAATCTTGAGAGGAGAACAGAGAAGGGATTGCTGCATGGCCATCCCCCCTGGGGGGTGATTTCTTGCTTTCTGTCTCTCTGTCTGTCTGGCAAGTGCACATGCCCTAGAGCAAAAATCTCTCAAAAGAAGAAGTACCAAAACCATGAACTTTTCACATATACATACGCTCATGGACTCCTCTTCCAGATCGAGACGTGGAGCAATCCCATCGACACAGAAGGCCGTCCCACTCCCTCCCCCACTACCACTCCAAAGGGAGGCACTATTTTTTTTTTTTTTGAGAGGTTTTCACTGTAGGGCGCGTGCCCTCGCCAGACAGACAGAGAGAGACATAGAGACAGAAAGCAAGAAATCACCCCCCAGGGGGGATGGTCACGCCGCAATCCCTTCCCCTCCATTCTCCTCTCGGGATCTTGGGCACGCACGCACACGCGCCCGGCGTGAGTTTTGAGCCACCGGGTCCGGGACACGAACTGCGGTCGACTACGTGGGAGTCCAGCGACATAGCCATTATGCTAACTGCTGGTTCCCAGGAGCCACTATTTTGAGTTCAATCATCAATTGACTTCCCTTATACTTGTCTTTTACATAAATGGAATCATACAATATATACTCCAAATGAGATTCTTTTAAAACAAAATGAAATTGGTAGGGCTAGCAGGTGGCACGGTGGTTAAGGTGCTGGACTCTGACATGGCTGACCATGGTTCAAGTCCTTGGTGGCTTTCTTTCTTTTTTTCTTATTTATTTATTTTATGTATGTATGTATTTATTTTTTAAATTTGATCAGAGAGGAACAGAGTGAGAGAGAAAGAAAGTGGGAAAGCCAGCTGCCAGATCTGGGATTCGAACCGTGGCCGGCTACATGGGAGTCCAGCACCCTTAACCACCACACCACCTGCCGACCCTGGTGGCTTGCTTTCTTACTTTCCCTTTCTGTTTCTCTCTGATGATGCATTGTTTAATTTTATTAATTGTGACTTTTTTTTTGAAGCTGACCAGAGAGAGAGAGAGAGAGAAGGAATGTGAGAAAGCAGGCTGCCAGGTCCGGAACTTGAACCACAGTCAGCCATGTGGGACTCCGGCCACCTTAACCACCATGCCACAGCTGGCCCCGAAAAGGCAGTTTATTAAGTAAAAGTGAAAGTGCACTCCTGAGAGGTAAGAGCGGGCCTGAGCGGACAGAGAAAGAGTGGCTCGAAAGGCCGAATCGCAGTTTTTGACGAGCTTAAATCCATGTCTTCATCCTTTACTGGAGCCCTCCCTGGGGGGGGGGGGGATAAGAGCCCCCAAACCAAGTCAAGTCAATGAGGAGGCACGGAGCTAAGTGCTTTCCTTGTGCATCTGAGCTGCGTGGTGCAAACTGCACAGCTGCTAGCTGGGAGGCCTCCAGACAGGGAGCCAGGTAAGTTAGGATCCCCGGCCCCGCTGAAGAGATCCAGGGAAACCCTCCCGCCCGCCCCACTGGACACCAACAGGGAGATCTACCCCGTGTCCTCCAGCCCCACCTTGAGAGTCCAGGCTGAGAGGCGTGACTCACGCACCAGCCGC
>NW_006159651.1:371958-386229 GCF_000334495.1 Tupaia belangeri chinensis | reverse complement strand
AGAGTGCTTAGAGAGCCTCGCCTCCGCCTCTGCTGAGCCTCTTCACGCCCTCCAAATCCGCCCTCCAAATCCTCGCTGCCCCCAGGTAAATACCTATTGACCTTTGGCCCCACTTCTTTTACTTTTCTTCTCTTCCTCCTTCTTTCTTCTGCAAAGGCCTCCTGCTTTGGAAATGAGGCATACCCCAGGAAAACAGGTTTCAGGTCATCGCTGGCTCAGGGCTGGGTCCCTTCCATGCTGACAAGATGGATTTTCTTCTCGACTTCCCTCTCTGCTCCTCCTCAGGCCTGCACCCTCTTCCTCCTTGATTCCTACAATTCCTACAGGGTCTCTCTCTCTCTCTCTCCCTCCAGCCCAGCACTACAGAAACCACAGTGCAGAGATGTCCCTCCCCGGGCAGGAGGGCCTGAAGCTCTGAGCCCCCGGCCAGCAGCAGCTATAACGCCATAGACACGCAGATGAGTGAAAACGAAGAAAACAAGTCAAACCCTGGAGCAGCTGCGGAGCTCCCTGAGGCCCTCCCGTGAGATGCCTGGAGCCAGCTGGCCTTCAGCTCTTGTGTCTCGACTTCCCACCATCACCCACGGAGTGAGTCCCCTGGCTCTCCCCCCTGCAAAGTCCAGGCCTTGAGATGGCAAGTCCGTGTCATTTCAGGATGAGAAGGGGAAAAAACCTCCCCGGCTTTCTGGTGTCTGTTGCTGCTTCTTTACAACCCTGGGACCGTGTCAGTGACCTGGCAGTTAAGTCAGTGAGAGAGAGGTGTGGAGGCCACAAGTCTGAAGGAGACAGGAATCCCCAGCCCAGGCCCAGGCATGGCGCTTCCAGAAGCAACGATCGTTCATTCTTTTGCCCATTTTCACAAAAGCCGGTACCGACCCCGATTACCCTGGCCAGGACTCTCCTGCTACCTTGGTGGCAGTTCTGTATTCACCTCCGGGGGGGTGGGGGGGAGGCGTGAGCACAAGCGCAGGCAGTGGGCCGGGGGAGGGGTAGGAGGGTAGTCTTATTTAACCTTGTATCTTGGATGAATGCTTCACTTTTTAAAAAAATTGTTTATTTATTTAATTCATTTGTTATTATTATTATTTTTAAATTTGACCAGAGGAGAGAGAGACAGAGAGAGAGAGAGAAAGCAAAAGGAAGAAAGCAAGCCGCCAGGTCTGGGATTCGAACCATGGCCTGCCATGTGGGAATCTAGCGCCTTTAACTACCACACCACCTGCCGGCCCTGAATGCTTCCGTTTTGTCTAGGACATTCTAGTTCCATGAGCGTTCCTCATTCCACATTGGAAGCAGCTTCTCCTTGTGAAGTCACGTAAAAATTCTCCTTCCTGGAATGCTGCCTGATCCAATTCGCGTGTCATCCATCAGAACCCCCTCGAGAGAAATAACCTGGAGGTTGTCACTGGGACATCAGGGCCCTGACCTCGACTTACGGGCACCGGAAATAGCCTAAGGGACAAGTAAACCGGGGCTCTCTTGAGAGACCAACCGACTTTCTAAGCTGCCTCATTGATGCCTGCCTTTTACTCTTTATTTTATATTTTATTTTATTTATTTTATTTTTTGTTTTGTTTTGTTTTTTGTTTTTTGGAGAGGTTTTTGCTATAGGGCGTGTGCGCTCGCCAGACAGACAGAGAGAGACAGAGAGATAGAAAGCGAGAAATCATCGCCCAGGGAGATGGCCACGCCGCAATCCCTTCTCCATTCTCCTCTCGGGATCTTGGGCACGCACGCACACGCGCCCGGCGTGAGTTTTAAGCCACCGGGTCCGGGATGCGAACCGTGGTCGACTACGTGGGAGTCCAGCGACATAGCCATTATGCCAACTGCTGGTCCCTATTTTATTTTTTTGCTATACGGTGCATGTGTTTGCTGAGAGAGATAGTGAGAGGGAAATTGAGAGATCACCCCCCGGGGGGTGGCCACGTCACAATCCCTTCTCCGTTCTCCTGGGATTTTGAGCACGCCCGCACAAGTGTCCGGCGTGAGTTTCAAGGCACCAGGTCTGGGACTTAAACCGCGGCTGGTTCTCCTGCTTTTGGTTTCTGACGGCATTACTGTTTCTTCCTTAGTTACTGGAGACCAGGGTAATCAGCTGTCTGTGTCCTCTGCCGTTACCATAGCAATGCTCGTCAAGAACAGGAAGGTGCCAGGCTAGCTCCATAGCCTAGTGCCTAAGGGAGCCAGACCCCACGTGGTGGACCGTGGCTCACATCGCAGCCCGGTGCCTTGAAAACCATGCTGGGTGCTTGTGCGTGAGTGCCCCAAATCCCAACGGGGTGGAGAAGAAGGGGTGAGTGTGACCACACCCCATGGGGGAGGGTACCTTCTCTCTCTCTATCTCTGTCTCTTTCTGTCTCTGTCTCTTTCTGGTAAGTGTGCATGCCCTCTGGCAATAAGTAAATAAACAAATAGGAAGGTGTTGAGTTTAAAGAAAGGGTTGGGGGACCAGCAGTTAGTGTAATGGCTATGTCGCTGGACTCCCATGTAGTTGACCATGGTTCAAGTCCCAGACCCGGTGGCTTAAACTCACACTGGGCACGTGTGTGTGCATGCCCAAGATCCCGAGAGGAGAATGGAGAAGGCATTACGGCGTGGCCATCCTCCCTGGGGGGTGATTTCTCACTTTCTGTCTCTCTCTGTCTTTGTCTTTCTGGTGAGCGCACACACCCTATAGCCAAAAAGCCTCTCAAAAAGAGAGAGAGAGAGAGAGAGAGGAAGAGAGTTGGATAACGTGGGCTATTCCTGGTGCTCCTGGTGCTTGGCCCCTGTCTTCCCCGGTTTCTGCCTGTCTCTTCATCCCTTTCTGGATCTGCTTCCTCCCTGCCCCAGCACTCCCTCCTTCAGTGTTCTCTGTCCTCCCCCCCTTTTTTGGTGGCCTTCATTCTGGATGTTTCAGCTGTCCCCTACTTACAAATGACTTTCAAATCCACCTCCACCTGTCCTAATCTCTAGCTCCACCCTCGCCCCTGACTCGAAGCAATTATCTCTTACCTCAGTGGATCTGTCGGTCATCTAGTCATTCAACAAACATTCGCAAGCTCCTGCTCTGGGCCGGCACTGCCGATGCTAGGCCCTGGGGAAGAATGGTGCACGAAAGCCACTGCCCCTGCCTTCATGGAGAGCCTTGTTCACTGCGTGTCCCCCCCACTCCCTGTACCCCTACCACGATGGATTAGCAGGGACCGAGCCTTCCGTCCCAGGGCCGGGTCCCTCCTCCTCCTCCTCCTAGGGACCTGGCTCGGCACATTCCTTCCTCCTCCATCTTCTCCCTCTAGCTTTCCTGGTCCTCTCCCACCAGCGTCCAAACACGCTCCAGTCAGTGCATGCAAGTGTCATCTGGGGGTAAGACCCAGGTTTCAGGTTCTGTCCCCCGCCAGCACAGGGGCATGCAGGGGTGGGGACTAAGATCTTTGTTGATTTAAAGTTTATTTGTGTATATTTTCCTAGAGAGCATTCCAAACGGGGTCCTCAAGCTGTGATTCACCCCGAGACTCAGCCAGCCAGGATCACAGGCACACGCGTGTGCACCCGGCATGTACAGGAAAGCCCTGGGAGGCGGACAGACCTGCTCACGTGGGTCCAGGAAGGCCCTGGGAGGTAGACAGACCTGCCCACGTGGGTCCAGGAAGGCCCTGGGAGGTAGACAGACCTGCCCACGTGGGTCCAGGAAGGCCCTGGGAGGTAGACAGACCTGCCCACGTGGGTCCAGGAAGGCCCTGGGAGGTAGACAGACCTGCCCACGTGGGTCCAGGAAGGCCCTGGGAGGTAGACAGACCTGCCCACGTGGGTCCAGGAAGGCCCTGGGAGGTAGACAGACCTGCCCACGTGGGTCCAGGAAGGCCCTGGGAGGTAGACAGACCTGCCCACGTGGGTCCAGGAAGGCCCTGGGAGGCAGACAAGAGACCTTCCCACGTGGGTCCAGGTCACTGCCACTGTGTGACATGATCAGGCCCTGAGGTTTGGGTGTTTCTGTTTTGTGTTCCTTTGTTTTGGAGTCAGGGCCTGGCTATGTTCCCCAGGCTCACCTCGAGCTCCTGATCCCCCAGATCCTGCGGGGCCGGGATTACAGGCATGGCCACAGCACCGGGCTGAGGCTTTTGCTCCTAACACGCTCCTCGGCCGGCCGTGTGGCTGCAGAGGCCCCTGGGCTGAGCATCTGGCTGAGACCTGCCCAGTGCTTCACCCGTGCACTCGCTCCCAGCCACGCCTCTCCTTCCACTCCTGCATTTGCTATTTCCACTTCTTTTTATTTTTAAGCTCCCCCCCACCCAGGTTTTTGCTATAGGATGTGTGCATTCACACAGAGAGAGAGAGATAGGAAGAGAGAGAGAAAGTGAGAAATCACCCCCCAGGGAGGATGGCCACGCTGGAGTCCCTTGGCCTCCATTCTCCTCTTGGATTTTGGGTATGCACGCACACGCGCCTGGTGTATTTTTCAAGCTCCAGGTCTGGGACTCAAATCGTGCAGTCAGCCATTACTTGGCTATTTGACCTTTTGGACTGACGCTCCACTTTCCTTACATTTCTTCTCTGTCTTCCAACTCGTCACTTTATTTGTTGGTAGAGATTTTCTTGGCCTCTCGGGCCTTCTAATCCTTCAAGTGAATTTTGAATTCTCTCTCTCTCCTTTTCTCTCCTTTTTGTTTAGTTTCGAAGAGATCTCTTTTGTTCTCCGCATGTTCCTTTGTGAAATGACATCTCTTTGGGACCAGCAGATGGCGCAGTGGTTATGTCACTGGACTCCCACATGGCCAACCCACGTGCATGTGTGCCCAGGAGCCCAGGGTGAGAATGGAGGAGAAGGGACAGGGGCATGGTCATCCCCCTGGGGTGATTTTTCACTTCCCTCTGTCTCTGTCTCTCCCTCTGGAAAGTGCACGTGCCCTAAGATTATAATTAATTAAGTATGTAATTAAAAGTGCTGGGAACCATTGCTAGAATAATGGTGTAACCGAGAGAAGAATGGGTCTTGGGAGCGTGAAGTCAGGCACATTGGCCCGAGATCAGCGAGGAAAACCATTACAGATTAGCGAGGATCATTCGTCTCAAGACAGGCCCAGCCGGAAAGAGTCTATGCAGTGCCCCGCCAGGACCATGAGGGGTGGGTGTCCCAGATAACAGCAGCTATCTGGGCTGCCGGAGTCAATCCTCCTTCAAGGGCCTGCTGTTCCCCACGTCGCAGCTGGAGATGGCTCACCTTACTCCCTGCGGATGACAGCACAGATCGCCCGTGAGACTGAGCGTGCGTCTCTGAACCCGGAGGGTCGACGTCCTCCCTTCCCGCACGTTCGCGTGTCTCTCTCTATTCTCTGCACCAGTTCTTCGCTCACACTGTTCACTGGACTGCATCCAGCGGCTGGTGCCCGAGGAGGGACTGAATGACTCGCCGCTGAAAGTGAGGCTACCACGCGGAGGCTTGAGGACGCGGAGGGACTTCCTAGACTGGTGGTAAGTTCTTCCTCAAGGGCCGAGGGGGAAAAGGGTGACATGACGGGACAGCTAACTTCTTGTCACTCTGAGTATAAAAAATCGTACAGACTTTATTAAAAGGGTCAGAAGGGAACGTCAAAAAATGAAGTTAAATAAGTCTGTAAAAAAAACAAAATTAGAGGCTATGGATCCAAATGTTGAACAGTTCACAAAAGTGGAACGGCCAATAAATGAACTTTTATGATGCTATTGTGAAATTTATGAAGAACAAAAGAAACTTACAAAAAGGGCCATGATAACAAGATTCTTCTCAATAGATACACTCAGGACCCCTACAAGCACTTTTTCATTTTTTTTTCTTTTTTGGGAGAGGTTTTTGCTATAGGGCACGTGCGCTCGCCAGACAGACAGAGAGAGACAGAGAGACAGAAAGCGAGAAATCACCCCCCAGGGGGATGGCCACGCCGCAATCCCTTCTCTGCTGTTCTGCTCTCAGGATCTTGGGCACACACGCACACGCGCCTGGCGTGAGTTTAAGCCGCCGGGTCCGGTACTTGAACCGCGGTCGACTACATGGGAGTCTAGCGACATAGCCATTACTCTAATTGCTGGTCCTTAGAAGCACTTTTTAAAAAAGAATTATTTATTTAATTTTATTTATTCATTAATTTATTTTATTTTGGCCAGAGACATACAGAGAGAGAAAAAGTGAGAAAGCAAGCCACCAGGTTCGGGACTCAAAGGCGGTCAGCCATGTGGGAGTCCAGTGCCTTAACCACCACGCCACCTGCTGGTCTTCCCTAGAAGTACTTTTATTTCATCCACGTCATCTCCTTTACCTGGACCCTCCCCGGCTCCCGATGAGAACTCCAATGAGGAACTAATGACCTTGAACCACTACCGCACTTCGAAGGACTCAGCGGCTGAAATACCAATTTGAATGTCTTTTTATAATGGATGAACTTGCATTTTTTGGTACATCAATTTTATAATTTCTGTTGATTTTATTTTTATGTTCTGTAATATGTGAGAGATGCAAATTGAAACAAAGCTACTAGGAAAAAAAGGGGAATATTATTCTCTGAAGATATAAAACACAGGAAGCAGCAGTTAGCATAATGGCTATGTCACTGGACTCCCACGTAGTCTACCGTGGTTCGTGTCCCAGACCCGGTGGCTTAAAACTCACGCCGGGCACGTGTGCGTGCGTGCCCAAGATCCCGAGAGGAGAATGGAGGAGAAGGGATTGCGGCGTGACCATCCCCCCTGGGGGGTGATTTCTCGCTTTCTGTTTCTCTGTCTCTCTCTGTCTGTCTGGCGAGTGCACACGCCCTATAGCAAAAACCTCTCAAAAAAAAAAAAAAAGATATAAAACAGATATATGATAGGTCTTGGCATTAGATGAGCTGAAGACTTTTCAGTGTTTCCAGTTTCCAAAACTAACGTATTAGGCTAACGAACGTGCTGAAAATGGGTTGGGGTGAATTTACGTGTTTAAGACAGGATTACTTTCAAATATGCTATGTACTACTTACTCGTTCTTTCACCCAGAAAAACGTGAACTCTTCAAAAAGTGAATGGAAAATACATATTGTGGATTTGTATTCATGGAAAACTATGCATGGATTTAAAAATATTTTGCACCAAAATAAATTCATGGTTTAATTCTATTTTCCACGAACTTTTTAAAAATAGAATTAAAATATTAGTTTATTTTGGTGTGAAATATTTTGAATTCCATTAACTTTTTGAGACATCCCACACGCATGTGCATGCATGCCCAAGATCCTGGGAAGACAAGATCCTGGGAGGAGAATGGAGGAGAAGGGACTGCGGTGTGGCCATCCCTCCTGAGGAGTGATGTCTCACTTTTCCCTCACTGTCTCTGTTTCTGTGTCTCCAGTGAGTGCATGAGTCCTAAGACAAAAAAACTCATTTCTAATAAGTGCTTCTAGGGGTCCTGGGAGTATCTTTGAGACAAATCTTGTTATCGTGGTCCTCTTTGTAAGGTTCTTTTGTTCTTCATAAATTTCGCAATAGCATCATAAATGTTCATTTATTGGCCATTCCACTTTTGTGAACTGTTCAACATTTGAATCTATATCCTCTAGTTTTTTTTTATAATTATTTAATTTCATTCATTATTATTAATATTTTTTATTTGACCAGAGAGTGACGAGAGAAAGAGAGAGAGAGAGAGAGAAGGAAGGTGAGAAAGCAAGTTACCAGGTGTAAGCCTCGAACAGTGGTCAGCCATGTGGGAGTCCAGTGCCTTAACCACCACGCCACCTGCTGGCCCCATATCCTTTAGTTCTAATGAGAGCCTCCGTCACTTTAGAAAACACAGCAGCTCGCCCTTTTACAATGGACTTCTTTGTACTGCTTCCATTCCTTCCTCTTCTTCCATGTGCTACTGCGCTTCCAACTAACCTGGAAGTCCACGGACCGGGGCCCCCTGCTGGTTTCTCGCAGTCTGGGGGATCACGTCTCGAGGGCCCTAACGGGAGTGCAGCTATCTGTGAATCTTGAGAATAATACTCCTGTTGTTCATATGTATTCTAGATCTCTACCACATGCCTGAAATATGAACAATAAATTTCACTACTTTTTTGGGGGAACCAGCAGTTAGCGTAATGGCTATGTTGCTGGACTCCCACGTAGTCGACCGTGGTTCGTGTCCCGGACCCGGTGGCTTAAAACTCACGCCGGGCGTGTGTGTGTGATCCTCAAGATCCCAAGAGGAGAATGGAGGAGAAGGGATTGCGGCATGACCATCCCCCCTGGGGGGTGATTTCTCGCTTTCTGTCTCTCTGTTTCTCTCTGTCTGTCTGGTGAGCACACACGCCCTATAGCAAAAACCTCTCAAAAAAAATTTTCACTACTTTAAAAAGTTATTTGGGCCAGCTGGTGGCATGGTGGTTAAGGCAGTTAGATCCACGTGAGTCTGGGACCCTGTGGGTGGAAAAACACACTAGGCGTGTGTGTGTGTGTGTGTGTGTGTGTACCCACATTTCTGAAGGGAGTGAGAAATGGAGAAGGAATTGTGATATGGCCAACCGCATGGGGGTGGTTTCTTACTTTCCCTTTCTGTCTCTGTTTCTCTGGTGAGCACGTGCATCTTTTGGGAAGATTTAAATAAATTTTAAAAAGCTCTTTAAAATCTGATCATACATATATTATCATACATACTTCATGGAATGTGAGGGCTCAGTGATGTTCCTGCAATATGCTTTGTAGGATTTGGGACCAGCAGGTGTTGTAATGGCTGTCGCTGGACTCCCACATAGTCGACTATGATTCGAGTCCCAGACCCGGTGGCTTAAACTTACACTGGGGCGTGTGTGCCCAAGATCCTGAGAGGAGGGGGGGGGTGATTTCTCGCTTTTTGTCTCTCTGTCTCTGTGTCTCTGAGAAGCGCACACGCCCTATAGCAAAAACTTCTCAAAAAAAAATTGTAGGATTTATCCATATGAGACAGTCTATTAATTTCTCTAAAAAACGCCCCATTCCCAACTGTGGCTCTTAGCTAAAGCCGTTTGCACACCCTGCCTTACCGCTAACTCAAGTCGCCCAGGCCCGGCCGCGGTGGCACAAGCAGGACAGTGCGTGCACTGTAGCTAAGGCCACGTGGGAGGCTCAGGCCGGCTCCCAGCCCGACCTGCGCAGGCCTGGTGCGATAGCGTGTGTCTGTGGTCGTCACTAGGAGGCTGGGGCAGGATCGGGAGATGGCAAGATCTGTCAGAACCCTCTTCCTCTCTCTCTCCTGCTCTCTCACCCAAAAAAGAAAAGAAGAAAGAAAAAAAACAATTATGGTCATCTGGTGGAGGTGCCATTGTCATTATGAAGTCTCCACTAACCAAAATGTATCTCTCCTATAAACATGAACTATTTATAATAAAACAATAAGCCATCTTTTAAGAGAATTATTTTATTTAACTTTATTTATTTATTATATAGTATTGTCATTATTATTTTCCAGTTTGATTAGACAGAGAGAGAGGGAAAAGAAGAAGGCAAGCCACCAGGTCCAGGACTTGAACTGTGGTCGGCCATAGAGGAGTCCAGTGCCTTTGACCACCACACCATCTGTCAGCCCTGCCATATTTTAATGATCTTTTTTTCTTTTGCCTTCTTAATATGAATAATCTTATTATAAATGATATATAGTAGCTTTCACATTTTTGCTATACAGCCCTGTGAATTTAATTTTAAAGAGATTTTTGCCTTAGGGTGTGTGCACTCACCAAAGAGAGAGACAGAGACAGTGAGAGGTAAAGTAAGAAATCACTCCCTCCAGGGGGGATAGCCATGACACACTCCCGTCTCTCCCACTCTCCTCCAGGGGTCTTGGGCCCACATGCACATGTGCCTGGTGTGATTTTCAAGCCACCGGATCTGGGACTTGAACCATGGCCAGCCATGTGGAGTCTAGTTACATTACTGCTATGACATCTGCTGGCCCCTGGTTCTACGAACTTTGATAAATGCTCAGTGCCGTGACTACGAGCACCAAGATACAGAACATTTCCAACTCCTCCGAAGCTCCGTCGCGACCCTGCATGGCCCACCCCTCTCATTACCCCCTGTCCAGAATACCACTCATCTGTTTTGTGTCTCAATTGTTTCGCCTTTTCTAGAATGTCATGTGGATGAAATTCCACACTCTATAGTCTTTTGCATCTGGCTTCTTTCCACCTACTAAAATGCATTTGAGAGTCATCCCTGGGCCAGCGTGTGTCAGTGGCTCTTCTGTGGCTGAGCAGCCTGCTACGTGTGGGTTTCCCAGGGTGTGCATGCCCATTCATGTTTGTTCGGGTTACTCCGTGTGCGCATGTGAGGGCGAGAGGGGAGAGACAGAGAGGCCCCCTCCCCAGGGTCTCACGCCATCATCCCTGTTCTCTAGTCCTCAGCCTGTCAGCTCTTGGGCACTTGCACGTGTGCCCAGTGTTGTGCAGACAGACTAGGCTGGGGATTCGAACCAAGATCACCATGTAGGCTCCCCACGTATGGTAACGCACTCACGCCCTACCACGGAGACGTCCTTACTTCCAGGGTTTGGATAAAACCTCTAGAAAACCTGTATTTACATGCAGGTTTTTGTGTTGGACGACATCTTAATGTTTGACAAGAATAGGATTATGGCAGAATAAAGCATTGTCTAACTTTTTCTAGAGCCGCGCTTCACTGGAAGTGGGCCCATTGCTCTGCGTCCGGCTGGATCCTGCCGTCGGCGGTCACCACGTGGGGCAGAGTGAGGGTGGGATCTGTCTGTGTGGACCGAGCGTTGACCTTCACTTCACACTGGCGCGCCCAGTGCACTGGGTGGGAAGAAGGGAAATTTACAGTGCACGCGAAGCCCGCACCGCCCAGGGTTCCCTGTCCCAAGGCGACATGGAGACTGCGTGGCTACACGGCACTCCTACTGAAACAGACCGCTGGGTTTACTACTCCACCTGCTCCTCCTAAGCCCACGCTGACGGCCCTCGAGAGGAGACGGTGAGCGGTGGAGGGTCTACGACCAAAGGAGACTTTGCCAAGATGAAGCAAGCGCGGAAGCTGAGCGCTCGCTGTCTCTGAGAAGACTGTCCTCCCGTGACGTCGCCCTCCGGTGGCTGTCCTCTCACTCTGTCCTCAGTAAAGACCGCACCTTCCGTGTTTTCCTGGAATAAGATCAGGATCGAAGTGTTGGGTGGGAAAGTACCAAAGAGATGTCGGGAGGCTTTTTCAAAAGTGTGGTGAAAAGTAGGGACCAGCAGTTAGCGTAATGGCTATGTCGCTGGACTGCCACATAGTCGACCGCAGTTCGCATCCCGGACCCAGTGGTTTAAACGCACGCCGGGTGTGTGCGTGCGTGCCCAAGATCCTGAGAGGAGAATGGAGGAGAAGGGATTGTGGCGTGGCCATGCCCCCCCGGGGGGGGGGGTGATTTCTCACTTTCTGTCTCTCTGTCTCTTTCTGTCACGCTCTGTCTCTCTGTCTGTCTGGTGAGCACACGTGCCCTATAGCAAAAACCTCTTAAAAAAAAAAAAAAGTGTGGTGAAAAGTGCTGAGCAAGTCATTTTTCCTGGAGTTAAGGAGGTAGATGATTTCTTTGAGCAAGAGAAGAACTTTCTTATTAATTGTTAAAAGGATCAAGGATTCCTATGCAAAAACTGGCAAAATGACCAGATCTCATAAAAGGTGGCACGGTGGTTAAGGACACTAGACTCCCACATGGCCGACCATGGTTCAGGTCCCGGACCTGGTGGCTTGTTTTCTCACTTTCTCTCTCTCTTTCTCTCTCTCTCTGTCCCTCTCTGGTCAAATTAAAATAAGTAAATTAAATAAATAAAGTTAAATAAAAGAATTCTTAAAAAAAAAAAAAAAGCTGCTGACGACTGTACCCACAGTGCAGCCAGCCCGCTTGCATGGCTTGGCTTTGGAAGAGCCTCGTCATCAAAGTGCCCGTGGAAGGTTGCTGCGCTGTTTGGAAACGAAGAAGTGGAGAGTCGAGTCTCATCGGGCGACCTAAAGCTGACGGAGCTCCTCCGGTGCAGCGTGCTGAACGTGGAGGCCGCAAGGAGCTCCCGTACCACCGCACCAAGCCCTGGCTGACTCTGAGAGCTCAGAGCTCTGGGGAAGCCGGTCGAAAAGCACAGGTGTCGAGTTGGCTGAGGCACAGCCGCAGGGGTGCCGCCAGAAATTCGAACAGCTTTCTGAATCTGCAAAGGAAGAGTCGGCACTTTGCAAAAGGAAGAGAGTGGCAACGTTTAGAAAGAATCGAATCGAAATGTCTGGACTGGAAGTGAAGCAGGCCAGGGACAATGCCTCCCTCTTGCAGAGCTGCCCTGACTTGTGCAAGAACTACTGATCGGCTTTACTGTGAAGGAAGAGGATGAACGTGAAGGAAAGCACGTGTCACTTGCACTTACATCATAACCACAGACGATTAGCTTTGACTTTAGCTTAAAGCTACGTGAATAAATATTTTGATTTTGAAAAGTCTTAACACCTAACCAAAATATTTTCATTGTGGGACATTGTAATGGTTACATTGCTGGACTCCCACATAATCCACCGCGGTTCGAGTCCCAGACCAGGCAGCTTAAACTCACGCCGGGCGCGTGTGTATGCATGCCCAAGATCCCAAGAGGAGAATGGAGGAGAAGGGATTGCAGCATGGCCATCCCCCCTGGGGGGTGTTTTCTCACTTTCTATCTCTCTCTGTCTTTCTGGCGAGTGCACGCATCTTATAGCAAAAACTTCTCAAAATATATATATATAGTTTTTCATTGGAGGCTACTTGGACAAAACCAGCCTTTTCCTTATGCATTTAATACCTCCAAGAGGGCAGAATCTAAATGCTGGGTCCTCCTGTACTTTGCAGTTACTGAGGGTTGGGAATGCGTATGTTCCCGTGCCCCTGTCCTTACAAACCAATTATTGTTAAGGAGTTGCCACTTAAATAACTCAGCTACTTGTTATCAGCTAACGGGCGCTATGTTCCTTAATTAGCTCATTGTTCCCTCTCTCTGGATTCTGCAGTCACCCGAGCTGTTTGTACCATAACAAGAGCAGCAAAATCTCGTCTTTATACACTTTTTCTGTCTCCATTTTTATAGTTGGGATATAAATATTTGAAGGGAGGAAAATACTAGGAGATATATATATATATAAACAAATAGTAATGCCTAGTTTAGAGGTGGCCAGGCCTACATGAAGAACGATGTGAACTCCCTCCTTAATGATTGTGTGCCTGTGTATGTGGTTCAGTTTTTTTTTAAAATAAAGTATGTAATAAACTATTAAATCATGAAAAAATGTAAAACATAACTCTAACAAGGTGAGAAAACACAGAGTCACAGATGAAGGGAGGAACACATGCATCTATATACAGAAGGAATACACATACTTTAGTAACAAGCTATCTGAGACCACAGGGAAGTACAGGGCATGTGCAGCAGAATAGAAGAAATAGTGCTGATCTTGGGACCAGCAGTTAGCGTAATGGCTATGTCGCTGGACTCCCACGTAGTCGACCGCGGTTCGAGTCCCGGACCCGGTGGCTTAAAACTCACGCAGGGCGCATGTGCGTGCATGCCCAGGAGAGTGGAGGAGAAGGGATTGCGGCGTGACCATCCCCCCTGGGGGGTGATTTCTCACTTTCTGTCTCTCTGTCTCTCTCTGTCTTTCTGGCGAGTGCACAAGCCCTATAGCAAAACAAACAAACAAACAAAAAACAAAACAAACAAACAAAAACCCCCAAAAACCTTACCCTAAAGCAAAGCAAAGCAAAGCAAAGCAAAGCAAAGCAAAGCAAAACAAAACAAAACAACTCTCCAAAAAAAAGAAGAAGGAATAGTGCTGATCTTAAAATGTATGGCCACCCTACCTACCAGGACCACCACAACATCTGTGTATGCCGCAGCCTCCATGACAATATCTGTGCCCACCACAGTCTTTGCTGACCTTGGAAACCACCTCTGCTTCTTAGACCACCCCAAGCTCATCGTGTCCGAGAACTCCTCAGTCTCAACCACAGTGTGCACCCATCACAGCCTCCACAGCGTCTGTGCCCACCACAGTCTCCACCACAACCTCTGAACCGCAGCAGGCTCTGAGCACCACAGCTCCCCGCACAGCCTCTGCGGTCATCCCCCCGCAGCCCCGGACCCCCACCCCCCCCCGCACACCCTCTGCGGTCATCGCGCCTGCCATGGGGTCTGGGCTACTCACAGTCTCCACCACAACCTCTGAACCGCAGCAGGCTCTGAGCACCACAGCTCCCCGCACAGCCTCTGCGGTCATCGCGCCTGCCATGGGGTCTGGGCTACTCACAGACTCCAGCCAAGCCTC
>NW_006159651.1:358636-370432 GCF_000334495.1 Tupaia belangeri chinensis | reverse complement strand
TCTGTGTTGCCTTCCGCCTCTGCCTCCGCCATTGCCACAGCACCAGTGGACGCGGTCACCGCCTCCTCTCCCCGACCCTCACCTCAGCTCTGGGCACCGTGGCCACAGGCCAGTCACGTCCTACCACCTCTCCTCCCCACCCCTGCTCTCCTGCCCACGGCCAGCAGAGAGTGTTAGAGTCAGTCCCCCTGCTCTGAGTTCCCTGCCCCCCTTAGTTGTCCCTACGACAATGCGCCATCTTGCAGGGGCTGTTTCCTAGTCACCAGAACCTCTGGAATGGACTCAGGTACAGAAATGCCGTGCCTGGAACAGTCCTGAATACCTCTGGCCTGGGCACATCCACAGTTGGAGCATTATCTACCACCTCAGTCCCAGGTATCAAGATCTACTCATGAGCCAGCCGCTACGTCTGGGACCAGAACCACCTCGCCCAAGACAGGCCCAGTCTCCACGGGCACAAACACAGCATGAGCCACACACCAACAAATGTGATCAAACCAAGCAGTAGTACATCCCTGGGGCGCCCTCCTCCTGTGGCTGTGGGTGTGATGGGTGTGGCACTGGTGGCAGGACTCAGCTTTGCCTGGTGAGTCACTGGCCACGGAAATGGGGGAACCTTCCTGAGAAGACAGATGATGAGTAGGACGAGAACTGAGGGCGAGGGCCCACCAGGCGGGTGTTGCACTGTGAGCAGGACGAAGTTTTGTCTAGTGAGTATCCAGGGCAGGTTAGCAGGGGAGCCTGCTGAGAAAGGAGGTACCGAACTGGGGCGGAAACCCATGGAAACAGCGATCTTAGGGCATCCAGAATGAGAAAGGGGAGTAAACCGGCGTGGTGGGAAGAAGAGAATCGTGGTATAAGGGCCCGAGAGAACCAGTGAGTCTGAGACAGGGAGATATAAACCTGAAAACGAGGAGAAAAAGATGAAGGAGGAAAAAGCAGGGGTCCAAGCAAAAGAAAATGTGTAAACAGCAGTAAAGGAGAAAGAAGGTATTGCAAGTCTGTCTCTTAATCAAAGAAGATCTGGGAGCTGGAATATCTTAGAGCTGTAAGGAGACTCTCCAGGGAGCGAGTGGCCTTTAGGGGCATTGCGAAGGCTAGCGCTTGTCATTCGTGGGGCGCTTCCTCCCTTTTGATGCTTTTGCACAGGTAGAGATGAACACCCTTACCTAGATTCTCCTCAGATCAACTGATTGACTGGGCCGTCAAAACATTTCCCTAAGTACTGGGACCAGCAGCTGGCGTAATGGCTACGTCGCTGGACTCCCACATAGTCGACCGTAGTTCGCGTCCTGGACCCGGTGGCTTAAAACTCATGCTGGGCGCGTGTGCGTACGTGCCCAAGATCCCGAGAGGAGAATGGAGGAGAAGGGATTGCGGTGTGGCCATCCCCCCGGGGGGTGATTTCTCGCTTTCTATCTCTCTGTCTCTCTCTGTCTGTCTTAGCAAGTGCATGCGCCCTATAGCAAAAACCTCTCCAAAAAAAGAAAAAGAAAAAAAAATTTCCCTAAGTACTGACAACAAAAGAGAAACAAACATAAAGAAAGCAAGAAATGGACCAGCAGGTAGTGTGGTGGTTAACGTATGGACATTTCCACATGGCCGATCACGGTTCAAGACCTGGATCTGGTGGCTTGGCTTTCTCACTTTCCCCCCCCTCTCTTTTCTCTCTGGTCAAATGAAAATAAATTAATGATGTGTGTGTCTCTCTGGTCAAATTAAAATAACTGAATGAATAAATTTTTAAAAATTAAATAAATAATTCTGATTAAAAAATCTGTCTTAAAAAGAAAACAAGAAATATAAAAATGTTCAGCCAGGGGCCAGCAAGTCGTGTGGTGGTTAAAGCACTGGACTCCCACGTGGCTAACCACAGCTTGAGTCACAGACCTGGTGACATGCTTTCTTACTTGCCTTTTTCTCTCTCTCTGGTCAAATTAAAAAACAATAATAACAAATAAAGCTAAATAAATAACTCCTTAAAATTTTTTAGCCATTGAGATGCAGGTCTCTGTCTTCTTTTTTCAATTGTCAAAGAGCTTGCACATTCATTAGAGAGACACAGAGAGACAGAGCTGGGGGGTAGGGGTGAGGCTCCCTCAGTATGGTGTGGTCATGCTGCAGTCCTTTGTTCTCCATTTATCTCCCCTGCTGGGGTTTGGGGCACACATGCACACGTGCCCCACATGTTTTTCAGGCTACTGGAGCTGATGTTCCAACCACGGTAGGATGAATAGAATCTGGCTGTCCTAACCACTGGGCCACAAGGCCTGACTGTCTTACATATGAGAGATTTCTGGTACTCAGCAGCACTCTGCAACTCCTTGCTCTGTCTGTGACAGTCACTCTCTGACTTCACCACTGTTCTTGATCTTTCACTGAAACATATTTTTCTAATATTGATTTTACATTTATTTATGGTTTCCCAGCTTGCTTATTTTTTTGGTTTTAATTTTAAAAAATAGTCCTGTTAGGTACGTTCGCATTCAAGGAAGAAAGCATTGTGTAGGTCAGTAATGTGATGGAGCCAGGTCATACTGTCCACGAATTCCTGTGCATCTCCTGCCAATTCTGCGTTTAGGGATGTAATGTGGCAGCTGACAATGTGTTGAGGTGGGAGTATTTACACCATGGAAATTGGCAAACACTACAGATCGAGCTTTTTTTCCCTCTGGAGAGCTAATTATTAAATGTCGAACAACATATTACTGGTAAAAATGGACCCAAAAATGCCCAAGGGGTTGGTATAACACAGTCAATTAACCAAAGTTTATTCTTGCTTTTGTTCTTTTATTTAAAATCCCAGAATCCTGGATTAGAGACAAGCAGAGGGAAAGTGAGACAGCACTCCCCAGGGACAGATGGTATTGCTGCAATTCTTTTTTCCTCCATTCTCCTTTCAGGATTTTGGGCATGTACACACATGCTCCCGGGGTGTTTTTCAAGTCACTGGGTTTGGGTTTTGACTGTGCAGTCAGTCACGTGCGATCCAGCGGCCCTAACCACTGCACCACTGGCTAGTCCCCCAGGGTCTTTATTCCAGAGCTCTCTGCCTCCCTCCACATGTAGGCTACACAATAAAGATCCAACATCTAGAAATCATTTCCTAAATTACTTTATCATTCTATTTGCAAGATCAGAAGATAATCGTGACGGGAACCCTGAGTTTCTATGAGGTACTGGCTTCAAGGCAGGGCAGTCGGAGCTCTGCGATCCGACTTGCGCCAGCATACACAAGGGGCAGATCTAGGACTCTAGGCAGGACGGCTTGGTTCTGCAGCTCACGCCTGTGGTCTCAGGGCTCTTCATGAACAACTCGATTGTGAGGGCTCTCGGTTCCGTGTACCTGTCGTCAGCTTCCTTAGATGCCTGACAAAGTGACTGTCTTTGGGGTGGATTCATGCCTTCCCCATAGGGATGTGGGTTTATCTTCATCTGGAAAGTCCAGCAGCACATAACCGTGTGAGGCTGCAGAGCAGGACCGGAGCATTTGCATTAAGAAGTAGCAATAAGGGAGGGGGGAAGGCAGTCTCCTCAGGAAAAGAGCAAAACAATAGAGAGGCAGAAACACCATAGGGCGGTGGTAAAGAGAAGGCAAATAGGCAGGTTTGAGAGTGAACCAGACATGTATAGTGAAAAGAAGGGACTTCATTTTTATCTCTGTTTTTTCTTTTGGAAGGACTTTTCCTTCACCTTGAGATGTAGTGGACCCTGCTCCTCCCATGACCTTAGCTGTGACCTTGGACCCATGCCTGGCTCTAGAATGTTCTATAGCCTGAAAATGAACTGTCTGTGGAGGTGGACTTAAGACTGGGCCTGGGCGAGCACATGGCTTCAGACATGGAGTGGCGTAGAGTGGGCCGTGAATGGAGCCACGGCTGTGGAGGAAGTTGTGGTACGAATCATGGCAGAAGTCACAGACATGGAGGGTCACAGAGGAGACCGTCAAGGAAGCCAGGGAGTGAGTCACACAGAAGTCCAGCCAGGATGCCATAGCAGTTCAAGATGGCTGTGGTCATAACCAGACGCTGGAAAATATTGTGGGGAAAAGAAGCTTGAGTGGGAGGGTGAGTGGAGTAGAACTACTGATTGTCATATACTGATTAAAATGGAAGATAAAAGCTTCCCAAGATGTGAACCATGGGGAGAGACATGGTCAAGACAAGAGCCAGCAAAAGAATCGCAGAGGCCTTGACCAACATTAGAAAAGGCCACATAGAGATTGGCTCTGAAGGAGATGCCCGGCTGTGCCAGGCTTGGGCATGATGTCAGTCATGGCTGCCATCACTGGAGTCTGGAGATCACCCCGAGGACATCTTCCTTCTCATCTCCCACCACTCCAGTGGCCGTCAGTGTTTCTCATCCCTGTGAGAGACAAAAGCACATAAGAACTGTATTATCAGGACCACATGCTTGTTTTTTTCATTTGTTCTTTCAATATTTTTGAGTGTTTATTTTATATTAAGCACTGTCCCAGAAGAAACACCATCATTTAATCCTCAAAACATCCTGTGAGAAAAATATCTTCATAACCTTCAAGTAGGAAAAGATATTTAAGCAAGACACAAAAAGTTTAACTATAAGAGAAAAGTTTGATCATGTGGACTTCATGAAAATCTAGTATCACAACATACTGTGAAGAGAGTGACAAGATGCATGTGCCATATTTTTTTCAATCTAGACCTACATTTTTGGGCACTTGAGTTGATTCCATGTCTTAGCAATTGTGAATAATGCTGCAGTGAACATGGATGTGCAAGTATCTTTATGTAGTATTTTCCTGCCCTTTGGGTAAATACCAAGGAGTGGGATTACTGGGTCAAATGGAAGCTCTATTTGTAGAATTTTGAAGAACCTCCAAATTGTTTTCCACAGTGGCTGTTGCAATTTACATTCCCACCAGCAGTGCAGGAGGGTTCCCTTTTCACCACAGCCCCGTCAGTACTTGTCATTATTTTCTTCATCAGAGCCATTCTTACTTGGGTTAACTGGTATCTCATTGTGGCTTTGATTTGCATCTCTCTTTATGATAACAGATTTTTGAACATTATTTTCATATGACTTTTGGCCATTTGTATGTCTCCTTTCCTTAGAAAGTTGTCTGTTCAACTCAGTTGTTCGTTTTTTTAATTGGGTGGCACATGTACACTACGGAATATTACTCAGCCATAAGACACAATGAGACTCTGTTATCTGATACAAAGTGGATGAACATAGAAGATTTAATGCTAAGCAAAGTAGGCCAGACTATGAAAGGCAAACACTGTATATCCCTGCTCAATATATACCAAATGTCTACACTCTAAGACAGAAATTGCAAGACCTGAAGGTATATTGGTAGGGAAGACAGGAGTAGATACCAGACACTATGAGTGAGGGGAATGGTGTACAGGGGTAGGTGGGAGGGACTTATGGATAAAGTACTTGACAGAAATAAGAATATAAAGTTCTCTGATAGAAAAGATATACAGGACAATATCCTTGATTTGATGATAATGTAATGCATGCTTTTTAAAAACGATATTGTGTGCTATGAAGATGTACAGCAATTAAATGTGAAGAAGAAATTTTTAAAAAGAGATTGAGGGATCAGCAGATGGTATAGCAGTTACATCTCTGGACTCCCACATGGTCAACCATGGTTCGAGTCCCAGACCCAGTGGCTCAAAAATCATGCCAGGGGCATGTGCATGTGCGTGCCCAAGATCCCAGGAGGAGAATGGAGGAGAAAAGATTGTGGTGTGGCCATCCCCCCTGGGCGGAGGTGATTTCTCACCTTCCCTTTCACTGTTTCTGTCTCTCTTGTCAGTAAGCACATGCATTCTGGCAAAAACTTCAAAAAGAAAAAACTAGGAACCAGCAGTTAGCGTAATGGCTATGTCGCTGGACTCCCACGTAGTCGACTGCGGTTCGTGTCCCGGACCCGGTGGCTTAAAACTCACGCCGGGCGCGTGTGCGTGCGTGCCCAAGATCCCGAGAGGAGAATGGAGGAGAAGGGATTGTGGCGTGACCATCCCCCCTGGGGGGTGATTTCTCACTTTCTGTCTCTATGTCTCTCTCTGTCTGTCTGGCGAGCGCACGCGCCCTATAGCAAAAACCTCTCCAAAAAAAACCAAAAAAAAACCAAAAAAAACCACCTCATTGAAATGTGCACGTAGATTGGTGGAATTTATGTAAGTTTTGTCTCAGTTTTAAAAATAAAACTGGAGGGGGCTGGTTCTGTGGCACAATGGTAACATTCTGCTCAAGAGAAGCTGCATCCCCTGTGGCGACCGCAGTTTGAATCCCCAGTTCATTCAGCCTGGGACATGCCAGTTGCTCACTGGCCTAGGATCCTCTGGTGGACCAGAGGAAGGGGGTCATGGTGCAGCCAGACTTGTGGGGGTGCTCCTCTCTCTCTCTTTCTCTCTTTCTCACATGTGCATGTATCATGAATCAAGAAAAAAATTAATAAAAATTTAAAAATTGAAGCCTGCAAGTGACATCGTGGTTAAAGTGCTGGATTCTCATGTGGCCAAGCGTGGTTAGAGTCCCAGACATTACAGCTTGCTTTCTCAGTTCCTCTTTCTTTCTCTCTCTGGTCAAATTTAAAAAAAATAAGTGCAGTTAAATAACATAATTCTTAATAAAAAGAAAAAGATAATTAAGCGAGTATCCACTGGGATCTTTTTCTTGCAGTGTTAGATTTCCTTGGTCAGAAGACATGGTTGGAGGCCCATGACGATCAGGAACTCGGCAAGCCTGGTGACGGTGATGTGGGCGGAAGTTTTGCGCTCCAGGAAAACCAGTATCTATTCCAATGAAGATGGATCAGCTCCTCCTCCAAGGTGGAAAGGTCCAATGTAATGGCACTGTCGTTCTCCCTGGAGAGTGGTGCCACACAGTGGGGTCCACACTGCCTCCACCGCTAACAGTTTATGCCCTCAGCAATGGAAGGGTCTGACTGGATCAGCCTTCCTGGGAGCAGAGCCATCTTACTGAGCAGGCATGCCCTATATCCCCACCACTGTGTCGGCCTCAGCCATCGGCCTATTATTATTATTATTATTATTATTTGAGAGTTTTTTTGCTATAGAGCACGAGCGCTCACCAGAAAGACAGAGACAGACAGAGAGAGACAGAGACAGACAGAGAGCAAAAAATCACCCCCCGGGGAGGATGGCCATGCTGCAATCCCTCTCCTCCATTCTCCTGTCGGGATCTTGGGCACGCACGCACACGCGCCCGGCGTGAGTTAAAGCACTCAGTCCGAGACTTGAACCACAGTTGACTACGTGGGAGTCCAGCCACGTAACCATTGCACCATCTACTGGTCCCTCAACCATCAGCCTATTGAGCATACCCTGGAGTGGCTGGAAAAAGAGGTTGGCTGACATCCTCAAAATGGGGGACCTTTTTAACTCAATAATAGAAGCCTCTTCTGCAGGGAATGACCCTAGGGAATATTCACACAGGACACAAACACTTACACTGTCTGCACCGTTCCCAAAAGACTCATCTACATTCCTCTTTCTTAGACTTAAAAAAAAAATTCTCCAGGGAGTACGTGCCCTCACTGGAGAGAAACAGAGAGAAAGAAAGAAAGCACCACTCCCTGGGGAATGCCCTACTGCAATCCCTTCCCCTCCATCTCTCCTCCTTTCAGTATTTCAGGCATGCACACACACCCGCCCGGAGTGCTTCTCCAGCCGCCAGGTCCAGGACTTGAACCATTCAGTCAACCATATGGGATCCAGCCTCCTTAACTACCACCCCACTGGCTGGCCCCTTTCCTACATCTTTGTTTGTTTGTTTGTTTGTTTGTTTGCCATAGGGTGCACAGTAGCAAAGGTGCTGGACTCCCACACGGCTGACTGAAAATCCCACCAGGCATGTGTGCATGCATGCTCAGAATCCTGAGAAGAAGGAGTTGCAGTGTGGCCATCCCCCCTGGGGGGATGATTTCTTGATTTGACCTCTCTCTCTGTCTCTCTGTCTCTCTGTCTCTCTTTGGCGCATGCATGTGCCCTATGGGGAAAAAAATAAATAAAAACCAAAAATATAGAAAAGCGAAACAATAAAACAAACCAACAAAAAGCCCTACCGGTTCTTTACTGGTGGAAACATGAGTCCGGAGGGCATGGTTGCTCTGCCAGACTTCCGTGAGGATAGTGGGACCCCATATATAATTTTCTTTAAAGATGGTTTAGAAAGGGGGACTGGCAGGTGGCGTGGTGGCTAAGGGCGCTGGAGTCCCACATGGGTGACTGTGGTTCAAGTCCCGGAACTGGTGGCTTGCTTTCTCATCCACCCCCCTCTCTTTCTCACTCTGTCCCTCTCTGGTCAAATTAAAATAAATAAGTAAAGTTAAATAAAATAATTCCTTTTTAAAAAAAAAAAAAAGGTTTAGAAATGGAAAAATGTTAACAAGTTTGGCAGTTGCTTTGGCGCTATTAACATCACCTGTCATCATGATTGACCGCTGCTTGTCATCCGCGAAACGCCAGGGCTGAGGACGAGTGGGAATGATGTCATCTTGAGTTCTTGACTTATTTTGACTGTGATTTATCTGGAACAGAGGCCTTGTTTTTAAGGGGAAAAAAACATGCCATGTAGGTGTCTAAAAATAAAATGCACTTAAACTCACTTGAGAGACTGCCTGCTAGTTTCACACGTCTCAACTCAATCTCCCCTGCCGTGTTCCTGACGAAGCTGGGGCCTGGTTATAAACCGCTAGTAGGGAGCATAAGCTGCCTTCGAGGAAGTTTTCATTCTGAGTTGCAATAAAGAGAGCGTGTTTCATGGCCATGGTAGCGTCTGAAGGGGCGCCTTTCATCACCTGCGGTGGAGCTAGCGAACTCGCGAAGAGATTACCAAGAGAATAAAAAGGGGCCACGCCAGTTGGAACAGGGAGAACAAATGCCCTAAATGGCACATAGAAGACTGGCAAGGATCTAAATGCGAGTTGAGGGCCAGCCCCACAGCCCAGGGGTGAAGGATCTGGATTCCCCATGGCCGGCCACAGGTTGAAACCCAGCCCCAGTGGCATATGTGAGTGTGCACCCAAAATACCGATGGGACAGAAAAGTGGTGGAAAAGAGGTTGCAGCATGATTGAACCCCATGGGGGGTGCTTTCTCTCTGTCTCTGGTGAGCACATTTACCCTCTGGCAATAAAAATTTTTTAAAAATGTAAATTGAATATAGTTTTTCAATCCATGGAGTAAAATTTTGGACCTATTTTTTGTAACATAGTCCCTAAGGTTTTTTTTTAATTCTCTCTCTCTTGTGAGAGCAAGAAATCCCCCCCCCCCCAGGGGAGACGGTCACACCACAATCCCTTTTCTTCTGTTCTCCAGGAATGTTGGGCACTCACGCACACGTGCCCAACATGAGTTTCAAATCGCCAGGTCCGGGACTCAAACTGTGGTTGATCATGTGGGAGTCACTGATTGAACCACTGTGCCACCTGCTAGTTCCACCCCCCACGTTTTTTTTTCTTTTTTTTTTGAAAGGATTTTGCTATAGGGCGTGTGCGCTCACCAGAAAGACACAGAGAGAAAGAGAGACAGAAAGCAAGAAATCACCCCCCAGGAGGGATGGCCACGCCGCACTGCAATCCCTTCTCTTCCACTCTCCTCTCGGGATCTTGGGCACGCATGCACATGCGCCCGGCGTTGAGTTTAAGTTACCAGGTCCGGAACTTGAACCGCAGTCGACTACGTGGCAGTTCAGTGACATTCATAGCCATTATGCTAACTGCTGGTCCCTAGTCCCTATGGTTTTAATAGGTAACTGTCTTTTGGACTAATCAGAGAAATTTCTTTTGTTAGCTGGCACTGCTTTGAGGGTGTGGTGCCCAGGGTCATTTCATCCTGTAATCACTCCAGTCTCGTCACCTACAGAAACCACCCGGGGTCCCCAGTCCGTCCCTTCAACAATCACTGGATTCCTGACACAAGCACGGGTAACAACTGAAGTAACTTTTGCTCCTTTGGCTATGGAGTACAATTGTCCCTTTAATGCTGGTGTGACGTCATTCCTCCTCTCAGGCCCACAGTGGCCGGATAACCGATCCCAGATTCCCGCTGTGACCGTCAGCGTTCTGAAATCTCTTCCCGTACTACATACCGCAGGGTTCATTTATGAAAACAGAAAGCACTTGGGATATTTCAAGCATATGGAGTTTTGGTATAAAAAATAGGTTCTTATAAAATTACTGAAAGGCTAGAGGAGTGAAAGTCAGGATGACAGCGATCACTTTCAGGTTCATGGCCACAGAGAGCAGAGAGCTGCTGTCGCCCGGGGCAAGGACCTGCAGGCCCCACTGCTGGGCCGGCCATGCCACCACAGCACCCAGGCTGCACGGGACACAGCAGAGAGCTCGCCTGGCAGCTGCACCTGTATCCAGCCCTTGCGCTACAGAACGGAGGCTAGAGAGTGCCTCTCACCGGAGGAATGCCAGTGTGTCCGGAACCTGCTGGCGAGGAGGCCCTGCCACCCCGGGGAGCACGGGCAAAGTGCCCGGAAACAGCCACAGGCTCAGACCAGAGGGGAGAGCAGTGGTGGCAGTGGGCATGCAGGTTAAAACTGGAAAGAGAAAGGAGACTTCTTGTCTAGACACCGAAAGGCGATCTGAAGCAGGACGTGCTAAAATTAAAGGATGATACAGAGAGAATCTGGAATCCAGGCCCTACAAGAATTTTTTTTTTTTTTTTGCCTCTGTTGGACAAAGAAATATTCCAGAGTTATACTATGTCTGCAATTTTTTTTCATATGGAAGTATTTGATCCTCAAATTGCTCCTGCTGGGGTATATTAATCTCTCTGTAAACAAGATGAGAGTTCTCAGTCCTCGGCCCTGCGTCCCTGTCCTTCATGGCTGTCAGAACTGACTCTCGGAATCAGCATCCAAATGTGATCTCACCCTAGTCAGTTTTGCGGGGCTTAGGCACATGTGACCCGGTGTGAAGGGGGGCAGCTGGGGCCATTCTAGAATCACATTCGCAACTGATGCTTTCTTCTCTTCATTGATTTTTCCTGAGGTTTTATGCCATAGAGCGTGCACTCCCCAGAGAGACAGAGAAAGAGGAGAGAGAGGGAAAGTGAGAAATCACCCCCGGGGACATGGCCACACCCACAGCCGTTCTCCTCCATTCTCCCCCTGGGATTTTGGGCATGGACACACATGTGCCCAGTGTGATTTTCAAGCTGCCAGGTCCAGGACTCGAACTGTGGTCGACTATGTGGGAGTCCAGCGCCTTACCCACCATGCCGCCTGCTGGCCCCATGATGTCTTCTTTTTATAGTGATTAAAACACAGCACAGAAACCAGGCTGCCGTCCCCTGACAGCTCTGTGAGCCCAGGAAGGATAACCTGAGTCCTCACTTATAAAGTGGGGGTCACTGTGACAGTGAATGCCTTAGAGCTCTCTCTAAGGCATTTGGAATCAGGACTGGCACGTGGAACACTAAGTGTCAACTACTGTTAGCTACCACGAGGTTGTTTATCCGTGGCCATCTCATGGGAAAGAGGATTCTCAGCTGTTAATGAGAATGTGTGTATGTACCCTCAGCTGGACTGCTGTGAAGTGTATTTGTGTTGGGAAAATTCACTTTCCCAGCTAAGTGATGTATCGTTATTGAATGCATACAAAATTAAAATGAAATTAAATTTAAAAATAAATAAATTGAATTTAACAACAAATAAATAAATAAGTAAGTAAGTAAATGGAGAAACACCTAAAGACGGCTTTTGTAGGGACCAGCAGGTGGTATAGTGGTTAAGGCACTGGAATCTCTCCTGGTCAACTTCAGAT